>NC_049173.1:63121735-63447856 GCF_009769625.2 Cygnus olor | reverse complement strand
AAAGGTTAGAAGAAAACCAGTAAACTGGCTGGCATGTTTTTCCACTGGTTTTCTTCTAAGTGTGGCTGATGGAACTGAACCTAGAGGAAGTACTGACTTGAATGATTATTCTTTTTCTTGAACAAGTATTCAGTAAGAGTTGTTACTTCAAAATTTGGTTAAACTGTAGCAACTTCAGTTACTTCTGAACCCAAATTAGAACCTAAGAGGTAATTAGCATGTTAGACTGTATTGAAATGTCATAGTTTTAGTATCAGTTTTGGGCAGTACCACTTCACGTTTATCCTGCCCAGAGTCCTTCCAGCCTCCTGTTTTGAATCAGGCAGTGCTACAGGTTGTAGAGGACCTTTCAGCAGTATGCTGGAGAAAATCAGCAGGGTTTAGGCTGCTTGAGCAGCATTGATCAAAGTTCTCTTTTTTGGGGATTTCTTTGGTAGTGCTTATGTCCTTGTGAGGAACTTCCTAAAAGGTACAGAGGAATGACCTGCCTGTCTGTCAGACACAAGGGAGAAAGTTTCTGCATGGTCTGTTGTACTGGTAAGGCAGCTATCCTCTGTGCCTCACTGTCAGAGGAGCACTGCTGTGACAAGCCGTTCAGGAAAAAAAAACAAAGTAACGGGGATTGTGCAGGTTTTCATCTGGAACTGGCTTCAGGTTTGAAATGTTTTAGTGAAAATGCTGGGAAATTCATATAGAAATCACCATGCAACAGTCAGTTCATGCCAGTTATGTTGTTAGTAAAATGAAATGCTGTACAAGCAAGCTTTTTGAGTTTGATTTTATTTCACTCTGTCTGGAGAACATGGTGTCAAGTGCCCATTTTTTGTTTTAAGAATAGCCTTGAAGACTTGATTGCTCTTTGATCCTAATGTTGTGTTGAAGGTAGTTCAAAGTTATAAGGAGTTATGTATGCTGTATCTTAATGAAATGCTTGTCTGAAATTGTACTGATAGCCTGCTGTGAAAAAATCAATTTGCCATCAGCAAACTGAATGTACTTGATGCTCAATTTAGTTCACCCAAGTATTTCATGTTCTTTCCCTATAGTAAAACAAAAGGGTCCTGAGAATTAATTACAGCACTAGCATCTGCTCATGGCAGCTTTGCTGATAGACTTTGTAGAATAAGATAGTTAAGGAGTGAGTGAGATGGAGTGTAAAGTTTTTACCAGCACCATTCCTTATGCAGATATCTTTTAAATGACAGGCCTCTTTTGTGATTCCGGTACATGTTTTTTACTTCTTGCACTAGATTACCCAGTCATGTATAAAACCAGAAAATACCAATCACTTCAAAGTAATTGGTGTTATGCTATTTTGTTTTTTTTTGTGGTGCATATTTCTATAACCATTTTTGGCTGCACATTAGAGTGTTGGTTATCCGAATACTGCTAACATTTCCTCTTAAAAATAAATTCCATTTTTTTGGGGGGGTCAATAGACAAATGAGAAGTTTGCTGAAATGACAGGTTTGTGAGATTCCTGATGTTGACTCTTGTATTAGAGTAATTCCAGCCTGCTGTGCCAAGTACACCGTGGAACAACCTTGAGTGCTGGACAAGCATATTTTTGTGTTGTGCAAAATCTCCTCTGACAGTTTTGCCTTTCCTAGCAATAGAAATGTTACTTTGCTAACACGCCACTCTAAACTGAGGTTTTATTGCATCAAACATATATGCAAGATGCAGCAAAAGCCCACAAAATATTGGTAATTTAATTCTGTAGTTTTGCATCTTAATGTGTAGTCAGGTAAATAATTCTCTACTCACTTGAAGTAGAAGTAGGAATTGGGTCCTGTTTTTGTTGAAAGATCACAACGTATAAATTACCTTTCTTGGAATGCCTGAGAAAGCATGATCTCCCAAATCCAGGAGATACTTGTTATTCTTAAATCCTCTATGATTTCTGTCATGTTGGATTGGAAAGGCGTTCATCCATATCACTGTAGTTTGGAAGGGATCTTCTTAGATTTCTGTGGGAGTGTGCCTCAAATTTGGTCTTGACATGAATGATCGTGATACCAGTCATGGTAATAGGCTTATTTTTGTTTGCACTGGAAAACAATTTCAGTTCATATAACAAAAAAGATTGGTGAAGAGAGAGCAGGCCCATTGTCTTCAGTAACTTGTTACTTGAAAAAGGAAAATGATGACCACGACTACTGAGAATTCCTAATGTTTTTAATATTTGTTTCATATTTTCCAACAAGCTATAAGCACAAATGGAAAAATGGCAGATGGCATTCACCTGTATGAATGCGTAATGTATACTTGATGACTTCAGAAAATTGGCTGGTGGTCCATTAGTTGCTTGTACATTTTGAATAAGTCATTATCCAAAGACATACAATCCAAACTCTCATTAGATAAGGTTTTTTCTTCTTGAAGACACTTGAATATTCTTTATTATACCATTTGTTAATTTTATGCTTTTCTCTGTATATACAACATTATCTTCAATGCTTCAGCTTTTATATTGAATGCAATTCTTAATTTTATGTCCATTAGGTTGCAATATTCCAATACTTTTAACTGTTAAACTTAAAAAAAATAATAAATAATGCATCTGACTAGTGCCAGGCAGTGCTTCAACAGTGATAGTTAATACTGAAGTGAAAAGGAAAATATCTAAATTATGTATTTCATAAATTAATACTCTTATAAAATTGTGGTAGCATAGTGTGACACTTAATGTCCACAGCTGAATATCTTATTTTATCAACTAAAATTTTAACTAAATAAGGATTGAAAGAGTGGGTCTTTGCTTCATCTTGGCCAGCTGAGAAGTATTTCTGTGTTTTCTATGCATGCTTTACTAGAACATCACATGGCATAAAATCTATAACTAGGCATTTATGGCAGTTTTGAAGGAACATGTTCATTGATACTCTTCCAGAGCAAACACATCCTCTAAATAATACCTATTTTGGTAAATACTTTGAATGATTCTTGAGTATGTCTAGAGAAATACTTGAAAATAAAAGGTGGTCTAAGTGAAACAAAAGCACTACTAAACTATCAGTAGCCCTGGCAGTAAAGGAGCAGCATATCTGTATCTCATAACTGGGCTGCACAAGCCCATCCTTTTCTGTTTGTCAAAAATACACTGCAACTGTGCAAACAAGGAAGGAATAAACTGGCTTAAAACTAGGAAACACCTTTTTATAAAAACTGGATTAATCATGTTCTTCAACCTCAAATCTAAGAGTGTTTGCTCTCTGTATGGGGAAGTATTACTGAAATCATCGTGCTCTCCCCATTGCCCCCCAATTTGAACATATTTAATTGGTGAATATCATAAATACACAGTTTATGATGGAACAAAGGTATTTTTGTTATTTAAGCTTCTTAAGCATTTAACATATATGGACTGTTGCATGTCATTAGTCAAAACAGTCAATCTATTTCACATAGAAAATTCTGTTGTCCTTCAGAAAACAGTTTCTTATATATTATTGTTTTATGAAAATAGCTTAATATTGTGAAATGTTTACTACCTTACATTTTGTTACATAAGTAGTTTCTATCTACATTGTGTACATGTAGAAAGAGTAGGCTGAACATGGAAAAAGTTTTTATAGTCTGTTATTAATTTTATTTTATCATCATTTTGTGTCTACTGAGAAAAAACATAATTAGGAAAAAAGTCTCGTATTTCTGTGTAAAAATTATTTATTAAAATTGCTGGTAAGAATGTGATTCCTTTACATATGGTGATAGTAGATATGGACTCAGGTGAATTGAAAAGTAGTGGGTTTTATGATTCTTGCATATAAGTCAAAGCAGGATATGTGATTTATAAGTTGTTTAACAGTAT
Organism: Cygnus olor; assembly: GCF_009769625.2. NCBI lineage: Eukaryota > Metazoa > Chordata > Aves > Anseriformes > Anatidae > Cygnus > Cygnus olor. The sequence continues at coordinate 63,444,042 of NC_049173.1, read as the reverse complement.
CGAGAGGAGGGAAAATAGATGCACCATGTTTTTATTATTTTAAATTTTGATGGCACATGATAATTGTTACCTTGAAAATGGTCAGGGTATGTTTTGCATAAGCTGTAGATGCTGAAAACTACTTTTTTTGTGTGTGTTAGGTTTGGTCTAGGAGGTATGTAAAATCTTGAGATTTTCATTCCTTGTATTTATGTGAGAAGGAATTGTCAGAAAGAAGTACTTATTGGAGTACTTCAACAGAAAAGAAATGGAAACTGTAGCTAATATCTTCTTCTGTGTTTTGAATTTCGTAACAAAGGAAATCAATTTAGTATGTCTTTCTTTGGTGTGGGAAAGTCATTCCTGATAGTTTAATTTTTCGTACATTTGGGGAGAAAAACTCTATGTTTTGTACCCATTTACTTAATTTCTCTAAATGTTGAAGTGTTTTCATCTGGAGAAGCAGCATATGATTAGCAATAGCTAAAAATGCTGCTCTTATGCATTAATACTCTGAAGAATATCCAGGAGCAATAGGATCCCCATCGCCAACAAGAAGGGACACCTGCTCCCAGAAGCTCTCAACAAAATACCAAAAGGGTATACGTAAAGGGTATTGAAACAGTGTATATCTTTGATTACTGTAATTTGTTTATATATAGTTTTAAATATGAAAAATGAAGGAAGTAGAAGCCTTAACAGAGAATAGTAGGAAGGGGAATTTTATTTAATAAATAATTTGTTGTTGCAGGAGTGCTGGATATGCTTCCCTTTTCCTGTGGTCCATTGTAGTTGATAGTGTTGCTTAATTTAGTTAATTTCTACAACAGAAGCTCTATTTGTTATGGGATTTGAGAAGCACTATCTGACTTATAGGGTATATTTTAGCACGTGGATCAGATTGTCTTGTGGACGTTTTTCAAAGTAAGCATCCTTTGTATGGTTGCATGCCACTGCATGAAATTGAACTTGATGTTTAATCAGATAGTCCTAGGTACCTAGGTATAAGCTCCAGTGAAGGGGTGATGGGACTATTATCTTTCCTCATGTTTAATGTCAATAATATTTTGCTAGAAATACCTCCTATTTAACATACGTTTAACGTGTATCAAGAATGTTCCCGTAGTTTATTTTTCAAACCACATCACTGTCCTGACTGGTTCCTTGTTATGGTTTTTTGTTTATCTCAGTGGCAAAAAGTGTTTTCTTTCAGCTTTCAATGGACATCATTACTCATCTTTCCAAAGTCTACGAGAGCTAGATACATCACGTTGCAAGTCTCAGCTTCCTTCATAGTAGTAAAAAGTTTTCAAGTGCATCTTAAAAATACTTTGGGAATGTAACTCATGTGCATAGTAAAAATAACATAAAATAAAAATCGATAGAGGTCCTTTTTTCAAAGAAATGGCTGGACACAGTAGGGCAATTGCATACGTAATAATAAAACCAAACAAAAACCAAACCACCTTCTTTCTTCTCTGTTCTTGTGCTAGTCCAGCTTATAAATTTGGCAGGTGTTAATTTTTTCTGGATAAATTTTCATCAAACTTAGATGGAGATCACAGGCCTGCTGCTGTTTCTTATGATTATTCTCTACCTGCCCACAGAAAGACCAACCAAATGGATTTCAATTTGTTGTTGTTTGCTGCTTTTCTGCTGACAAAGGTAGGAAATTAATGTAGAACAAACCTTAATAAACCAGGGGCTTATAGTTTATTGGAGGCTGTTTGAGTGCCACAGGTCAATGGCTAAGAAAATTATTTATGTAAGAGCGTGCATTTTCCCTTGCTTCCTTTCTTTCAATTATGCTTGTTTTTAACTGAGAAAACAATTTTGTATTCATTATATAGGAGTCTGTGAAATTTCTGAAATGTTTTCTGTCATTATCGGAAAACTTTTAGGGGTCTTCAGATTGAAGAAGTTTGGAACTACTGCATTAAATTTAAAGATTGGTAGGCAGTTCTTAAAAACGAATATAGAAAGGTGTGTTGGCTGGGCAAAGTAAAGTAACTGTAAGAATTAATTTTTACTCTTGACATTTCTATTCAGTAAATACAATTTTACAACAGTGCATATAATTCATATTCCTGTTTGTATTCTTAAATCCTGATAGGTTTCTAGTTTTATGACTGTTCGAATTGCATGTCGATGACAGTATAAAAATGAATGACATTTAATTTAGTACCACTGAGTTTTCATTTTCAAGAAAGATCTAAGTAAAATGCAAGAGTGTGATATATTATACTCTGGAAGATCCTCAGAGTGGTTTTCTGTAGACTTTTTCCCCCTCCAGAGAGCCAATCTTGGGAATTACGGTTGATATTTTGAACTTTTTTTTGCATAAAGTAGTTAGCATGTGTTTGTGTGCACACAGCAGTGGGTGTTCCTTTTAAATTTCTTTTTATTTAATGTAAAAGAAAAATTGGTATCTTCCCAGGCCAAGGTAACAAGGTATAGAATTAAGGCATGCGTTTATAGTGTAAAATTGAAACAAGACAGCAGAGCCGACATTAGTTCATGAGAGAAAGGCATGTTTGGTTGCTCATCTTTTTCCTCTTTTTATTATAATTACTTCATTTGTGACTTTGCTTTAGAATGTGTCTTATTGTCATCTAAGAAATCCTTGTGTAATTTATGATTAATTTTTAATTAGTGCTGCCTACTTTCTGTGCATTATTTACAGACACAGTAAAATCTATAATTATTGAGGTAAAGAAAAAAAGTGGTAAAATTTATATAACTTTTAAAATTCAAATCTTTAGGGCATAAGTATTGGATGACTTAATGGTTTTGATAAGTGTGAGACAGGTACAAGGCTAGCTTTACAGGTTAAGGTAGCCATATACATGTTCATAGAGTTTTCATTTTGTTAAAATGTCGGTACTGAGAATACTGAGTATTAGCACATAGAATACCAAGTGATTTTCTGCAATCATGTCTAAAGCAATTTGTCTTTTATATTTAGTAGATAAGTGGAGTTGGAAGAATGTGGAACTAGATACCATAACTTGTAAATTGATCTGTATCTAAAAGATAAAATCAGTAAATGCTTGATTTTACAGGAGAAATATTGATGATCTAAGAATATGAATTCTGACATGCCTTTGTACAGTGGCCTCCATTTTTCATTTGAGTATTTTTTATAAGTGATAGGCCAGTCCCATCTAGGTTATTAAAGAAAATGTAGAATAAAAATGCCACCTTGTGGGTAAAATAAATGATGCAGTAGACACAGTTCAAAAGAACTAGTTTGCCAAATAGATAATGTGCATTTGTAACTCGTTGCTAGAATTTTAGCTTATATCTTCTTAAACATTTACAATTATTTTGGGGGTTTATGTTCTGCAGTTTTTCATGAAGTATCTAAGCAACTGCAGTTAGGCCATTTGGTCTTAAATGTTAAATGACTGCAAAAAATCTTAAAATGTATTTTCATTCACAGTGCTAATCACCACATAAGTTTGGCATCAGGTTCAATGTATCGTTCTTAAAGTGCTGAAGCACAATTTTAATTCAGATGTCCTAAACTGAGTGGGCAACCAAAATTCATGGTTTTGTAGCTATTCTTTGCATGAAGACAGAATGATGATTCATTTGGCTTTCTGTGCTGGAATTCTCATTACATATCCAGATTAGTGTGTTACATGTATTTACCTGTCTTAGCTGCACATCATGGATTTCTTATAGTGGTCAGTGGAAAACCAGCGGTCTACAGACCATGGTGCCAGGGTTTTTAATCACATAGTCTTGACTGGGTTTATATATTGCATTCTAGATTTTGAGGACAATACAGCAGTGGTTTGTTTTGTTTTATTCAGTTGTAGTGATCTCTCACAGCTGCTATATATGGGGAATGCAACTGAGAGAAATGATAACAATACTTAAAAAATATGGACCGGCAGGCTGTGGGTGAGTCAGCTCTTGAGAGATCTTGGCTGAAGGCAGTAGTGATGTAGAGCTTGGTGTTCTTCTGGCAGTCCAGCTGGGTACCAGAAATTCCCCAGGCAGGTCTTGGCTGTGGAAAGATGTAAGCTAATGGGGGCTAGCGAGAGTGGTGTCAGGTTGTAAGTCAAAATCCAGCCTCTAGGGGAGTCACCTACCCTGTGTGACCTCTGGTTCTCATCCACCAATGAAGCAGCCCCTTACCGTGTCTCATTGAGTTACATCTTGTACTTGTCCTCAAGGTTGTTTACTCTTAGGTTTTCAGATTTTCATGGTAAAACTTTATTATGTTTTTTGAAGATCGAAGGTGTTCTAGTAGGAGAAAAAGGCTTATTTTATTACATAGCAAAGTTTATCTATGCATGTAACAGAATTTGCATTCATCTGCCTCCAGACAAGTACTTACCTCCCCAAGAGGATATCTAAGCTGGAGAAGAGAAGACTGCTTCAGAGCTCATGCCTCTTTCTCTTTTCATGTTCCAACAAGTGCAGAGCCAGACCCACCCTCTCCCAAAGCATCCATTTCCAGAAAAGAACTACATATGTGTTTGGGACAGCAGCCAAGACGTAAGAGCTCCCGATCCGAATTACCAAAGAACGGGGACATCATGGTATGCAGGAGAGAGTGCTTATCCCTCAGTTTGGCCCCTGGCTCTGTAGCCTTAGTAATCTAAGTAGTAAATGTGTTTTTATTGTCATAGCTGTTTTTCTTGTGGTTTTCTGCTGCCCAAATTTCAGAGAGAAAGATATCCAGTAATACGATATACAATTCTTTTTGACTTAGTCAATGGAGAGTGAAATAAATAAAGTACTCTACATTTCCACTGGACCATAGAGTAATAGACTTGTGCCAGATAGATAATAGGGCCCTAGCTTGATGTGTTTATAATCTCAGTGCACAAAGGAAAAAAGTTCCGCATGAACACAGCACGTGATTAAGAGGGGTCTTGTGACTGCAATCCTGTTACTTCATGGAGTAGGCTAGATGTTTCCTGGAAAGAGACTGTAGTGTTTTGATTTTGGTTTTCATTTTATGGTCTTCAAATGAGGTCTTACTGGTAGCATTCTTTCAAAACTGAGTTTAACATTTTTTTTTTTTTAGATTCTTCATAGATTTTTTTTCTTAGACATTTTGTGCCTAAGACTGTATTCCGTTTAAAATATATCATGTACACCAGTGTCTATTTGAAACCAGGTTGCTAAGCTTGAAGAGCCTCTAAAGGAAGGGTCAAAAAATTCAGTCAGGAAAAAAACTACACACATACAAAAGTGCCGTTGTTAGAAGCTGCTTTTGTCTGTCCCAGCTTCAAGTAAAACAAATGTAGTACTTGGGTCTTTCTGCTTCTTTGCAGTATCTATGAGCAACATAATGTTCCTTTGGCTTTGGAGTCATTTCTTGCTGATTGGTCTGTAGGTTCCAGGAGAACTGATAATAAAACTTGTATAAATACCTAAGCAGGTTTCTTTTCAATGGCTAACTTTACGTCAGGTTAGGCAAAGGCTATTTTTTGTTTGCTTCCTTTAGTATGGACATCTGGAGTAATGCGGATGGGAGTTCTGCTGTGCAGTTGAGCAATTCGTAGCTTGCAATTGCTTTCCCCATGTCTGACCTCTCAGGTTATTTTATAGGGGACTGGTTTTACTGCTAGGCAAGTGGTGGGATTAGACCTCCTTTATTTCAGAGATGGAGAGGTAGCAGAATTCCCAGCTCCACATCAGTGCTCTGCAATCTGCCTGCTCACATGTTGTCACCGTGGGCTGCTGGGCAGGCTGCGGGGTCGGTGTAGTGCCGGCTCTTCTCTGCGTGCTCTGAAGTGCCGAGCAGGGATGAGGCTGCCTGACCTGCTTGGCTCTGGTCTCCCCTTAGGGCTGAATAGTAGTGTCATGAGTTTCTTGGCTGATGGTGAACATAAAAGGTCAGATGTTTAAACAACTCTACTGCAGCATGTTAAAAAAAATTCCTAGTCTGAACATGTTTTACTCTGTTCTGTTATACTTTCACTGGTTTGTGTACCATTAGGAAATAATCGCTCTAGAATCATCTAAGAACATAGGTAAATACTCTCGTGATAACCGTTCAGATGCAGGTTTTTTGTGTATGGTTCTGCACATCTTTTAAGCATGCCATGCTCTTTTACGTATAACCCCTTAACTTATTATTACTGTGTCCTGGTTTCAGGTAGGACAGAGTTAATTTTCCTCCTAGTAGCTGGCAGGGTGCTATGTTTTGGATTAGAATGAGAAGAGCGCTGATAACATGCTGATGTTTTAATTGTTGCAGAGCAGTGCTTACACCAAGCCAAGGACTTTTCAGCTTCTCGCTCTGTCCTGCTAGCGAGCAGGCTGGGGATGCAGCAGGAGCTGGGAGGGGACAGACCCAGGGCAGCTGACCCAAACTGGCCAAAGGGGTATTCCATACCATCTGACGTCATGCTGAACAATATATAGGGGTGGCTAGCCGGGGTGGAGGGGTGGGGCCGGCTGCTCGGGGATAGGCTGGGCATCGGTCAATGGGTGGTGAGCAATTGCATTGTGCATCACTTATTTCGTACACGTTATTACTATTATTATTGTTGTTGTTATTGTTATTATTGTTATTATTGTTATTCTTTTCTCTGTCTTAATAAACTGTCTTTATCTCAACTCACAGACTTCACTTTCCCGTTTCTCTCCCCCATCCCGGAGAGGGAGGGGGGAGGGTGAGCGAACGGCTGTGTGGTGTTTGGCTGCCAGCCGGGCTAAACCACAACAGTCCATTTGGCGCCCAACGTGGGGCTCGAAGGGTTGAGATATCGACAGATTTGACCAGAGTGTGTTAAACTAAAATTGGTATAAGTATTCGACCTGCTTAATAGTTGCTAGTCACAATGTTGATTGCCTTAATCTCAAGTCTGCTGTGCCTGTTTCCCAAATTGAGTTTTATAGCAAGTTACTTTCTGTATGTGCTCCCTGTCGTGCTGTTTATCCTTTCCGGGCCCTGGTTTAAGATTGTTATGGTACTGTGTGGTGTAACGATGGCTTCTGAAATGATGAGATATCTGGTCATGACTCTAACCTGGTATTTGTACTCAGCGCTGTCGTCGACTCTATACTTCGGAAACCATATCTCAGAAACTATTAACAATTACACTTATTGCCTTTTTTCATCAGGGAGTCAATCTGTGGAGGGGACAGGGGAAGATATCTATTCCTACCCGTTCACTCTCCCTTCCTCCTTCACCACCCTCTTATCCCCCGAGCTAGTTACGGTAGCTCTCCAAGATGTTGAATATCCTTGGGATACTCAGACCAGCATGTTCTTGTTGTTATGTCTCCTGAATGCGCTTCAGGTTTTGTTTAAGGTTAAACAACTACTTAAGAATCTCATCCGGAGATCTGTCTTGAGGCGGGATATTTGCGAGTGGCAGGGAGTGTGGGAGGATATGGGCAGGTTTCTAGAGCAGTGGGCACCTCCAGTGTTTTGGACATTCACCCCTGAACAACTGCAAAATCCTAAAAAACTGGTAGAATGCTTGAAAAAAAGGTGTCATGACTCTGGCAGTTCCAAAGTGACACAAATCACTGTGGCGTGCTGGGGTCTGGCTTGTGCCTATCGAGCTGCAATTGATGCTACTATCAGCCTAGTGACAGACCCTGCGGCCGTCCCGGCTCCAGCTCCCGCAGCCGTCCCGGCTCCAGCTCCCGCAGCTGTTCCGGCTCCAGCTCCCGCAGCCATTCCAGCTCCCGCAGCCGTTCCGGCTCCAGCTCCCGCAGCTGTTCCAGCTCCAGCCCCTGCAGCCGTTCCAGCCCCTGCAGCTGCTCCCACTCCTGTGGCTGGGTCAGAGAAACGAACTGTAGCAGTGCAAGTTGCCCCTGCAGAGGGTACTCCAACCCCTGTGGCAGACCCTGTGACTGGGTCGGAGAAACGAACTGTAGCAGTGCAAGTTGCCCCTGCAGAGGGTATTCCAACCCCTGTGGCAGACCCTGTGGCTGGGTTGGAGAGGCGAGCTGTAGCAGTGCAAGTTGCCCCTGTAGAAAAGGTGAAAAAATGGTATAGAAACTCAGGTCGTTTAGAACGCAGACAGTCTTCTGCTAAGTCTGGGTGTGGAGAAGACGAGGCTGAGCCATCAAGTGTGCAGGAAGATGAAGATGAGGATGAGGATGTCAGAAAATCAACAGTAACTACCTGAACCCTATACCGGTGTGAGCTACGAGATGTGCGAAAAGATTTTGGTTGCTGTATAGGTGAACAGCTTGTCACCTGGCTGCTCCGGTGCTGGGACACTGGAGCCAATGGTGTGGAATTAGAGGGCAGGGAAGCCAGGCGGTTGGGATCCCTTGCTAGAGATGCAAGCATTGACAAAGCAATTGGAGATGGAGCACGATCTCACAGCCTCTGGAGGCGTCTCCTGTTAGCTGTGAAGGGAAGGTATCCCTACAAGGAAGAACTTGTATGTCTACGAGTCAAGTGGACCACCATGGAGAAGGGAATTCAGTACCTGAGGGAATTAGCTGTACGGGAAGTAATTCATAAGGACCTAGACAACGCACAAACATCCACAGATCCAGATGAAGTCCAGTGTACTCAACCCATGTGGCGGAAGTTTGTACGGAATGCACCATCATCATGGGCCAGCACATTGACAATAATAACCTGGAAAGACGGTGAAGATCCCACAGTGGGTGACATGGCTAAACAACTCCGGGAGTATGAAGGAAATCTCTCCTCTTCCCTACAGGCCTGCGTCTCGGCTGTGGAGAAACTCTCTGAAGAGTTCCACCAACTTAAAGAGAATTTATCTTCCCCCCCACCTGAACGAACCAGTGGCCACCAACTAAAAGAGAATACTTTGGAGAAACTTTTTGAAGAGGTCCACCAACTTAAAGAGAGTATATTTTCTTCCCCACCTGTACAAACCAGTGTCTCGGCTATTAGGGGTAAACGTGCATCCGTGCAAAGAAGACAATATGGTGGGTACACACCCCGCGCCACCCTGTGGTTTTACCTACGTGACCATGGAGAGGACATGAGAAAATGGGATGGAAAATCTACTGAGACCCTAGAGGCACGGGTACGTGAGTTGCAAAAGAAAACAATCGGGAGAAAGGGGTTCTCTGAAAAGTTTGCTGCTCCAACTTCTAGCAGGCAGTCTTTTAAACACAGAAACGAAGATTCTGACCAGGACTAGAGGGGCCCTGCCTCCAGCCAGGGGGAGGAAAGGGACAACCGAGTTTATTGGACTGTGTGGATTCGATGGCCTGGCACGTCTGATGCACAGAAGTATAAGGCTCTAGTAGACACCGGTGCACAATGTACTCTAATGCCATCAAGCTGTAAAGGGCCAGAGCCCATCTGTATTTATGGCGTGACAGGGGGATCCCAGCAGTTAACTGTATTGGAAGCTGAAGTGAGTCTAACCGGAAATGAGTGGCAAAAGCACCGTATTGTGACTGGCCCGGATGCTCCGTGCATCCTTGGCATAGACTATCTTAGAAGAGGATATTTCAAGGACCCAAAAGGGTTCCGCTGGGCTTTTGACATAGCTGCCTTAGAGACAGAGGACATTAAACAGTTGTCTACCTTGCCCGGTCTCTCAGAGGACCCTTCTGTTGTGGGGTTGCTGAGGGTTGAAGAACAGCAAGTGCCAATCGCTACCACAACTGTGCACCGGCGGCAATATCGCACCAACCGAGACTCCCTGATTCCCATCCACGAGCTAATTTGTCAACTGGAGAGCCAAGGAGTGATCAGCAAGACTCATTCACCTTTTAATAGTCCCATATGGCCAGTGCGAAAGTCTAATGGTGAGTGGAGACTACCAGTGGACTATCGTGGCCTGAACGAAGTCACGCCACCACTGAGTGCTGCAGTGCCGGACATGCTAGAACTCCAGTACGAACTGGAATCAAAGGCAGCCAAGTGGTATGCCACAATTGATATTGCTCATGCATTTTTCTCCATCCCTCTAGCAGCAGAGTGCAGGCCACAGTTTGCTTTCACTTGGAGGGGAGTCCAATATACTTGGAATCGGCTGCCCCAGGGGTGGAAACATAGCCCTACCATTTGCCATGGACTGATCCAGTCTGCGCTGGAGCAGGGGGAGGCTCCTGAACACCTGCAGTACATCGATGACATCATTGTGTGGGGTGACACTGCAGAGGAAGTTTTTGAGAAAGGGAAGAAAATAGTCCAAATCCTTCTGAAGGCCGGTTTTGCCATAAAACAAAATAAAGTTAAAGGACCTGCACGAGAGATCCAGTTTTTAGGAATAAAATGGCAAGATGGACGTCGTCAAATCCCAATGGATGTGATCAACAAAATAACAGCTATGTCTCCACCAACTAGCAAAAAGGAAACACAAACTTTCCTAGGTGTCGTGGGGTTTTGGAGAATGCATATTCCAAATTACAGTCTGATTGTAAACCCGCTCTACCAAGTAACTCGTAAGAAGAATGCTTTTGAATGGGGCCCTGAGCAACGACAAGCCTTTGAACAAATTAAACAGGAAATAGTTCATGCAGTAGCCCTTGGGCCAGTCCGAACAGGACCAGATGTAAAGAATGTGCTCTACACCGCAGCCGGGGAGAATGGTCCCACCTGGAGCCTCTGGCAGAAAGAACCTGGGGAAACTCGAGGTCGACCCCTGGGGTTTTGGAGTCGGGGATACAGAGGATCTGAGGCCCGCTATACTCCAACCAAAAAGGAGATATTGGCAGCATATGAGGGAGTTCGATCTGCTTCGGAAGTGGTCGGTACTGAAGCGCAGCTCCTCCTGGCACCCCGACTGCCGGTACTGGGTTGGATGTTCAAAGGAAGGGTCCCCTCTACACATCATGCAACTGATGCTACATGGAGCAAGTGGGTTGCACTGATTACTCAGCAGGCTCGAATAGGAAACCCCAGTCGCCCAGGAATCCTGGAAGTGATTATGGACTGGCCAGAAGGCAAGTACTTTGGGATATCATCAGAGGAGGAGGTGGTCCGTGCTGAAGAAGCCCCACTGGACAACAAGCTACCAGAAAATGAGAAGAAATATGCCCTGTTCACTGATGGGTCCTGTCGTATTGTGGGAAAGCATCGGAGATGGAAAGCTGCTGTATGGAGTCCTACACGACGAGTTGCAGAAGCTGCTGAGGGAGAAGGTGAATCGAGTCAGTTTGCAGAAGTGAAAGCCGTTCAGCTGGCCTTAGATATTGCTGAACGAGAAAAGTGGCCAGTTCTCTATCTCTATACTGATTCATGGATGGTAGCAAATGCCCTGTGGGGGTGGTTACAGCAATGGAAGCAGAACAACTGGGAACGCCGGGGCAAACCCATCTGGGCTGCTGCATTGTGGCAAGATATTGCTGCCCGGGTAGAGAACCTGGTTGTAAAGGTACGCCATGTAGATGCTCATGTGCCCAAGAATCGGGCTACTGAAGAACATCAAAACAACCAGCAGGTGGATCAGGCTGCTAAGATTGAAGTGGCTCAGGTGGACCTGGACTAGCAACATAAAGGTGAATTATTCATAGCCCGATGGGCCCATGACACCTCAGGCCATCAAGGTAGAGATGCAACATACAGATGGGCTCGTGACCGAGGGGTGGACCTGACCATGGACGCTATAGCACAGGTTATTCATGATTGTGAAACATGTGCTGCAATTAAACAAGCCAAACGGTCAAAGCCTCTCTGGTATGGAGGACGATGGCTGAAATACAAATATGGAGAGGCCTGGCAGATTGATTACATCACACTCCCCCAAACCCGCAACGGCAAGCGCCACGTACTTACAATGGTGGAAGCAACCACCGGATGGCTGGAAACATATCCTGTGCCCCATGCCACCGCCCGGAACACTATCCTGGGCCTTGAAAAGCAAGTCCTATGGCGACATGGCACCCCAGAAAGAATTGAGTCAGACAATGGGACTATTTCCGAAACAACCTTATAGACACTTGGGCCAAAGAACATGGTATTGAGTGGGTGTATCACATCCTCTATCATGCACCAGCCTCCGGGAAAGTTGAACGATACAATGGACTGTTAAAGACTACACTGAAAGCAATGGGTGCTGGGACATTCAAAAATTGGGAAACACATTTGGCAAAGGCCACCTGGTTAGTCAATACTAGAGGATCTGCCAACCGAGCTGGACCTGCCCAATCAAACCTGTTACGCACTGTAGAAGGGGATAAAGTTCCTGTAGTGCACGTAAGAAACATGCTGGGTAAGACAGTCTGGGCTACTCCTGCCTCAGGAAAAGGCAAGCCCATTCGTGGGATTGCTTTTGCCCAGGGACCTGGATGCACTTGGTGGGTAATGCAAAAGAATGGGGAGGTCCGGTGTGTACCTCAAGGGGACCTAATACTGGGTGAGAATAGCCCATGAGTTGAATTATAATATGTTAATTATCATATAACACTGTATGTCATCACTACCATGGTTGCTATATATCATAGATGAAAATGGTGATTAATTAGAAGGTATTGGAAAGAGTGTAACCTGAGCATGACATAAATGGTATGAAATAAGGGGTGGATATCTGTCCTGGTTTCAGGTAGGACAGAGTTAATTTTCCTCCTAGTAGCTGGCAGGGTGCTATGTTTTGGATTAGGTTGAGAAGAGCGCTGATAACATGCTGATGTTTTAATTGTTGTAGAGCAGTGCTTACACCAAGCCAAGGACTTTTCAGCCTCTCTCTGTCCTGCTAGCGAGCAGGCTGGGGATGCAGCAGGAGCTGGGAGGGGACAGACCCAGGACAGCTGACCCAAACTGGCCAAAGGGGTATTCCATACCATCTGACGTCATGCTGAACAATATATAGGGGTGGCTAGCCGGGGTGGGGAGGCCGGCTGCTCGGGGATAGGCTGGGCATCGGTCAACGGGTGGTGAGCAATTGCATTGTGCATCACTTATTTCGTACACATTATTACTATTAATACTACTATTATTATTATTATTGTTATTGTTATTATTGTTATTCTTTTCCCTGTCTTAATAAACTGTCTTTATCTCAACTCACAGACTTCACTTTCCCGTTTCTCTCCCCCATCCCGGAGAGGGAGGGGGGAGGGTGAGCGAACGGCTGTGTGGTGTTTGGCTGCCAGCCGGGCTAAACCACAACAGAGAGTGCCTTTGTTATGAAAGATTTGTCTTCCCTATTGACAGCTTAGTGTTCTGATCTTAATACTTCTTTGCCCCCTGTTCACAAATTACAGGGTATACAAAACATACTCTGAAATTCATTCAAACCTTTAAAACTTATTATGTCTAGGAGAGACAGATTTAAGATTACTAAGGTTTCTGGTTGAAGTACTTCAAGCAGAAATCCATACTCCATTAGGTTTTCTAACATGATGTGACCTTAATTTTCCAGGTACTTTGCACTTTAAATTGAAGATAGTATTTTAATAGTATTTAAGTCTCCCAAAGAAATCTTGTAATATGTTAGGCTTAAGTTGTGAAATATTTGAACAAAAAGATAAAAAGTAATTTAGATATTTTTAATGTATAGCAACATAAGGATATGCATCAAATAATAAGTTGAAATAGGTGATAAAAATTGTTTGGTGTATGTTTTCGTAAGGTTGTGTGTGCATGCAGTCAGCCATATTTCTTGAATGAAAGTCTTTCTTTGCATTTGGTTATTTTAGGCCAAGTAGTTTCCAGTGCTTTGAACTTAGGGATTTGTCTCTTACATTGCAGTGTACGTCAAATGAAAGTCTACTTAGACAAGAACTGTGGGGTTGTGATCCCATCTGAGGAGATTTCAAGTTACAGAGCTGTGTTGACTTGCTGCGGAAAAAGCTGAAGAATTGTTTTAAAAATAATTATAGGAGAAGATAGGTGAGAAACTTTTGATTTCTTCCTAAAAAAGGTAGTACAGTCAGTAATGTTAAACAAAAGGAATCTGACGTTATCAACAGTTAGTGTTGTGCCCAGCTCCATTGTATGCTAGAACTGGACCTAATAAACTGCAGCAATGGTTTGTGGAAGCTTCTGATTTCCCTCCCTCTAATGTAATCCTTGAGCAGTCAAATAGTTATGCAGTACAACAGATGTAAAGCACATCATTTTTGAAAATCTTAAAAAAGTGAGAACAACATGTAATTGAAATGTAACAGCACTTACAATGGATGTGCAATTACATACATTTAGATGCATATTTGTACAATTTGTAAGTGTGTATCTGATGGTTACCCTGGGAGTTTTTTGTATAAAAATCATGTTTTATTCATATATACGAGAAGTGTCAATTGCTAGGTTTTCTGTAACTGTCTGCAACATTGATTGTTACTATATACTGTAACAACTTAACATAGATTGCCTTATTTAAAGACTTCCATTATTTTGCTGGTAAAAACAAAATATTATTTAATGGCATGTCCTTTTTGCTTGCTTGTGTGCTGATAACTGCCTAGCAGATTGTATGAGTCTTACAATGTCAAGCAGAATTGCTTGAGATGTGTGTATTAATACTGAGGCATTTTTCAGTCACAGCTTCAGATTGGGTATTCTAGTTACTGAGTACAGGAAGGAATTTTAAACACAACTCAGCAGGCAACAATTAATTAAATTTTGCTTGTCTGAACTGTTATAGTCTTGTTCTTAGCTGCCAAACATTGAGATTTCCCCATGTATTTCATTAGTTGTTTCCCAGTCCCTCGGGCTTATCCATATATCTGATATACTTCTCTGAGTTTTTCAAATGTATTGATAGTGGCTACTTAATTTGGTCTTACTGGCTGATGCAGTTTTGGTGGAGTCAGAATAAATTCCTTTTGCTGACAAGACTTTCAATTCTGATTTTTAAGCATTGCAGACTGCCTTGGCACTTGGTGAGTGTGAATAATCACCTTGTATCCTTGCAGAACGTGGAGGAGAACAATGTGAGTGCAGAATGGCAGCTAGGTATCTTGAATAAGAGCTATGAAAAATTAAGTCCCTGTGAAAAATTAAGTCTCTTTTTGTCTATGCTTCTGGACTCTGTTTTGTTAAAAGCTACTAACTTGACCTCTGCTTTGCTGAATTTTACAAACCAGTAGCTGTGAGTAATAAAGTGTATATTCACAGATATTTTTTTCAGCTAGAAAGCTGCAAAGTTTGGTGTCTACTAACTCAGAATAACTACACAAGCATCCTAGTACTCTGAAATGCAGAGAGAAGGGGTTTGAGAAGATTGCAGATAGAAAATTGCAGTCAAAGTATGAAAAGATTAAAAATACAAACAAATTTTAGGCATTGCTTGTATTAAGGAAAACAAAGCTGTAGTAATGGTTGAGTTCAAAGGAAGTGAAGGGCAAACACAGAAATGGCTTTGCATCGTGACAGTTTGAACTAGTAATTTTGTTGTAGACAGCTAACAAAGTGAATATTAAAACAGCCTCTAATGTTTGGTTCATATATGAGTGAATTGGTTATCATCATTTTGTGTGGGTGATAGAGACCTGAAAGGTCTTTTTGGGATATCTAGAAATACCATGTTCATACCTTAACACATCAGTTTATGTTCAGAAGTTTTCTAAGCCAGGATTATTGCAATCCAATTAGTCTTTACTGAGACAAGCTTCCCTCTGAATTTAGAAGGACAAATGTGTTTTCACAGCGTATTGTCACTGGAAACTACATAAAATCACAGCCACTTTTTCTGCAGTTTGCAGAATCGCTTTATCATAGAATGGTTGGGTTGGAAGGGACCTTAAAGTTCATCCACTCCCAACCCTCTGCCATGGGCTGGGACACCTCCCACCAGACCAGGCTGCCCAAAGCCCCATCCAACCTGGCCTTGAACACCTCCAGGAATGGGGCATCCACAGCTTCTCTGGGCAGCCTGTTCCAGGGCGTCACCACCCTCTGAGTGAAGAACTTCTTCCTAATGTCTAATGTAAATCTCCCCTTTTTTAGTTTAAAGCCATTACTTCTTGTCCTATTACTACACTACACTTTAGTGTTACCTCAACTGTAATGATAGTATCAACAGAGCTACGATCTTTGGTGGTGTGGCATGATAGCACTGTTTGTCAGTTTTAAGCAAAATCAAAGTTCCATGTTCTTCACATTCCAGCCACAGATGAAAACAATTGTTACGGTAAATACAAGGCACAATGCTAGTTTCTGACTAGCATTTTACAAGAAAAGAACCAAACTTAGTTTATAACTTTGAAAAAAATGATACGGTCTTGTTCTTTTAATTGAAAGAAAGGAACCTTTGCCTGTGAAAATTAAATCCTCCACAGTTCACAGTTGCTCTTCGAACTTGTCAACCTGACAGTGAAATTGTGTAATCTGGCAAATAGCATGCCTGAAGCTTATTGTGTTTTTGGGGGCAGTGATATCAGCAGACGATGTGCTCTGTTGATTTTAATCACATTGAGTTTGATTCTGATCCCACTGACCTGGGTGTAAACGCAAAGTAACATCACTGACTTCACTGGATTTACCATCAGTGTGTAAATGAAATCAGAATTTATTTCATTGCACTTAGAGTTCCCCTGTAGGATCTTCAGAAGTCACCAAAGAAAGAAAGGTATGGATGAATTTTTCCATCTCTTCATGACAGCTTGCTTATTCAGATAGCACGCATCTCTGACCAGTTGTTAAAATTGTCATGTACCTCTGTGTGTGCTCACACTGAAGACTCAAGGTCGTTGCGCTAAGTGCACGTGGTAGTTGACTTTTCATTGTCTTACAGTCAGTTTGAGCTGCTGCAGCTTGTCACTAGAATCTCTCTTTATTCATGAGCTTTTGTGCTGACTTTACAGTCAATATGAAACTGATAATACATTTTGGTGTATCTGGATGGATGGAGTAATTGGACATGTTCTAGAGTACTTTCTGGTAAGCAGCCCTAATAAACTACTGAAACGTAGGATTAAATCGTGCAGGTTTTTTTCCATCTCTGATATTGTCACTGGAATTCTGTCTCCACAGAAGGCAAGAAGACATTAGGCTTGTACAGAACAGAAATGTAGCTTGTTCACAGCAGATTTTATAGCACAGTGACGCAGCAGCTTCAGTGACCCATATGTGAATGTTTGCTAGTGAAGGCTTTTTCTTAACATTGAAAGCTTGCTTTCCAGACTTAGAAGCCAAAATCTCCACAGTAGACCCTTTTATAGATTGTTTTTGTTTGTTTGTTTGTTTGTTTGAATGGGATAAGACAAGTTAATTTGGTGCTGAGCCTGATGTGTGTTTTTCCTCCCTTTATTTTACTGACCAATGAAAATTAATGGGAATCCTGTGCCCGATTGTTACCTGTGCTTCTCAAAATCTCCCATTTCAGTATTTTAAAACCTTGAATAACAGCTACAACTTGATGAAGTTCAGAGATATCTCTGTTAATAACGATTAACCGTTACTTGTAACTAGTAAGTATGTAGTAACTAGGTTCTGTTACCTCTGTTAATAATTTGGTCCACTGTAACTTTTATTCATCCTCTGTATAATTACGGGATAATACAGAAATATTAAATAAGAAAGGAGGAGCATGAAAAAATCAAGTATGGGCTGTACTTTTATACAAACAACCAAACTGTTTATTGTAACATGTTAATACCGTTTAATGAACCTCTGTCCTGGATTTTTCTAAGGTACGGATGCAGGAAAAGAATTGTCTATAAGCATTTCTAAAGCCCCGAAACACTGGCATATTTAGGGCTAGATCAACAGAATACTTGAAGTGTTTCACAGGCAGTGCTATGTCATGGTACTTCTAGGTGTTTACGTTCTGGAAGAGAGCTTAAGATCCTTAAATTCCTGCCCTGCTTTCTAGGAATTCACCCTTCAGCTTTGTAGGCATTTACGTTGTAATTTCTAGAAAACTCCATCTTCTGCTTTCCTCATATATTTCTCCTTTGCTTTCTAGGATTATTTCCCATCCGCTTTATAGGAATTTTCCCGATGTTTCACAGTAACTTTCCTCCAGGTGTTCCAGGAAGTGCCAGTGTGCTTTCTAGAAATTTCCTCTCTTATTTCCAGGAATTTTCCTGTATTTTCCAGGAATTCACCTTGTCTCCTTTCCGGGAATTTTTCTCCTGTGTTTTTGGAATTTTCCTTGGGCTTTCTGAGAAGTCTCCCTTTCAGGCAGAAGTTCTCCAGAACTTTGTAGGTCTTCTCTCTGTCCTTTGTATGAATTTACTTTGCGTGTTTTAGAAAAATTTCTTTGTGCTTTCTAGGAATTCCCCTCTGCCTTGTATGAATTTTCGCTCTGCTTTCTGTATGTTTTCTTGTATATTTTCTAGGAATTCCTCCTCTGCTTTCTAAGACATTTTCTGTGTGTTTTGTAGGAATTTTCCACATATTTGGGGAACTACCCTTCTTTTTTTTTTTCCAGGGTTTTATCATATGCTTTCTTGAAATTAACCTTTCACTTCCAGGTAAATACATTCTTTTCATTTAAAACATATTCCTGATGAATAGATAGGTATTAATTTATTAGCTAATAAGATCAACTGTTTTTAGTTGAATGTGGAGGCCTTTAATTTTTTGCAAGAGGCTATGATTGGATGTAGCCTTTCTAAAGAATGGTGCATGGTCAGATTTTGGAAAATCCTATGTAACATGAAAATATTTTCACTGCTTTGTTAGCTCAGTTTAGAGTAAGCTGTGTGTACGCAGAGACCGTCATCTTGCTTTTGCATGCACACATTGCTAGCTGCAGTGAGGTTCTGGCCCTGCCTTTGTATGTTCTAGGTGTTACTCTTCCATAACTAAAATCGCAGGAGGAGGCCACAGGATTAATTCATAGCTCTTGCAGTGCTCGTCTTCCTGTACAAATGATTTTGCATGTATTAATATTTTTACAACATTAAGCATTGTAAGTGGCATTATCTTAATTTA
The DNA here is from genome assembly GCF_009769625.2 of Cygnus olor. Classification (NCBI taxonomy): domain Eukaryota; kingdom Metazoa; phylum Chordata; class Aves; order Anseriformes; family Anatidae; genus Cygnus; species Cygnus olor. The sequence goes on along the minus strand of NC_049173.1, from coordinate 63,425,318 downwards.
GCAGATAAGGAAAATTGTAGCAGGAGGGTGATGTAACTTGTCAGATCCCAAAGGAGGTATTATGCCTGAGAGAAGATTTAGTTTCTGACTCAGTTTAGAAGCAGATATGCCAAAAGTGGAAATAAGCAGTCAGTAAGGCTTGAAGGCCACAATTCTGTGATCCCCCCCCCCCCCCTCCAAGTTTGGGTATTGTAGATGCTAAAAATCATAGAATTGAAATAAAAGCAGATTCAGGATGTTAGATTATGAATAGATATATACATGGGTAAAGTAGCTCCTACCTTTCAGCACCAGAAAGTTGAAAGTGGAAATTCCTAGAGTGTGACCATTCTTTATTCACAACAGACAATGTGCCTATAAGCCTATCTGCCTTGACCAGTAACAACTAAATATATCAATGGGAGCTTACATTCCCTTTGCATCCCTTAGCATTGTAACTTTGATCAAAAGCACTTAAAAATACTTTTGGACTGGAAAGGAAAAATAACTTCACATTGCTTTTTGATCACATTGTTAATTCACAATAGAAAAAAAAGGCAAGCTGCAAGTATGATAGGGAAGTGCTTCTTGGTGCCTAAAGCTGTCACACAACATTTCCTCGTTTGCTATTTCCCTTCTTGTGTTGCATGCATATTATACAGTCCCTGTTTATTAAAAAGAAAGGAAACATTTGTCTGCTATTTCTGTACAGCTTTTAATTGTATAAAATATACGTTTGTCATAGTTACTCAGTTAAAGTAGTTAAAGCAGAGGATTCACCGCTGGAGCATTTGAAATTTTGGATATTTATAACCAAAAGATACTTAACAACCATACTATATATTCTGGAGTACTCACTATTCTTGCTGTATGCTGGATTCCTCTCTCAGCCACTCTGTTTCATCTATCCATAAGGCTGTCTGTTCATGTCATGGTGTCTGTTCACTATTTGATTGGTTAATTAAATCTGTCGTTATAGTTCCTAGTTAAGCATTTAATAAAGCATTGCGAATTACTTTTAGGTGCACACAGGTGTTGTGAGGGGGTTTGCCTGATGTCTTGCTCGTTGTACTGAAACTCAAGAGGGTCTGAGGAAAGCCATATGACCCTTAGAAGGTGATTAAAGTGTCAAGAATAAGAAGTCTTAAGCAAAAGCCAAGGTAGGATATTTTTTGTTTGTTTCTTTTTCTTTTTTTTTTTTTTCTCCTACTGGCAGTAATTTGATTTAAAGCAGCTGTAGGTTCCTCCTTTTCTGTATTTTCTTTTTTGAACTAATCTTTAAAAACTTGTCTATAGCACTTTCTTGTGGCTAGACACAAGCGTTCACAAAGGTTTTCTGGAAAAGTAATCCCTCCTTTTTCTTGTGTAGCCTTATTGATAATGTTAAAAAAGAAGACGTCCTTCATTTTATTGATAGGTCAACAGAAGACTTTATTTCAGCATTTTTGAATGCAAAAATTTTGTACAGAAGCAAAAGGTTAAAAAATGCAGAATGTTAACCTCTTTTATATAAGAAGGTCTTCAAGAGAATGAAAATATTTCTACATATCATTAATTTATCTCTTCTTTGTTCTAGTTATCAGATCTTCTTCTTGCTAAGTTTCAGAGAATCAAAGATTGTAATGGTTGTATCATATGACAGCTAAAATTTTCTGAGGTGGTAGGAAAAAGAGTACTAGTATTGTGTTAGAATATTAAATGTGGAAATGGGTATTAATCACATTTCATATAAATTGCAGATTGTAGGATATCGAGTGAGATTAGAAGCTCTCTCTCATTATAGAAGCACTATATCTGACAAGAGAATATACTGAAGTAGTTCTTGCCTGCATGTAAAGATTTTGTATTATTGTTTGCTGCTAAGCCATCTGCCATTCAAAAAGAAAAGTCCTAGATCTGGTAAGTGAGATATGGGTAGGGAGGAACCTAGGGACTTAGCCATATACAAATGACATCAGAGCTTTTCTCTGAGGTGGTGCGTCAGAGGTGCTGGAGCAGAGGAAATTTTGCAGAATGCCTACGGAAAATTTGGTCCTTTTTTTCTGCAAAAACACAAGCTGTACACTCTGAAGCCAATCTCTTCCATTTTCTTGAAATTTGGATCATTCTTTTATCTCATTTATCAGTCTCTAAAATGCCATCTCCCTAGTAGTCTCCAGAGGTTTAAGCCTGAATTTCTCGAAACAAGGGGTTCTGCCTTTCACGGCAGGGCTGGACAGGGAAGCAGCTGCTCAGCTGCCTCAGCCTGGGGAGCAGGTGCTCGGAACAGTGGCTGCAGGGTGTAGGTGCTATGGTCTCCAGCCCATTCATCTCTCAGGTTCGCCTTCTGGCAAGCATGAGATAAATTTGTGGAAAGCAGAGGGGAAAAGTCCTTTGGAGTAGTGGAGAGATTTTCTAGAAAGCACATGGAAAGATTCCTAGGAAGCACAAGGTAAATTCCTGGAAGGCAGAGGAGAGGTTTCCTAGAAAGTGAAGGGCATTTCCTGGAAAGTATGGGGAAGTTCCTGGGAAGTAGAGCTGGGATCTCTTCCAGCACATCAAGATGGGTTAGGTAACAGGCTCAGGGGCTCCACCGAACCCTGGCAGGGGTCTAAGTACCAGGGGCAGAGTTGCAGAGTGTTTGTCGCAGGCACTGAGCTGTGGTCAGCGTGCTCTCATACAGAGGTTTGCAGAGAGAAACATTTGTGAACTTGAGTCTTATCACAAATAAGAATTTACAAATACTTCGTTTCTGAAGTCAGGTTTGTACTAATGTTATAAGTGAAAGCTATCACCATCTCAAGCCAAGTAAGTCTATGTTTTTTGCCTGTCTCTCATATGCTGAGACAGTTATTATAGCCTAGGTTTTTCTTTCTACCTTCTTTGAATTCTCATTTTTTACCCCTGTTCTTTCAGAACTATTGCAACAATAATTAAATACAGTTACTGTGAGAGTTAGGGTTGTTTCTTTCCTCTTGTTTCCTGTAGTGCTGTATAAAGGAGTGGGCCTCTTGTATGTCCATAGCATCTGTAACAAGGGGAAACAATAACCCATAAGCAGTCTTTTCATTTTTTATACATTTCTGTTTCAGAAATTGTTATAAAGCTAAAGAATGAAGGAAATTTTATTTTTGAGATGAAATTATTACTATAATGTTTTTTACTTAGCTTATTGTTGCAAAAGTGTTACTGCTGAGCTGAACAGAGACGATCTCAGGACGTTATAATGACAGAACATATTGTAAGTACTGAATTAACACATGGAACCTGATATTTGCTATTAGCTGTAAGCATATGTTTTTATCTTTGGGCACTGAATTGGTTAGATGTCTTGCTTGTGTAATGTATTATAGTTTTCATTCCTAATCACTGAAAAGTTGCATTTTTTATTTTTTCAAATGTTGGTACTCTTTTAGGCTTTTTATAAAAACCATTGATGATGCATTGAATGAAAGGGGCTTTAAGCTAAATCTATACTTAGTCCAGATTTTGTAATTGTAGTATTTTAATATGTTTGTGAATGTATGTGTTTTGAAGGCTCAAGAATTGTAGTACTCTAAACACTGGCAATATTTGGGGCAGGTCAATTGTCTTTTGCTTGTGTTCATAAAATGCTAACTGTGTTGGGCTTTTGGGTCATCAATGCAACTGGGGCACTGCCATTATTTATATTGTCGTTACATTAAAAGAAACACTAAACTCAGAAATAACAAAACCATTATGTTGTCTCTTTATTAACATCAGCGGATGTATCTTGTAATGCAGCTGTGTGAGCACAGAGAACTTAAAAAAAACAAACAAAAAAACCCTTAGTAGTAAAGGACATTTTATAGAAAATGAGACAAGGCACATCAGAGTCTTGCTTCAGCAGTAGTGTGTCTTCACACAAAAAAAGTAAATTGCTCTGATTGCTATTCTTATTTATTATTTTTTCATAGCATAAAGATAGTCCAGTAAAGAAAAAGTAACATAGGCTACGTGAATCCTTTTTTTAGAGCTTTATTTTTCCTATAACTGCATTAACTGCTATCATATTCTTTTATTTCTTTCTGTACTGACTGTGGATAATAATATGGATTATTATTTCTTAACTTGCAACTGCTTTGCATTATATTTAGTTTAGTAGTTAACTACAGGAAGAGAAAAAGCAGAATTGGAATGCTTCTGATACTTCTTAACAGTATGTGTTCTATTTAGGATTCAGTAAGCATCAGCATTTTCATCCACCACAAGGAAGTGTTAGAATTCTGCATAGTCCACAACAGAGTCAACTTATCCAGCCAAAAATTTAGAGTAGGGGATAGGGTAGGATTGTGAATACTTCTGGATTTTTTTTTTTAATACAGAAATTATTTACCTCTCTCTGATAGCATACTACTTGTAGGAAACCTTTATTTACCTTTTTTTTTTTTTCCCCTCCGTAGAGGTACTTAGGATTATGAAATGGGGCTTTGTTTAGAGCTCAGTCTATTCTCTGTAGTCATTGAAAGGGCAAAAAAATCTACTGTTTTTGAATATGCAAATGAACTGAAGGTAAAAAAATATGTGCAAATTTGATAATTATACCGCTTGTTTGTTAAATGATACTAGGTAATTTACTGATTTCAACATTGAAACAATATTAACTTTCTCCTTCTTTACAGGATTGTGCATAGAAATGAGATTTGAAAACTTGAAATGCTCACATGACTCCCTGGAGTCATGTGGTTTGAGAGATTTTCGTTAGGCTTCCAGTAGTTCTGAGTAAAGTGCAGTGGAATTGCTCAAAGAAATTACTAAATCAAAAAAGATCAGAACATTTCTGTCAGACTATATTCTCTACAACTGGTAACAGTTTATTTCTTACTCTTTCTTGGCAGATCTTGTTCACAGAGATTTAAAAATGGAAAGCATTTTAGTTAAAAGCAGTGACATCAATGAAGCAAATGAAATGAAATTAAACATGAAGGTAAGATGACAATTGTAGGTGTTCTGCTTAAAGGATTGGTTTTAATATCCAGTTATTACTGGGAGATTTGACTTTGATACCTATTAAAAGCTCTTGAAATGAGCTGCTAAATGGTGTTCTTAGAGGAAAAAAAAAACAAAAACATTTTGGAAGCCAAGTGCCACAGCTGAAAAAGGTGTGTTTTTTTTCTTTTGTAAAATGATGTGTATTTCTAGCTCAATTAAAAAACAAAACAGAAGAAAAACAAACAAAAAAAAACAGAAAACAAACAAAACAAAAAATAAAACCCTACTACTGCAAGTAATCGTACTTTATTCATCCCGATTTACATCAGAATAGTACAAAGCTGTTGGTTACAGGGAATCAGTATGCACTGTAAGATGTAATTAATTCTTAAATTACAAATATTGTCATTTAATGTGCCTGTTAGTAATTTAGGAAAAAAAAACCATTTAGATTGTGCCCTTGATTGAAATACAAATATATTACAGGAATTTTTATTAATTTGCATATTAATAAATATTCACTACTTAAGCACAATATACCACATACTTACACCTTCTTTTTTATTGAAAAAAATGGGTACAAAAGAATAGGAGCTATTACAACACCCCCACCCCAATTTATTTATTTATTTATTTTTCCTGCTAGCAAAAAAGGGTTCAGTGGCTGAATTGTAATATCCTGGAAAGCAGAAAAACTACATTTTTGACCAAACCTCACTTACTTGATCATGGTGTACAGCATGACTAAAATATTTTAAATAATCTTTGCTTGGCCCCCAGGGTTTCAATATTGCGCTGCTTATGGCATACCAGTTGTTTGAAACAGAGAGACTTTTAGCTTTGTCTCCTTGTGGTTAACTTTTAGAGGCAACCATAATTTGGCTCCATTTCATTTCACTTTCATCTCAAATACATGGTGCTTAAAGGGATGTGGAGACAATGCAATAGTATTATTCCTTTGTAATGTAAACTTGAGAAAGTATAGACATTAGTAAAACACGTGGTAAAATGAAAAGGAGCAGAAAAAAACCCTTTGTAATTAAAATTTTGCCCACTGTATAAACATCTTGCTTCTAATTTCCTCAAGAGATTTTTTTGAGAGTTGGGAAAGAGTGGACACACAAATGTCTGTTATAGTTTCCAAACGTGAGTGTTCATTCTCTCTCTCCCCTGCCCTTCCCTTCAGTTAATTTGCTCACACTAGCTGCTTCATACAGCATAAAATTTTAGGGGTTATCTCAAACCAAAGCAAAAATTTCTAGTTCAGATTTTCTAGCCACTACTTTTTGGGTGAATGTTGGAGTTCATATTATACTTTGTCTGATTCAGACCAGCAGATCAACAAACAGAAAATTGCCTCCAGGAAGTGAAATTACCATTTTTCATCCTCTTTTCCTTAAGGACCAGCTTGAGTGACAGTGGAAGCCAGTGGAAGTCTAATGTACAAGGACAAATATATTTGTACAATATAACAGAGATGTTGATTTCATTGGGCCAAAGCTGCTGACTCTCTGAGTGACTGGCTCTGAAAAGCTGCCCCTGAAGGCAGAGGAGGAAGGTATGCTGTTTAGTTGGGTTTGCAGCCACACCAGGCATCATCTCATTCTGGTGGAGATGATACAGGCATGTTTCCAGCCATTTGTTTTTCCTGCTGCTATGTGTCCTGACAGCTGTGAGGAGGAGCGGATCCACCAAGAGCATGCTGTAGTCCTAAGTTTTGTAGTTGTCCATGTTGATGTGACAGTCCGGGTTTTCACTTAGGTTCTTAACAAGCAGCACTCTGATTTATCAGCAACTTGGTTTTATTTATCTTCTAAATTCTGTCTCTGTCCCTCCTTGCCCACAGCAATGTATGTCCCCACCATCAGTTTGCTGTAGTTGGGATTTCTGACCTGCCTTGTTCACAGAGTATGTAAAGTGGTCAGCAGATTTGTCTTGTGTCCTTGGAGGATTCTTAGTTTAATATGAGCTTGAATGTCCAGAAAAAACTGTTACATCAAAACAACAAAAAAAACCTTTGCTGGTGGAGCAGATTGTCCTGCAAAGTAATTACAGGATAAATATTAGTGGTGGTTGGCACAAACTTGGAAGAATAGGGGAAGAAGAGACTGAAGATCCATATATGAAAGTTTCATTTGTACTGATTTTTCTGACTTCAGCATTTTCACTACAAACAGTAACTTCTATGATTGATCAAAAAAAAAAAGTAAAAAAAAAAGCCCATCTTTATTTCTAGTTTTAATACTGTATTTTTTTCTATTAGGTGACTGACTTTGGTTTAGCTGTACAAAAGGCTGGTGGTATTGACAGCATGTTTCAGTCTGTCTGTGGGACTCCTATATACATAGATAAGTTCAGTGCTTCATTCTTCTTAAGAGCTAAAAGAGTTAAGTCGTGCTCTATTCCTTGCAGACCATAAAAAGTCATCGTATTTCTAAGCTCCTCCTCCTTCTTTTCTCAGAGGAATTGTCATATTAGCTAAAATTGCCTCTATTTCTAATCCCATACAATTGTGTCAGAGACCCAAAGTATCAGTGTCAGGGAAAGGTTCAGCTATAAAGGATAACAACCTTTTAGCAGAGTTCATCAAATCTTATGCAGCTTCAGTGGAATAAATTGCCCACCACTATAAGAATTTACATCATGTATGTAGTTTGCATTATATAAATGTGAATGTTAGTATCTGTTTCTGATGTGTCCATTTTATGAAGCTGTATCTTCTGTTGAGCAGTAAATTCCACAGATTAACGTTGTATTTGCGGGATGGTGCAACTGCTGGATTCCTGACAGATTGCTTGTGCTGTCTGTCTCTCTCTGTGGTCTGAGAGAGATCAGACCTTCTGAGGATCCAGAGGGAATAGGTTGTACCAGGTATTGATAGGTATCGAAGTAAGGTGGCTGACCAAATCAAAGCGGCTGGTGTCGTAAACATGATGATCTTTAGGTTCCCTACCAACCCAAGCCATTCTATGATCTAGCATAACTAACTCCTTCGTAACTTCTGGAGAAGGCTAGGCGGGACATCTTTACAGCATTCCAGTACTGTAAGGGTGGGCACAAAGAGGATGGAGGCACACTCTTCACAAGGAGCCACATGGAGAAGACAAGGGGCAATAGATGCAAGTTGCACCATCAAGAGGCTTTGTCTTGATATAAAGAGAGAATTTTTTTACAGTGAGGACAACTGATCACTGGAACAACCTCCCCATAGAAGTGACAGAATCCCAGTCACTGGAGCTTTTCAGGATGCAGTTGGACAGGCTGCTAAATAATTTCATCTAGACTCCTTTTTCCATGAAAGGTTGGTCCTGAGGATCTTTCGGGCCCTTCCAACCAGGACTGTTGTATGATCTTGTGATTCTATAATTTGGGTCTGGTAGGTGAGTAGAACAGCTGCATTCTTTGTCTTCCTCCATTAGTTCAGTGAACTGGACCGTAGACAAATGGGGCTCTGAAGGAAACAAGCAATAGTTTGTTTTAAATTAACTCTGGGGTATGTTTCTTCCTTCTCTTGCTGTTGTGGATGTTCAAAACCTCTGAAAGTCTTAATTGATAAAGAATTTTTATAGTATTTAAGGTTGTCCTATTCTTTAATCCCCTCTTGGAAGGTTCATGGTTACTTCAAGCCCAGATAAAGTTGGCAGCAGACATTACTGACCAAAGAATGTCAAAACAAGTGCATGTGATTTTTTGCAGAGATACCACTGGTGGCCAGAGGTAATCAGAGATTTGAAGAGACATTTTTAACAGAAGGTAGCTAATTCTTTTCAAGTTTCCTTCTGCATAGAGAAGGTAGAAGAACTCCATGCAGGAAAAGAGGTACAACTGTTGCAAAACAGCAGAGGACTGCTGCCACTTGCCACTTGGGTCAGCCAATGGAGGCAATACTCACTCCGCTCACTATCTGGCTCATAAAGGAAATAAATGAGCAGGTCCCTACAATGAGGACAAACAGCTGTTCCAGCTGATCATGAGTGCCAGCAGTGATATGCTGTGTCATGCAAGGAGTGACTTTGTAATCAAAGGCTACATGAAATTGACTCTGTCTACTACAAAAAAGGAAAGCAGCAGTTAAGCATGATTTAGATCAGATCTTGCGTGTTACTGTAGAGGAGTCCAGGTTCTTGTATTGGTTTGGGTCCCAATGATACTCCTTGGTGATGCTGTACTGTTCATTGATGATGATGTCACGTGCTTCTTTTCTGCTTTTTTTTGCTTTTTTTTTTTTTCTTTTTCCTCTCTGCTCCCCTAACCTATCAGGTATTCATTGCAAACTCTTAGGTGATATGCACAACTAACTTATTCTTATTTTCTCATGAGCTTTATCCTGACCTCTATGCAGGCAACTGTCACTTTGCATTTTCATTCTACATGTTGTTGTCTTCAAACTGCTGTAGTCTACCTTACATTATTGCAAAGTTAAGTTCAGTGCAAGTAACACATTCCTTTGTTATAAGGTCAACTTCTCCTCTATTGCTGCCTGGTTTTGAAGCCGACGGCACTACCTGAATCACCCCTGCTTATATAAAGTTGATTTGTAACTTCTGACGTGCTGCAGAAACTTTCAGGAACGTCCATCTAAACAATTAGATTAAATTACAAAATATTTTTTTCCTAGAAAGTTTCCATACAAACACTGTCTCTTCCAGTATGACAGTGATTATTATCTGATGTTCAAACAAGTGTTGAAAAAGACATTAAAGAAGGTAATTGGGACATATATAACCCATCCAAAAGGCATGTTTTTCGGGTGTGTTTTTTCCTACTTAAACAATGAATGCTTTGTATTCAATAATATAAAGCTTTTTACCCCTTTCTGATCTATACTGCATGCTATAATACATTTCACTCCATTATCTGATATGTCATTTTTTTAAATTCTATGAAGTTTTTTTCCTCCATGGTATATACCAGCAATTCATTTCACAGCTTGCTTAGAACAGACTGAAGCAAGAAAGAAATCTTCTTTGCGGAAGATAATTAGTCCTCCTGACATTGTGATTGATGAAATACTAGCAGTGTTAAATACTTCTTTAAGTGAGTGGGTTGCATGGGATGAAATTACTTTCCAATTTACTAATCATGACAGAAACATAGAGTCTCAACACTGGAAGGGACCTTGAGTCACTTGATTTATTTCTCTGTCCAAAGAAAGAAGCAGCTATACTTGAGACATTTCTGATGAATATTTGTGTAAAGTGTACTTTAAGACCTCCAGTAATAGAGACTACCTAATCTTCCCAGGCGGTCAATTCTGATGCTTCATTATCCTCCTAGAAATTTTTCCTCCTGTCTGCCCTGAACCTTCAGTTTGACAGTCAGCTTAAACTTACACCTACAGGCAATGATCTAATCACTTTTTTCATTATAAGTTTTCAGTTGACTCACCTGCAGCCACATAATTGCTAGAGCTGACCTAAGGGAGGTGGTGGGAGCCTATGAGTGGGGCCGAGGAAAAGGGTGGAACAGCACTTTGTATTTTTAGACTATTATTTCTCACCCTATCTGTCATGGATATGAAGAACAGGTAGCCACCTTCTTTCTTTCAGCAATCTGCTATCACACTTCTCCCTTCATCTGTTGTTCTTTAGACTGAAAACCTTGAATTTTCTCAGTCCTGTCCTGCATTTCTGATGTTTGTGATTTACCTGCCATGCTTCATTTGGTAGCTATTATGTTAAAAAGGGGTCTCCAAAATTGAGCACATCTGTTTGAAGCCTTGCCAGTGCTGGGCTGAGTGGAAGGACTGTTTTGTATGTAATGCAGGCCTTTTGCTTGTGTATGAAACACAGGTGATGACTGTCTTTTTGCAATTTATTTAAGGACCCTGAAGTCCACTTAAAAGAATAAGAGGTAAGTGCTGGGAATCAGACAGCTAGCCTATTTTTCATCCAGCATGTTTAAATAAGCTTCTAAGACAGAAAAGGGGAGGAGCGTTGGCCTTCGTCTCCCTCAGTAAGGACAGGTGTACGCAAGGAGGGCTTCTGCCAGAGTGGCTGTTCTACACTAAACCTGCCTCACAGAGCCTTTGTCAGGTTAGCCCAGAACTGTTAACTCCTGTTCAGCTTGTGATTCACTACAGTCCTGGAACTGTTGCCTAACCAACTGTTCTCCATGTATTCGCATTCTGAGCTTGTCTTTCAATATACTTACAGTCATTCATGGCTTGATGTTGTCTTCAGATTTAATAAGCTTGTTCTCTAATGGATCTTCCAGGTCATCAGTTATAAAGGTATCTTGTCTAGGACAGACACCTACAAAACATACCTTTGATGCAGCCTTCCACTTTGACAATGAACAAACAATAGCTACTTTCTGAGAAACACTTTTATAAGCATGTGTGCATTGTTGCTCTGATATTTTCATGCATGCAGTATGAAAAAATGAAAAAAAGTTGCATGAAATGGTATCAAAAGCCCTACTAAAAGCGAGAGAGATGATGATACTTAGTGATCCTCCTCTAACCCTGAAGCCTATCAACTTATGCTATAAGGAGATTTGTTGCTGACAAGTGCATAATGGCTTACTTACCTCTTTGTTTTCTTCTAGATGCTTATTATTTCCAGTATTTTCCTGGGAATTAAAACTAATGGGATGCATCTGTAATTCTTTGATGCCAGCATTTCCACCTTGTTACAGATAGATACCATGATTACCTTTTTCAGTTTTCAAGCACTTCACCCTCCTTCTGCAAAGTTCTTGAAACACTAATAGCTTTGAAAAGTCTTGTCAGTTTTTAGAGTACTCTGGAATTAATTTTATCGGTTACAGCTGATTTTAAAATTTCCAACCTAAGTACTTGCTAACCTTTTGCTTGTCTGTAAAAGACTGAGGTCTTGCCCCTTTGTCACTGATATTGATTGTGCTATCCCCTGCTTGCAGTTGACATTTTGGTCAAGATTGATGTTAAAAGACATTAAATACATTTGCCTTCTGAGCATCGTCTATCAGTAGCATTCTGGGTTGAATACAGTAGCAGCCCCTTTATTCATTGCCTTCCTACTACTCATATAGTAGATTGTTTCAGTTTTTATCTATATTCCTTGCTAGTTGCTCCTCATTTTTACTTTCTGATTTTGCCCTGCTGTTTTTATGTTTCCCTGTTGTTCTTGTTTGTATTTCTTATATGCTCCCTCCTTGTGTTTGAGACTTGTGGAAATTCATGGTTTAACCAGACTGGTTTATTAATAGTAAGTCATAGCAGTTCCCCAGTTTGGTCATTCTATTTTGGATATGTTATCTATATATACGGATATAAACTTAAATACTTGTAAATTTTCCCGTGGTGTTAATAATATGAAGTACTGTTGGTTTAAAATATTTTCAGAACGCTCGATTATAAATAAGATGATATTTGGGTAAGTAGGTTTTGGCCAATTTGGAAGTATTAATGGTAAGAATTTTTTTTAAAGTCTTGTTTTACCAGCTGTGGTATTATCAAATCATTCTGTTAACCCATTTTTAATTCTTTAATATAAGAAATAGATATCTAAAGCTTGGTATCTACCTAAATCATTAAAAACTGAAATGACAATTAACCAAGCTTTTTGGTGTGGTGGGATAGCACCAAATAAAATAGTCTCTGCCAATCTGCTCTTCTGTTGCATGAAGGTTTTATTTTCTCTTCCTTCATAGGGCTAAATATATCATCTCCATTGATTCTGGAATTTAAGACCATAGTTCTTGCTTTGAACTCATGACCATATCTCCCATGATGTAACAGATAAAAATATGGCCCCAAAGCAGCATCTTTTTGAATGGCTGAAACAAAATTAAGTGATTAGTGAATAGACTATAATTAGTGAATTTTTAATCTAGGATATAGATCCATTTTTAGAGAATATTTTTAGAGTATTTTGGCATTGATTTTGTTTATTGTATGATGTATTCTAGCCAATGTGCAAACAGAGGCTGTTGTGTCTTGAAAAAACCATGTGTTCTTTTGTTCTACTCTTATTTCTGGGAGAAGAAAAAGTTCGTATGGTATCTTGCAGTACTTAAGTCAGCATTTTAAGAATGCCCCTTTAATAACTTACTGTGGGGAAAAACAATGCTAAGTTTAATCATACAGCTAATGTCACAATGTCACCACCCCCTTGACAGCTAAATGATAAAAGTGAGGACACATCAGCATGAATTGTTAAGGTCTGTACATTATTCATTTAAACATCTGCTGTTGGTTCCTCTTTACATATGGGAATAAATTATACCACATCAGCACATTCTTCATGCTTTGTGTTTAAGCATTTAAAAGTTTTTTTTTTTTTTTTTGTATTATTAATATTATTTTTTCTGCTTGGTTGGCAGCCCTTGAAGTTATCAGTGCCCAGGACTACAGTCAACAGTGTGACGTTTAGAGCACAGGTGTCATTATGTACATGCTGTAAGTAGACTGTAAAAGTAATATAAAATGCACAGAGCCATTTATAATACAAGCACTTACAATTTTGCTTTGAAATAAAAAGTAAACCTTTCTGCCAAACCTTAGCAAAAGACCAAACTCTCTAATTGCTTGTATGTAAACATTACAAATTTCTATGCAAAAGAAAGTAAAACCTACAGCTCAGTGTTAAAAATTGAGTCTTTTATGTATGAAACATTTTATAATCCTGAAATAACATAATATTACAGAATATGACAGTGTAACTAAAACTAGCTGAGAGTCTAAGCCTGTCTTTTTCATATGCTGGCTGGAGGTGTATGTGGGAAATAAGTTATCGATTTACAGATTATTGGTCAAATCCTCAAGTGGATTGCACAAACCATGCAATCAGGGTAAGGGCTTTTCTTCTCCACATCTGCCTGTGATAACTCTGTAACCAAGATGCTCAAGGGCTGCCAGGTCTCCTTGTACAGGCTATTTGGGTCCTTTGAATGTTTATCAGTCTGCTGTTATTAGAGGAAGAAATGAAATTTTACATTTGTAGGAGTACATGCAAATTTTTATTGAAGTCTTTCATAATTTGTAATGTTTGTCATAGTTACAGAATAATAATTCCTTTCTGAAAAATCTTACCCTGCCCATACTAGCTAAATAACACAAAAGGTAGCCCAGTAATTAAAAATAAATTGTATCAAAGTACATAAGCAACTGTTCCTATGATGCAGTTAAAATTGAGAATTATGCAATTAAAATCTCATACTGTGAGCCAGGACTTTTTTCTTTTGTAGTGTGTTTGCATGATTTTATTCCCACTTTCAGTCTTTTTCTTCTGTCAGTTGCCTCCAGATGATGCTTTAATGCAAACGTTTTAGAACATTAACTCTTGCCGTTTCATTTGTTGTTATTATTTTCTGTCCTGTGATTCTCTTACTTTTGTTGTATATGGCCAAGTTCTTTTATAACTTCAGACTGTACATGAGTATGCAGACATAGGCATATGGTTTCATAACCTCCTCTTTTCTGGATTTTATGTGATTTTTTTTCCCCCACTTTATTTTGGTTCCTCAGTTTCTTTTCTATACAATTAGCTCAGTTTTCTTCTTGTGTCAGCATGACGAAGTGTTCATGGTTCTATTGCCTTTGTAATTTTTTTATTTCTACAATCTGCGTGTACTTTTTATGCTGATACAGAATGAGTTTTATTGTTGTACTTCACGGTATTAATGTTTGCAACACAGTGGTTGTTGTACTTCATGGTATTAATGTTTGCATCACCATAATACAATATAATATATTATAAATTGGGCAACAAATTGGATGGTTTGACTGGCTAATAAGAATCCAGAGCAGTGCCTGCAATCAGCACAATTCACAGCTCAGAACTTGTAAAATTCAGAGCAGTGAACTGTGCTGATTGCAGCTTGAGCTCAGAACTTCAGACCTTCTTTCTTAATTAGCAATATAAATATTTTTAAAAATTAGCATTTCATAATCACAGTATTGTCAGAACAAAGTAACATTAATTCCCCCCTTGTTGTGTTGTCTACATGAGAATGAAAATACTGCATATGAATTAATGGAATAATTCACACTCCTTTTTATTGCTTAATTTGAAAATAGTAATACAAAAGCCATAAGATCATCTTCCGATTTTAATTCTGTTTTTGCAATTTACTTTTCTTTCTACCCTGAACAGTAGCTTGTGCTTCTGGTACTCCTCTGATGGGCTTAAAGATGCTTTTACAGCCATTATTGCTACCATCACAACTTTGACCCTTCTGGGCTACAGCTAATGCCTCCATGGTAATTTGCTAGCTACCAGAACTCTTTTTGCAGTGCAGATAGCATGCTCCATCTTGGTACCAAGGACATTATTGCCACAATGGGCTCAGTCTCTACCTATATGGGGAGCATAAGCCCTGAGGTGACTCATGAACTCTGTTTTCATGAATGTTAATGCACAGGGTTGCCTCTGCATAATGGGGCAATGTCAGTGTGATGGATTTTTATATGTAATTTAAATTGAGGTCTACTTTATACTTTCCATTTCGTTTCTATTTTAACATATACTAACAGAAACATATACAATAGTAACGGACAAAAAAGAAAATCCATTAAAATACAGAAGTATATTAGCACATTGATAGAGTGGACGAGCTAGAGTCCTACTGCCTGTCATACTTTGAGAATAGTCTCAAAGTATGAGACACATGAGACAAAGTATGGGCCACATGCTGCTCCCTAATAGGAAACGGACAGGGGCTTCTTTTTCCTGTGCAATCTGTGCTATTGGATTTCTTGCTTACTCTTCCGAGTGTGCTCAGAGACTCTGGCCCCTGCAAGAGTTCTCAAAAACCTTTGTGCAACTAAAGAAGTCTAGGGTGCCTAATAAATTACTTCCTGCACTGCAGCAGTAAGAAACCTTAATATTAAAAAGATGTGTTACTTTTTGCTCCTCTTTAAAAGCATGGAAGAATTTTTCACATATTTTCAAGGTTCCATGTGATACATTTCACCTGCTTAACTTGATTTCTTTAGCTGAGTTATCTGTTGTTTGTCACTGCTTTATTTTGGGGAGAATGTAGTTCTATCTGTGAATAACAAGGTAATGGGAATTGTCACCAACCAATACTTACAGTACCATGTCCTGAAGTGAATGCATTCTTCCAGTTTTCTTTAAATTGAGTTTCATGGGGATTTAAGTCCTGAAGGAGAATTGGAGGATAAAAGAAAACAACAATTTTTTAAAAGATATTTTGAGATTATAAGTTTGGGGGAAAATGCACTATGGTTTTAAACTTCTGCTTTACCTTAAAATTAAAGCCTTACAAAAGAAACTCCAGAATATTTTTCTTTGGTACAAATAGACAGGCATCCTTCAATAGGATGTGACAGGTACCTTTTCGGTAGCTACTTCTGTGTTTTGAGAGTAGAACTAAAAAACATAATTCAATGCAAATAATTTATTTGGTGAAGTTAGCTTCTTCTTTGATTTAAATAGCTACAAATAGGTGTAGTAATTTATTGGAAGTATTTATGTATTTCTTGCGTAACAGGTGTGCACGAATGTGATATAAAATCTAATAGAAATTTAATGTCTTTATTAGTTTTGATTGAAAACAGATTACGTGATATGGTTTTTCATTTGTGATGTGATTAGTAGAACAGATCAATATTTACTTTCAAAGTATATTCTCCAATAAACATTTGTAGTTGATATTTCTGGTTAATACTTCTGTTGGTAAACAGTAATAGTCTCAGAAACCAAATACAAAGCAAGTTTAAACACTGAATTTGTTATTAACATAAGCTTTTTTAGGAATGCATTTGTTTTAGTTTCATAAATATTACCTTTTTAATTGTTATCACATCAATTGTTAAGATTATAACTGGCATAAAGGAAGGAGATGATACAGGAGTAAACTGAATTTACAAACATTCTGATGCCCCATTTATTTAAGTATTTTACTCAAAATAGCAAGAAAAAAAATGCAGGGCAAGAATGCAGTCAAGATACATTTTTATGAACTTATGTACACTTAAGGGTATATGTTAAATTTTTCTGTAATTTCTTATATATGCGCTTTTTTATTATCCTATTTCTACTGACACCTTAGTTTAGATTAAGCCAAATTAAACATTCACACTATGAAGCTAAAGGAGACAGATTGATATGATAACACAAAGCAACTAATTAAAAATTTTGTTTTACCATAGTATTTTTTTTTTAGTACTAAAAGGTTATTATGTACTTCTGTATTTTTGTCTGAATTACACTTACTTCGATTTACTGCTATCCAGTGAAGAAAAGCCCCTCCCTGCTGCCCCTGTTTCCACCCCAACCCTGATCTTAGACTAATAAGTGAACATCTTAGACGGTAAGGTTTTGAAGATGAGTTTATCACTTTTTGAAGAAGAGTAAATTTGACTTCAGGGGCATAAGCAACATACCATACGACTAAACTATATAAAATAAGAATGACTATATAAAATAAGTATGACTATACTATATGAAATAAGAGTAAAATGGAATAAAATAAGAATATAAGCAAAGAGAATGTATACAGTAATTTTTATTCTGAGTCAGCAACTTGTGGTTGTTCCAAACCTGTGTTTTTTTTGTTTTTTTTTGAAAGATAGCTGATTGGGATTTAAATGCTTAAATTGAAGGAGGTATGTTTTTTTCTTGTGACTGTTTGTTCAGTTCTTGTGATGGTTATAAATTCAGTTGAGGCTCACTAGTCTTTTTTGGGACAAAATAATACAACGCTAAGCAACATAACACTTGTAGAGGCCATATCCAAAGCCCACAAATCCATCACCATGGATTTATTTGTATTCCTTGCGCTTCTGATAAGCCCACTAGCTAGAAAAAATCTTTTTTACATGATGTTCCTTACCCAAAACAACTTTACCTGACTTTTCATATATTTTGACATGATATGGACATATGGATTTAGGTTAGGTTTAATTAATTCTCACAACACTTCTGTTACTATAATAAACGTGGAGTTTTTTGTTTGTTGTGTTTTGGTTTTAATTTAAAAACGTAAGATTGAGCCATAGGGAAACCTGGCCCTTCTGAAGGTAAATGAACTGTACGGCTGGAGGGGGGAGCCTGTGAGCTCCCAGCTAGCTGGCTGGACTGCAGAACACACTGCTGTGAGAATATTGAATTTACAGCTGTCTGATGGAACGGTTGCACTGTTTTATGTTTTAAATTAAAATGGAGGGAATGTGTATATAACACTGATTATCTTGAAGACAGCCATCTCCTTTCTGCTTTAAGTTTTTCATGTATGTGACTAGCCAGTCTTTTCTATTACAATAAAACTGCAAGGAAGGATTTTGCCCTCTTAAATATCCATACATTAGTGTTAGCTGACTTCTAGTGCCATTTTAAGTCTTGGGTTGCTGAGCAATCTATCTGCCTGTGAGCAGTAGTTCCAACATTAGATGCTTTGAACCTGCTCTGTGCACGCACTGTGCAGCTGATCTGTTTGCAGATGGTACTTGGTTGAACTTGCTCCGTGAACTTGCTTGGTACTGTGCATGCGCAGTGCCCATGGCTGCACAGTGTCCTGGTGCAGTTTTGCTGACTTTCTGAAACTTAACACTGTCTCTGTTCAGTTCTGGCATTTCCAATTTATTTATTTTTATTAATGTTTTTGTCTCATTTACATAAATGGTCTGTGTTGTGTAAGGAGCTAAGAATATCAGAATGGTTGAACAGCGTAAAGTCAAAGTCTTTCTAGCCCATCTCACATCATCATCAATGACTGAGGATAGATGCACAGAGAAGAGGGTACAGGAAAATCTTTCAGTATTGGAAAATTATACCAGTCTTCAGTCCCTTGTAGCTCAGGGTTTTCAGAATCAAAGGAGAGTGTGGTAATAAAGCTCAGTTGATTTTTTTCCCACTGATTTGTCCAAATATTTTTAAACTCATAAAAATTTACTTGTGGCAAGGAATTCCACAGCTTCAGTAGGCAGACTGTGAAAGAGAGTCTCCATTGCTGTTTTGTACCTTCCATCTGCTTGTTTCTTTGAAGCCCCCACTTGTCTTATCTGCCTTTTCCTATACTGCTTATGGTTTTCATACGTATTACATATTGCAGTGTTCTAAGTGGTAATTAAATATTTTTCTATTTCTAATAAAAAATTTAGATGTTTATAGTGGTATACAAAGAAGAAGAAGGGACTTAAAGTGATCAGTGACACTACGCAGAATTCTTTAACAAGTGTTCATTAAGATGTCTTACTATGGCCTGGTTTTCAGAACTCCTGAGCGTCTGTGGTTCCCATCTTCCTTCAGTGGGAGCTGCAGATTCTCGCTACCATTGAAAATCAGGACACCAGTTTCTACTTCATGCTCATGCCTTCACAGCCTTTGTGATTTTACAGTAGCCAGATGGGGAACATGAAAGTGCATTATCATGTAGAGAATTCTGCGTGTAAAAAAATTAACCCCTTGGTGCCAAGTGACACATGAGCTTCTGCACTGGAGTAAATGCATTTGTCACCACAGTCTCCCACCAGTAAATCCCTACCATCTGTACCAAACATTTATGAAGTCACAAGTCATTCTGTATGATTAAAACTGTCATCTCAAACATAGGTGCAGCAATTTTATATTCCAGAACAATACTTAAACAATAAAACTTTTCATTTAAAAATTACCATGTACTTACAGCTAAACAAACGGCCTCAAGCTCAATTCAAGTTAGTGGTTACCTCTAGAGGTTTACGTGTTGTCAGTTTGAGACCATATATAGTTTTGGCCAGGGGCTATGCAAACGGTTGATGATTAATTATTTACCGGTAATACTAATTAATGCAATTCTGTTACTAGTTTTGATTATTCTGAGCTTTGTAGCAGTTAAAACTCTACCAGACATATTTAACTTTTTAAGTCTGCTAAAAAGTGAAAGCAAAAATGGTGTCCGGATAGCAGAGTATTTTTAAATTTTTGAGAAAGGCAAGGATTTGAGAAAGGCAGGTGTTGTTTCTGCACAGTCTGCAGGAGTATATTAGTTATATATTAAGTGTAATATTCATGAAATACAAAGTAAATCAAAAACAAAAGTAAATCTTGTTTTTCAATAAATATTATTATGGATGCACATATTTTGGTTTGAAACTGGAATTTCCAATTATTTCATTAAGCTAGATTTTTAAAATGTGCTCTATTCCATTTTTTTCGCCTAATAATATATACTATATATATATATATGCTGAATAATACTATATATTGCATGGATCATGATATATTTTAACTCTAAGAATACTCTAACTCCTTTTCTTCGCTTCCCAGTAGAAGACTTTAGTATTTTCTTAGGGCTGATTTAACAGGAAATGATGTTTCTGTTCAGGTAACGATTTTTTTTTCTTTTTCCTTCTTCGCTGATTTTTTTTTCTCAAGGAAGAGCTTTTGAGTATGTTGAAGGTTAGCTCTGGCTTAGAATTCTGTCTTATTGCTCTGATTTTTAGTGAAAGATACATGAGTCTGCTTGAATGAAGGGTAAAAAACAAGATCCTAAATATAAAATCTATGCATACTGTGTATGAGATTTCTAGTTTCTTTTGGGGACAGATTGACTTTTACAAGCAAATGAAATGTGTAAAGCTCAGATCCTTTGGTGCCTGACTTAGAGCCCCAGTTCAGCAACAAGCATATGTGTGCATTCCTGTTGTGCAAGTTATTTAAGCGTGTTTCCAAAGTTACAGGATGACCTGAAAAATGTGATCCAATGAAGGACTGAAATGCCTAAGGATGCCTAATGATTTTGAAAAGAAATCTGCTTAGAGCCCTTTCAGCAACAAGGAGGCCTCCCGCTTTCCCATTTTAAATGTTCTCAGCTCTGTGGAGTTGGATGTTTTTATGCACTTTCACCTCTCTGCCATAGCAGTGCTGGGCAGTTTGGAGCTGAGCTGCAGCCAAGGCAAATTAGGATTTAGAAAGCCAGCGTTTAGATTCCTCTACCTGCAGACAGAATGGATGAGTTTCCTGACAGAATGCAGTGAAAATCGTGGCTTTCTTTCTGAGACTGGAAGAGATGTGACTCTTTTGTGTAGCAGCCTAGTAGTGAGACAACTTGTGGAAGATGCTGGGGCCCTGGGCTCAATACGCAGTATAAACTTGCCTAGAAGCAAAGGCTTGAGTGGGGTTAGAGCACAGCATTGCTTTTTCTCCCCTCGACTGAAGTGATGACGTACAGGTTGGATGACATATGACAGGATCGTTTTACTGTAGTGGTTTCTGCACTTTAGTAGAGCAGGTATTTGAAAAGAATGATAAGGACTAAAATATTCAGAACACAAGTGGATTTAATCTTGCACATGCACCTTAACTGCACAAAATAGGGAATTTGAGATCACTTCAATATTTTTGTTACCAGCAAAATAATATGTTCTGCTGTCATATCTCAATTATATAAATAGCAGTTGCCTGATTCACTCCATGATATTCTTCTAATACAAGTCCTCTTTTGTTTATATAATCTGTAGTTACTTGTTGGTTTATGGCTGTCCTTGTCAGTTTATTTCATCTCAGTTACCTTCTGTTTAGATTTTCCATTTCTGTGGATCAGAATCTCATTTTACAATTGATGTGTGCTCAAGATTTCTCTGAGCTAAATTAAAAGTATTGTCTCTATTGGTTTTTTTCTGTGTAGAAAAAAATGGAAGGCAGGCAAGATAGTTGATCTGTTTTGCCTTGTCTGTAGTTGTATTGTTTTTGTTTTTCAACTCTAAGACCTTTTTTTCTGTATGCATCAAGGTTTTGCTTTGCCTCTGCCCACTTTCCCCATGATTTGTATCAGAAGCTTTTCTAGTATTTTTAAGTATCTTGTTTTTCCATTTACTGTGTACTGCACCTTAGTTGAAGGCTTTTCTATTTACTTTTACAATGGTTTAATTGTTTCACTGTTGTGCTTCTTGGATTCTTGATGTCTGAAAATGAATCAAGATTTTGACGATTCTGTTGTCTGCTCTCAGTTTTTGCCCTCTAATATAGCATCTACAATACTCCAAACTAATGCTCTGAACTGTTCTTTAACTTGATCACTTCAGCCTGGCCTTCTCCTCAGTGTTTTCAAATTGGTATATGTACTACTGAGAAGAACAGAATAAAGATGCTCATAAGGCCAAAACTTTGTGTATTCCTAAGTGTATTAGATGTGTTCATGGAGAAAATATATTATTGTATGTTCCATTCCATAAATAGTTGGACATCTCTTCATTCTTGTCTTGCATTCTGCTAAAGTTTGCTTCCTAAGAATTGAGCAGAAAAAAGCTGAAATGGAAACAAAAGAAACTGAAACAATATAGTCTGTCACTCCTTTTACCCACAGTTGGCACCAGGTGCTGAAGAATTAAACCCAATAGGTGTTCAAATGAGGCAACACAGATAATTAACTTAAATGGTCCCATTTTCTTAAAAACTGTCAGGAAATAAACTCCCTTTTCTCCTGTATGTGGTATACAATTATCTTGTGCTCTGTAAGGCCTAGATCTTTCAAAAAGGCGTAAACTCAGCCTCTGATTTTGTGGGTGCAATTCACTGCACCTACATAGCTACATAATTGTTTTTGCAAAAGAAGTAGTTAAACACGTGTCCTCAGTTATGCCCACAGATCATAATTGCAGATGTAAATTCGCATCTGCAAAAGATGAGGTGTTTTTTAAAAACTGAAACCTTTCTAATGGATATGAGCGTTTCTTCCTTGGTCATTTGGTACATATATGTTCATAGCCATCTATTTCAAACAAAGGACGTACTTTATAAATACCAGTCATCATATAAAAGAAGACAAACAGGAGTTTGAAGTAAGAATTACTAGTCTAATAAGATGAGGGAAAGAGCTGTGAGCAAATTTCTCGTCTGTGACCTCCTTCCTCTTTTGGATCAACCGTGTGACCTCAGAAAAAGTCTTTGTTTTCTGTGCCGCAATTTACCAGTCTGTACGGTGCAGATAACAAACACTCTGGTAACTATATATCAGTAATTTTAGAAGAAATATCCCTACTGTTAGTGAAGTGCTCTAAGATCTTCAGGAGATTGGTACTTTAATACAAATTATTCTCTCTTAAAAATAATTAATGGGTCAACTCTAGTTTTCTGAGTTGCATAGAAACCTTACATATACGATGCACTTGCCTTTCTCTCTAACTTTCAGATAAGTAATTGCCAGTTTTACTGAAAGGCTCAAAGAGTCAAAAATTATTTTGGAACATCTAGTGTGAGCTGAGAGAACAGAAACCTGAGCAATGTAACAAAAATAGTTTCTTCCAGACCTGCAGATCATTTCACTACTACTTACATTTCAGATTAGGCTAAGTAAAATAGGAGTGTTGTCTGGATGCCTTCATTTTCTCTGTAACATAATTTAGTAATTTGATCCCCTTCTATGGTAAGGCTCCACAATATAAAAAGGGTATTAAGGTCCTTCAAAGCATCCAGAGGAGGGCAGCAGAGCTGGTTTTAAAAAAAAAAAAAAAAAAAAAAAAAGGCTGGAAGGCATTTCCTGTGAGTAGAGGCTGCGGACCCCTGGGTTGTCTACTCCGGCAAGAAGGCGGCTGAGAGGTGACCTCATTGCTCTCTACAACTTCAAGAGGAGGGGAAGTGGAGACAGAGGCGCCAGTCTCTTCTGGTAACCAGTGATAGTGATAGGACACTCCATAATTCTCTTCCAATTGAACTACTCTATTCTGTTCTGTATAAAAAAAATAGATATGGATACACAAATAGGGAGAAACTGAAGTGGTGGGAAATCCCAGAGCTGTACTCTAGCTTTTGGGTTTTGTTGTCACTGTCCTTGTAAAAAGGCTTTGGAAGATTTTAGGGGCTAAAACTCCTCTGCAAATCTTTGGGATCCATAGTTGAAGTTGTTGTGGAGAAAAGTTCTACTTCCCATCAGTCTGGAGTAAGGAGATAGTAGTAGTGCTTGTAAAAGAGATGTTCAGCATTTGGAAAACTTTTTTTTTTTTTGTATTTGTGTATTGAAGTGCAGGACTTAGAACAAATAGGGCCATTACACTTGTGTTAAGTTTTTAGTAGTAATTTGTGGATGAGTAGAAGTCAAACTTTTATAAAGTATGCTGTTATGTCTAGGGTGAAACTCATTTTGCCCAGAGACGATGTAATGTCTTGGAGTTGATGAAGGAATGAAGTAATAATCTGGACATTGGTGAGGGATGCAGTATAAAAGAAGAATCAAATATTCCTACTACTACATGTCAACAGGATGAAACCAGTGAAGCACAAGAAAGCTCCACCAGTGACAAACAGTGACATAGAACTTGGTGCAGAAATTGAAACAGAGAGACAGTATTCCTTATTTTAAAAACATACAACAAAGTAAATGTTAAGTAGAATTGAGAGTAAATAAGGCAATGTTGAGTGTTACCTAATGCAAGGAGAAATTGATGTCTGGTGAAACATTCCAATGTATTGTAAGATAGAAATAAATACTAGGATATAATGTGAACTGTCCACTGCACAGCTGTCATGTAAGTACTGGCCCAATGAGAACCCATTTTAACCAGATACCAGTTCCATAACACGTAACATCTCCTGTTTGTTCTCTTCAGGTATAGCATGTGCAGTTGTGCAGGAATGTGGCAGAAAAAAAAGTAGGATCTTGAGATAGCATTATTTAGGGGCAAAGAGGAGGAATCTTTTGTA
The DNA here is from genome assembly GCF_009769625.2 of Cygnus olor. Classification (NCBI taxonomy): domain Eukaryota; kingdom Metazoa; phylum Chordata; class Aves; order Anseriformes; family Anatidae; genus Cygnus; species Cygnus olor. The sequence goes on along the minus strand of NC_049173.1, from coordinate 63,400,839 downwards.
AGGCAGCCAAATTTTTGTACATATTTTCTCTAAATAGTGTAAGTAGCCAGCGCGGGATGCTAACTACAGGAAGAAAAAGAAGGGAAGGGATTGTTCATAAACAAACATATAATCCCCCAATTAATACTGAAGTCTGAAGTTTAACATTTAGAATGGTCATTTGATTTTTTCAGATCATTGCCCAAGATATTGAGTTTTCTTTCATAATGCATCTCTTGATCCTTCAGCTGAAGCAAGTAAAAACCATAATGCAAATACTAAGAATTCTGCGTTAGCTGTGACCTCTAAGGCTCTCAGATTTATCAATCACAAGGTAGCTTGCTGTGCTGCAGTCTAAAGGCATGATTGTTACATTGGGTGGATTCTGCTTTCAAAGAATCTACTTGGTGAAGAATGAGCTTTTGATATGGAGTATTAATGCATATTTATTACAGCTGAATGTGCTTGTGTGAATTGAAAGTGAGGGGTCTATATGCAAAAAAAAAAAAAAAAAAAAGGATTTAAATACACTTTATATGCCAAAATCAAAGTTCTAGACATTCTGTTTCATGTCACCCTAAACTGGAGATACTGAAGCTACCATCCTTACTTTCAAGCTTCATAGGCATCAAGTTTTTGCCTGCTGAGCATGACCAGAAATGTCTGGTCTCAGTAGGGTTACCTTCTTTGGCCTAGGCCTTTCTGAAGAGCTAGGTCAGGCAGTGTTTCCAGGGTGTAATATGATAGGATTTACATAAAACATTGAAAACTGCTTTTTCTCAGAGATGGGCTCTGAGGAGGTAGAGGTGGTGGTGCTAGAGCTACTGCTCTTTTTTATCCTAGCCTGGACATGGAGTACGAGCTGCGGGAGACATCAGTTTCCTCATCTTTCTGAGTGTGCTACCTGCAGGCAGTTCCCTTCTCAGGAAGGACTTTTTTTTTTTCCATTTCTTACCATTTCATATCTTTTGCTTCACTCGTCACTATTGCTCAGGGAACCCTACTGCTCCTTCCACAGATAAGAGGCCAAATGCTGCATTTTGGATTCCACTGTATGGACTACGTATGTACAAACTACTTTTGATGGTGCTTGTGTTTTAAGGCATTCACTTATGGGAGTTTGCTTCTATCTCCCTTTTCCTCTTCCTTTCCCATGCAAGATAAATGTCAGGACTTTTCACAAAGATTTTTAAATAGGATACTGGGAAAAAAAGTCTTTCCATACCCAAAGTGCAGCACTTCTGTATGGGCGTAATTGCTCCAGCTACTAACTGTCAGTTGTTCACAGTTCCTAGCAGGCAAGCATAAGATGTCTCCCCAAGAGGCCCATTTCCTTCTAAATCAAGTAAATAGGAAGTCATAGCAAAACAGACAAAAACCAAGAATGTAAGAAAAGCCTTACAGGGTCAGTTCACCTACCTCAGTACTTCTTCTCTGGCAGTGACAACAGGAAATGGTATTTAGGCAGAATATATGAGCCTGGCTGTTTCTTCCTATGTAAGTATGCTGGCATCCAGAATTGTCCTTTGGGTTGTTTGAAGGTAAACCCCAACCTAATCCTTTTAGTATTCATTATGGACCTGTAGTCAATGAACATCTGATTCCTTTTTGAATATGCTGATACCATCTGCCTCTACAGCTGCCCATGGCTGCCAGATCCAGAAAAGTACTGTTTGCTGAGTAAAGCAATAATTTTTTTTTCCCCGTTTTAAACTGACCTACTCAATTAATCAGATGGCCGCTATTTCTAGAAGTAAAGGATGTGGTGAACAGTTCACAGTCATCATTAAGTAAAATTTTGGTCATATCCCTTCTCAGTCAACTTCTCTCCAAAATGAAGGCCCAGACTATTTTATCTCTTCTCACATATGGGTGCTTTCCCACTTTGATTATTTTAATTGCCATTCTCTCTAACTTTTCTAAATCCACTATATCCTTCTTGGGATGTGGAGACAGAACTGCATACAGTGCTAAAGATGCAGAGACACCAAGGTTTTATATATTAGGAAAAGGGTATGTATTGTCTTGTTGTTTCATCAATATCAAATATTTTGTGGCTTTCTGGCTACCACTTGTTGTCCAGCTGGTGATGCTGGAGAGCCCTCTGTGAAGCATCCAAGATGAGTTAAGCATCATGTAGACCTGCTTTGGATTATTTTCCCTAAATGTATTACCTTACATTCTCTGTTTTTTCTTTTCTGAAGTCTGTTTCTCTGTGTTTTGCAAGGGAAGAGAAACTTGATTCCATCTAAGGGTAAAAGTGTGCTTAGCACATTTCCAGGAGCTTAAGTCTCTAAGATTTTTACTGGTGATAAACATACAGATGTTGACACTTACCTGGACTGTTCTTTTCCCCCAAATAGAGCAATGTTCAGAATTAATTCACTGATGCAAGGTCTCTGGGGCCTTTTAAAGCCTCCAAAGTGTATCAGTTTATTACTTCAGCCCCTTCAGTCTTCCTTCACAGACAAGCAAGGAAAAAAGTGGCACACCTGCTTTACCGAATGGAACACTCAGAAAGAATAATATGACCCTCCAGACACCAGAGTGGTGAGTACCTTCTCAGTTGCCCTTGCTAACATTTTACTGGGAGACTGTTGAACTTAAGGGATAAAGAAATGTGTGATTAAGGACTGGTTGCTTCATATTCTCCTGGTAAAACACTATTCTGCATTCAGGTAGGAAACAATACTGAGGACCCAGTATTTCCCTTTGAGATGAGTGTGATTTAGCTACTTGGGCTTCTACCTAGAGATTTAGGAGCATCATTTTAAGTTTTAAAAATGTGACAAAATTTCATCTCCTAGTGCAAAGTATTATCTGTGTTAGCAGGATTAATTACAGAATAATATGTTTGAAAGTCAAGAAATGGTTGTCTTCTTTTTTACTGAAGAAGAAAGCTTAATTCTTCATTAGGTATAAGCCATTGTTATTATCATTACATCATTACTAAAATCATGGATTTTTATCATAAAGAACTGTACCAAGGAATATTCAGTTGTTTTACTAGCTTTGTCTTGTTTTCTGAAGAGAGAAATCTTATACCAAAAATGAGACCTTGTCCAATGAAGACTATGGATAGGTTAGCTAAATTTTGACCATGAAGCAGACTAGAGAGAGAAATCACAAAGCATCTTGTTTGTGAGAACTGAAGATACTGTTTAAAATTGTATATGAATATTGAGTTGAGTTTTTAACTGCAATTGATTTAGAAGCTAGTTAGTGAAGATTAGAATCAGGAAAAGAGTCATCTGTGGTTATTAAAGCAAGAAAACTCTGCCTCTGGAAGACTGGATTTAAAATTTAAAGGCAAGAATCTTGTCTCTATGTACCGCAGGAGAAATTTAAAATTATCTATTATAATGCAGCTCTTATGTTACTGTATTATCTTATGTTTACATTTTTTATGAATTATAGTACTGTAGAGTTACAGTAGAACAGTATTTTCTAACTGTTGTGTTACTTTGTTCATATCTGCATTGTTCCCACCTTTTGAGTGTGTTTATTAAGATGTAGTCTTTACCTTATTGTGTTTTTTTTTGTTTGTTTGTTTTTTGTTTTAAATTATAGCCTCCTGCAGGAAGGTCTGTATCTCCAGTATCAAATTCAAAGCAGGAGTGCAAAGAAAAAAAGGGAGAACTGAACAAGTCCTCAGTGCATTCAGCCCAGGAACTGGGAAATAAAAACATCCTGAAGTCTGCTGTTTCACTCAGAACCAAAAAGAAATCATAGGACATCCATCAACTCTGAACAACTTAAGAGTAAACAACTATTACGTGTGCCAAAATGAGCAGACTATATAAAGATGGACAAATATATCCTGAAGTGTTTGTCTCTTTACTCTCCTGAACCCTTTAATCGGAAAGCTTTAGCTTTCCTTTAACACTGGAAAAAAATCTAACAGCAGTGTGAACTCCTAACCTGTAAGAGGACATCCACTGATAGTATTTTTGTCAGAGAACAAATTATAGAATTGCCTAAAAATGTATGTAATTTATTTGTTCTGTACTAGCAGGCACCATGCCAGGTAGGCAGTTTGCTTTCACAAATCCATTTTGCTGTGTTTTACTTGCTTTTACTTTCTTTACTTTTGTCAGAAACGTTTAGGGGGAAAAATGATGCTGGAATCTGTAATAGGGATTCCAGGTAACTGTGTGCTTTGCACTGTGAGAATATTCTAGGAAATTGCTTATAAATTTGTTGGAGGCATTATAACACAAGTGCTTCAGTCTATGGAATTTGTAACTGCTATTTTAGGTTACTGTCAATTGCTTATTTTTAAGCAGAACTTATTTTAAGCTTGACAAATATAAAATGTATTTTTAAGTACAACAGAATTGCTATGGTTCTCACTGCTGAATTTCTGGTGTTTTGATTAAATTCTTTAAATAAAACAGGTGTTAGAGTAATGGCCTTTACAAGTTAATTAATCTTCATTTTCAAGGGGATGAGCTACCATTAAGCTTAGGTTTATTTTATGTTTGTGTAAATTGCAAAGTGATTTACTGTTCCACAGACAAGACCATTCTCTAAAAACAGATCTCACCTCAATGCCAGTCTACTGGCACCTTATGTAAGTAAAATACACATGCTCTTTATTGGTTAAAAACATTTCCTTAAATTCTGTGTTTTGGCTCGTTCAAGTAATTCTGCTGTGAACATCAGTCTGAGGAGACATCATTTGCTTAAATCTCATCTGTTCTCTACACTAATTGTGAAGTTCCTCGGTTGTTAACAGCCTCGATTTTATTTAGGTGCGAAGTAATGCTATTACAGGGCCAACATGCTTCCTTGTAGGTACCTGAATACTTGGAGAGATCTTATTTACAGTAAACTAAGTAAAAACTTTTTGTCATCTTAAAATACGAAAAAGTTAATGTATCACTCATACTCACTAAAGAATGTGGGTGGGTGTGTAATCAGGCACCTTTTGGGGAGTATTCATCTAGTGTCAGTTTTTCAGATGAGATTGAGTCTGTTGAGGAGTTGGACACAAAAGGTGTGTTCTACAAAATACAGTGAGTGGAAGAAAGTCACGGATTTTTTTTTTTTTTTACAGAATTTAGTAAGAATTTCACTTTAAGTAGGAAGTTGTCCTTTCTTTCTCTTTTTGTTATGCACTCAAACAGCAGTGAAGTCTACTTCACATAAGAGCTCTAATAGTCAGACAGTTTTTATTTGATGTGGCTGAAATCTTTTACAAAGTCCAGACTGCTTTCTGGTTCTCTTGACACCAAAATGTTAGGTCAGATTGTGGCCTAAATAACTGCCTCCTTGGCTATTAACTGACACTGCTCATTCTTTTCATTTAGTGAGAGTCACTTGAAGGGCACGCCTCGGCTCCCTCTATTAAAACAGTGGCTGCATCATTAGCAACCTCGGGGCAGTCCTACCTGATCACAGTAGCTGCATAGTGGTGAACTTCTTTCCTTGATGGGGCACAGTGTTGAGGGTGCTGATACTCTGTTTTCAGATGCACTTTTTTCTAACACAGATAAAATTTTCAGAAACCCAGCAGACGTGCTGACATTTTCTACCACCACTGCTCCTTTGAACCAAGGAAGCTTGAAAACATACTACTTCACATCAAAGGGTTTTGTCATTTCTACAGCACTAACAGAACACAGTAAGTATAATTTACCTTTAAAGAGTGAGCTATTTACCTGTCATGGGTTCATTCTTCTATCCTGAGGTATTGAATCATTTCCCAGCTCTGTCAATCTTAAGATATTTTGGCTAGCATGCACCTTTTGTGGCTTGCGTCTTAACAGATTTGACTTTGATCTTGCCAGTTCTGACTTCATTCTCCTTTCCTCTGCACTCCTGGATTTGTTTTGCTTGTTCTTTTTTGCCTAGGTACATTTCCATTTCCACAACTCCTCTTGCTTTTTTGCCACAGACAGATGTATGTCCTGTGTTATCCCAAGCATGTCCAGTGTTGTCCCAAGGTACCAGTGCATTTTGATCATGTACAGAGGGGTGTCACGGGGCTCACATGAAAGAGGCAGCAGTCTGTCAGATCTGCAGCTGGTAGCCTGCCCCCTGCCCAGTGCTGCCTTGTTTCAGGGAAAGAAGGGGGTGAGGAGCAGGCCATGGGCCGTGTGTATCCAGAAGGCAGTCATCAGGCTGTTTGTGTTGCGCTTCTTCAGTTGGGCTTCGGTGAGGGGCCGGGAGGGACTGAGCAGTTGAGCTTGTGTTGGAATTGCAGAAGAGTGGAACATCAACTTCCCAAAGACTGGAGAAGAAACTTTCATTGTATCAGTGACTCCTAGCGTTAAACCTCTTGTTAAACAAAACAGAGGTCTTAAAATAAGCTCCATGTGTTTTTCGTTTTTCTTCCTTATCCTCTTTTCTCTTTATGCCTTTTTTCACTCCTTTTCAATACCTACATTTTCTCTGTTGATTTTTTTCATTTGTCAGAAGATTTCTTTTCTTCTTCCACAAATCTCTTTCTTGTTTCTTCTTTTGATGTGGCTTTTCTCTGCTTCTCTTTCAACCCTCAGAGCTTACTTTAGTCTCTTCACTGTATTTGCTACATGGAGGAGTGCTATTGAAAAATGAAAAGTAGATTGCATGGGAATTTCATATTTCTCCTTTTCCTCTAGAAGCCCATTTCTCTTCCCTCCCATTTCTGTGAAGTTTACTATCCTCAAATGCATTCGTCCTCTACTTCCAAATCATTTTACTCATCTTTCCCTCTCTTGCTCTGTCCTTCCACCTTGTCTTCCCCTTCGCTTACTGCTTGATATTTAACTTCTTAGGTAGAGTGAGAATTTGTGGTAGCATTCAGGTTCCATGTTGTGGATAAATACTCCAATCGATCTCAGTTTTACTGACGAACACTAACTTTCTGACTGCATCTATATTGGCTTTTTCTTCAATTTTTTTCTGTTGCATGCTCAGGAGCAGTGACTATGTTGGCAGTATTAACTGTAACAGCCACATTATAAGCACAGTCTTGTATAACCCATTACCCATCAGGTCTATGTGACATTGTAATTTAAACGGTGGTAGTTGCTGGCAGCCTATCTCTGCTTGTCCTGCTATTATTACAACCACCAGTAGAGCTGTTCTACTGGGAAATTTCAAGTGTAGACAAAGCTTTAATCAACAGTAATCTGATTCTTTAAAAATGCAACACCAATTCATTTATTTCTCATTTCACATATGAAATTTTAATAGGTACAATCACCCTTAAGGATGTTTCAAATATTAACATTATCCACAATTACAAAACAGAATCTTTTTTCTGTATGAAACTATCTGCATGTTTGAACCAAGTAAGTAGTTTTCTGTGCAGACATCAGGTTTACTATCAATCAGAAACTTATTAACAGCTGTGTTAGCCCTAATTAAGTGCAGAGCAATGGCAGACTTTTTAATTAAGTCTTATTTTCCTAAGAGGAGACTGACTGTTTTTTTTTTTTTTTTTCCATCCCTTCCCCACTTCCATCCTTATTTACTATGTAAAGCCTGCTTTAAAAATAACTGGGACACAAGATGGGGCCATTGAAACGGGGCCAAGACAGTAGGAAATGTTTCCTTTACAGAATGGATGCATGATTTTACTGACCATAATTTACTTCTTTGGATTTGTAAAAATAATTTTTAAAAAAGTCATCAGTTTTTCATTTTTCTTCTTTTTTTTTTTTAGTTTTCTTCCTGTCTGAAGTGTTTTGTCAGTGTCAGCAAACATCTTACTGGAATTAATTTCAATGTATAAATTCATATGAGAGAAAGTGGTGATGCGTGGCATCAGCTGCACCAAATAAAGTCCTTGTTGCCCAAGTAGACCTCTGGGCGTGTACTAGAAATTGTGCTACACATGAACAGAGTACTCAGTTGCTGTGAGAAAAAAGGGAGCTCACAGTTAAGTTAAAAGTCTCCCTGAGTGTTTGATTCTTTGTCCTGAGCAGCACTAAGTGGTATGTGCCTACCCCTGAAGGAAGAAGTACCCTGAAACTTTGCACTTTCTATGTGGCACTATTAAAAATGGAGATCTGTAGCTACCAACCATTGCTGGATCATTACTTTGCTCAGAAGATAAGTGGGTTTCACGTAAGACTGCAGGCTAATCTCTTACTCCTCCTGACAGAGCATCATCAAGGGTGAATATTTTTATTCACCATTACAGGTATAAAAATGCCTTTATCTGAGTTGTGTTCAGTTTTATATTTTAATCTCGGAGACAACGTGACTTGAGGCAGATCCTGACTTGGGTGTGCTGGCAGTTTACACCAAGGACTCCAGTGAAATGCTGACAGATTATGTGGGGTGAGGATCTGTCCCTTGCTGTTCAAAGAGAGGACAGTGTCAGTCTCCTTTGGATCACCACTTAATGAATTTCAGTGTTCATTTCAGGCACAGAGCTGCTGGGTTTGCTTTTGCCCTTTTTTAGGGTACAGGCTGGTTTTATTTCAGCAGTGCGTTTGGCAGAAAGAACTAAACGTGTTCCTGGAAAGAAGTGCTCCAAAAGTCTTGATTCTTCATTAAAAAAAAAATAAAATAAAAATTAAGGGGACCAAACATTAGCCAGCAAATTTAAAAGGAGCAATAGTCAACAGAGCCTAAAAGCTGTAAAAACTGATGGTGTTGCCTAGCTAGCCTTAATACTGGGAGCTCTGGGGAGCAGGAATGGCTATTTTCTAAAGGTTTATAGAGCACTTGTTGCAACCTGAGCTGGACTGAGCCTAAGGCACTGGTGTTAATATCAGTGCTGAAGACAATAAAATAACAGTTGTAGTGGCCAGCAGCGGCTTTAAAATGCTCTGGCTCAATTATAGCAGCAAAAACACGTCTAGATGCAGCAGCTCTTCATTTGTGGACATGGAGGTATGTCCTAATTGTCTGTAATACCTTGATGGAAATTAAAAGGACAACACCGTTTAACTCCTGCCTCATGGAGAAAACTAGTTTTTTACAGCTACTCCTACTGTGCTCTTTCTGTGTTGTTTCCAGTATGGATTCGGGGCCTCTATATTTAGCATCTGTGTTTAATAGGCTGTATATGCTATGCTCTGGTTCAGTAGATGCAGAGGGGTTAATGAATGGCTGTGGTTTATATGTTGTCTGGATATTAAAGCTTAATCCATATTTGAGTCTAACCCAAGCTTTGTTTCCAGGGACAAAGCAGCTGAGATAATGCCCAGGCATATTTAAAAGAATACTTTCTTTTTTATAATGGTTATGCATCATTTTTACAATTAGGTTATCTTGAATACATGGGACCTGTATGATTCAGGAATCTCCAACTTTGATTGCCTTTGTTCTCTTACTTTAATAAAGAGCAGAATAAGCTCATGAATTTCTTTGGTTTCTGCTTCTGTCTCTTATCTATTTGTATTAGGTTCAGATTCATAGTGTAAGAAATGCTTATGTCCTCTGAAGATTAAATGAAAAAATGTGATTGGGAAAAGACCTCCAATATCACCTGGTCAGTATCATCTGGTGATGATAGGTGAAGGTAGGTTCCTTATGTCCAACCATGAAGCTGCAATGTGCTTTGGACAGGGTAGGTGCTTGTGACCAAACAAGTGCTAGCAGTTGCTGTTCAGTAACGAGTGCAGCAGGAAGGTCTCTTGGGAGCAGGAAGCGAGTGTGCATGAGAATATGGCTCTGGTGGAACGGATTTCAAGGTAGCACCCTCTTCCCATGCTTGGCCCATTTGATCCAACTGTGGCCTTGGAAGGTATTTTTCAGAAATAGCTAATACGGCCTAAGTCCTGAAGCTCCTGCCCCTTTCCCCTCTGAAATACCTGCCTTCCAAAGGTGCACGTTTGCTGTGGTAACTCCTGTATTGCTGAGAGCTCTGCAACATGCAGCATAGTTTACTTTTCTATGTCTGGTGTGGAGTTTCCACTAGTGGAATGTGTTTTTCTGCCCCTGTTAAATGTATTAAGAAACACCATAAGTGATGTAAAGTATATCTGAATAAGTACATTGCATTCTGGTAAATTTAGTGTAGAATTGAGGTTTAATTAAATGTTCTAAAAGTGAATGTATATTTCATGTTGATACTGTGAAATCATGCAGCATAGCTTATCATGCCTATGTTTATAATTTGCATGAAAAGCATTCCACAAATATTATCCAATTCAGAATGTGCAAATAAAAGATGGTGATTGAAACAACAGTTATTTCCTTCCCATAAGCAACCAGTTTGCTAATTATCTATAAAGATACACGGACAGGGCAGTCATAACTGAAGTGTGACTGTTGAAGAATGCATTATGGAGTTGCTGGAGGCTTCTTAGCATTAACTAGGAAACATTTTGAAAAAAAAAAAAACACGGTGCATCACTACATTCTATGAAAGAAAAGGGAACTGGGGGCTTGAGGAGTTGGAGGGAGAAACACTAGCCCAAGGGTAACTGCTGTTACTGGTATCCCATATGGAAAGAAGACTGTACCGGTCAGGAATGAGGAAAGTCAGCAAGAACATCTTCGAAAGAGCTAAAAGGACTCTCATCTCCCTTTTCTCCCTTTATTTATTTAGTGAATTTCAGAGCTTGCAGAAAGCACCTGGTTGACAGCTCTGTACTTTGTAGTCCTTGGTTTATTCCCAGCAGGATATACAGCACAGATATCTACAGCACCAGTTTCCCCAGCTTACACTCCTACCAGTTAATGAAGGGACAAAGGCTTGGCTTTTTTTTCCAAGAGGTGTTCAGCCACAGGCCTCTCTGCCTGTTTTCCTCCCCGACCGCAGTGATGTGGGTACGGGCTGGGGTGTCCAGCACACTCAGAGGCTGGACTGAGTGAGACAGATAATGCTGTTACTGCCCCAGCCATCGTCCCCACCCTGCGGTGGATGTTGCCACCCCTGAGGCAGCAATGTCTAATCCACTCATGAATCAATTATTGAGCTGTCGCATTTTTCAGCCTGGCCTATTAAATTAAACTGACATCAGTCTCATCTCACAAAGACATTAGATAGTGATGAATTTCAGGTACTGTTAACCTGGTTTTGAATGGGCCAGCTAGAGACAGACAGATTCATTTTTCATTCCAGCTGCCAGAACCATTGTCATATCCTGTCTTGCAGTTCTGTTGCAGCTTGCTGATCAGTGGGTGCCTTTCCTTGCCAGCTCCTGAGAGGGGGCAATTTCATAAGAAGGAGAACATAGTAAAGGCAGAAAGGTCAAAAATTTGTGTTTTTTTTTTTTTCCTCTTTCTTCATCTTTGTTAGAATGATGAGGAAGAGAGTGCGTATGTAAATGGTGAGACTGGCTAGCTGGTTAAAATGGCTTCACTGGAAGAATGTATTGACACAATCTGGCCTGTATGGATTAAACAGGCACTGTATGGAATTAATTTAATATATGTTAGGGGGGAGTCTATGTCCATGGAAATATGGAAAAGAAAGATTCCATACTTCGTCGCTACAGGTACCTGTAGGAGTACCGCTACAGTGTATAAGCCCTGCTTGCTCTTTGCTGTACCTGGGATTCTCTGGCTGTTCCCATTAGGGAAGCTGCAGAAACCTTTTTGTTGCGTCTTGTTAAAAGGAGGGAGGTCCTTGGACTGCTCTGAGCCAAACCTGCACACATATAGGATGGATTCTGGTTTTAAAGGTAACTGAAATGTTCAAACAGAGGTTGGCTGCTCCTACAGTCTATCCCATTTTCTCTGTCTAGGTGTTAGGGGGAATTGTTAAGTGGCTGTGTGCCTCATTTTGTCCCCTCATGGCAAGAAGGAGCCTTGGGAGACCTCTGTTACAGATGGCCAGGAATGTTCAGAAAGGCAGCGCCCTGGTTCACAAAGCCAGATGCAGACCTGTGCCAGTGCCACCTAAAGCTGGTGTTTGTGAGTGCACTTCTTTTTGAATGCACTTCTTTCTCTCAGTGAAAAATGTTCAACAAGGAAATCCTGGCAGATATTTCCTTCCTACTGAATTTCCAGTAGGAAGGAAATAGCATTCATTACTATTAATAGAACTGTTAATTGACTACTTTAGAGCAGCTATAAAAATTGATTAGATGCATATGAGGAAATAAACGTGGGTCAGACTGTAGTGGTGCAATGCTATGAATTTGATGACCTTTTAGGACTTTTTCATGTCTAACAAAAGATTTTTTAATAAACATTAAACAGCCCAAATTCTGCCCTCCAGCACTTCTCCTAGTCTAATGAATGTATAATGAAAGCAAATATTTGGTATAGCAAAAGAATCCTGGTTTTTAAATCTCATTCCTGTATATTTTCAAGAGGTTAGGTTACTTGACATGTAAAACATCTATGAATTTTAAGTGAGGCCAGATTAGTAAAGCTCTATAGTTGGTCTTTCATCTTAATGTGACCAAGAATGTCCTCTCGCTCACTCTATTTACTAAGAAATTAAAAAATAGCAAATTGCACATCATCACATACCATATGTCCATTCCTCTCCTGGGCTCTGCTCTACAGCAATGTTAATTGACTTGCCAAAACCTTCTTCTCCTGAGTTGTGACCACTCCTGAGGAAACAATCAACAACACAGTTGAGCAGAATAGGAAATGAAAACAAAACAAACAAAACAAAAAATAATAAAAAATTACACCGCAAAGCAATAAGCCATATTAAGAACAAATTCATTTCTGCAAAACGAAGATAAAAATGAAGTGGTGACATATAACCTATGCTTTCAAAGGTACTAGCAACTGTAGACCATGCTCAGTTTTGGGTGCTCACTTAAAAAGCTGGGTTTTCAGGCTTAGCCTTGCCTGAAAGTCAGAGCATGTTTTAAAGGCATTGTACATTGAGGAAACAAAATCATTAACGAGTAGAAAACAGACTGTTATATGCATTTGTTTCTGTTTTAGCAGACTTTTGAGTAAGGCGTGCAAAATAAAAAAACCAAACCTTAAGGGCTGTTAAGTAAAGACCATATATCCCCTCTGCGTAAGGAGTTAATAAATCTCTATGTAGTAGTTCAATTGGATTAGATTACATTGAGCAAAACCAGTAAGGACCATAAGCCTGCAGCGCATTTATGAACTTACTTTTTGCTTTTTCACTCTAGTATTCAGACAACCTACGGTTAATCGCAGGGTTTGTCTTTTATGCTAGTGCCTGGCGTTTAGATGACCGTGCATCGTGCCAGCTTGGTCTTCCCCAGCACAGCACAGCGGGGTGTCGGCCAAGGCACCCACGCACAGGAGCCAGCCGAAGGCGGGCTGCAGCAGAGCCCTGGCGCAGACGCCTCTGGCCTGGCAGCCTGCCGCAGGTCACTGCTGAATGTGCCCTCTGATGCCCGCCTCCACCCGGGCCTGGCTCGCTGTTCCTACCTGCTGACTGGGGGCTTTCCCCATTTCCCTGCGGCCTTCCTGCACTGCCACCACCACTGAGCTTTACGCAGGTTGGTGCTGCAGCGGTAGCAATTCTGGTAGGGGTGTGGATTGGCTTATGGTTGGAAGACCCGTGAGGCACACACAGAAAGGCAGCAAGAAACCCTGCCCTGCACACCCTCCAGCTCACAGAGCCTTTTGTAGAACTTGGGCTGCTGCGGCCCTGGGAGCACCCACCTGCATTTGTAAGGGCTGATGAGCAAATGCTGTCAGCTGAGCAATGCAAAAATAAAATAGAAATGCAAACTTGTTTGTCTTTTAGCCTAGGTCATGTGATGAGGTCAGAATTGGTTGCACTTTTTCCCGTTAAAAAGAAAACCAACTAGTTCTTGTGGTTGCAGAGAAAATCCTGAAAATATGTAATCTGAAATGACTCAGGAATGAAAAAGCAAAAATGAGTGTGACATTGTCATTAACAGTCTGATCATTTTCTCTGTTGGTATCATCATTTTTGACCCCTCAAAGCTGGCGATACAGAAAAATGGAGCACAATTAGGGCGAACGCATTCCAGGTTTCCTTCCTGATGTTATTTCTTCAGGGATACTACAAAATAGCTATGAATTTAAAATTTTAATTTTAATAGCACTTTTTTCTAGGTACGGTCAATCAATCTTTTTATTATGATAAGTTATTTTAAACTACTTAGTATTCAGGATATTTGCAGTTGTGATGAACAAGTTCATTTAAACACCAAATCAATCAGTATTTTCACTAGAGAGAAAATTTTAAGTACCAATTAAGAATGAAAAAGCGATCTACATCGTCTAATACAATATTAATGTGCTGAGATGGGTGATCCCAACTGCGCAAGAAAAAAAAGCAGCTGTGTGTATGCTTTTTTTAAGAAGTTTTTTTTTTTTTTCTGTCACTTAGAATAATTTTATGAATAAAAAGTGGTTCTTTTATTACCACTAATGAACGGAAATCCCATCAAATTGCAAGGCATCAACACATGACATTACTCTTAAACTAAAAGCTCGGTAGATTTTCCCAGTGATAATGGCGGGTACGAGCACTTTGCAGGATGGATGGACTGTACTTGTCTTACATAGTATACTGGTACCTTTCAGCAGTGCATAGATCACAGTTAAGAGTTATACTAGGTGCTTAATTCTGTTATTCTCTGTTGAATTATCAACCTATCTGCTTATAATGAGACTTCAGAAATAAAAAAGAAATTAGAGACACAGGGGAAATTATGTCCTTTAGGTCGATCAGAATGCGTAATGATCTGCCAAGGGGAGTGGTGGCAGTCTTGCTGATGAAGTCATTTAAACCCATGCTGATACAGCAATCAAACACATAATGGTGGTAATGATCTTGCCCTGGCACTGTGATCTACTGGCCACATTATCTTCTGGTATCGCCAGGTCTGGATTCCTTCGCTTTAAAGAAAGGGGAGCAGAGTTATTTAAAGGAATGAGGCTTAGATGGGGGCACCCTGCTTAGGTGGGGATAAAGTTGTGCGGAAAAAGTGTTTTACAAATGTCTGACAGCTGGAGGGCTATGCCACAAGGCATTTACTGAAAGGTAAGGTGCTTTAACCAAAGGAGGTTTTATCACCTTGCCTTAGATAGCTGTGCTTCAGGTTAACACCCGCTTGGTTCTTTAGCAGTTGATGTGCCAGGGATGTTGCTGAACAAGAAGGTGATAACCTCACCCTATCAAAATGACATAAAATACATTTTCTTTTAAGTTGTTTGAACTTGTCTTACTGTAAGGGTATGTTCTCAGCACAGGCACCTAAGGGAATATTGGAAAATACTCCGGGCGATGGGGGGGACCTGAAGCTGAGTTGTTGAACTGAAGATTGCCTTGTCTCTCTAAGGATTTTTTTAGTGTTTTGCCTGTGAAACAGTTTTAGAAGCCTATTTACAACAATTTTGGTGTTCTTATCTTGGTGACATGCTTGCATTAATTTCTAGAAACGCCTTTTTCTTTTTTTGTGATATTTCTGTAAGCATTATCTAAACTTACAATTTAAAGGGCTGGTTTTTAAAGTATTTTAAGACAGCATCCTTATTTATTTTATTTTATTTTATTTAGGATAGTAAAATATATGTAATCTTATCCTGATTATCTGAAAAAAGGTATTTATTATTCTTAAACAGATGAATTTGTGTGTATAAAACTAGATGCAGTGAAGTTAGCTTGATTTTGTACAGGTTGGAAATCAATCCAGCTTGCTCTTGAAATACTTGTTTTGCAGTTTTTGCATGGAGTCTCTGCAAGTAAAACACTATAGCTTTTGCTCCCTTGCTGGGTTATAAATAATTTATAAATTAGGCATTTAGTATGCATTTCTTAATAAATCATCACCTGTCCAAAAATTCAGTATGCTTTGATCTGTGCATGCTTTCACAAATACACAGCACCTTTGTTATGACCTGACTGCTAATAGCAAACTGCATGAAGGGTTTTTCTTAAGAATATTTCAAGTCTTTGCTGTTTGGTCACACATTGTTCTCTCACCATGCACCACTCAGTGTTATTACAGATATCACAAAAAAAAAAACAAAAAAAACCCAACAACCTCAAAGTTACTGTATGTGGGATAAAACAATACTTGCATGGAATATTGCCCTGGTAAGTCCAACCTTACAAGGTAAAACTACATATAAAAGGTCCCTGCAAAAGAGAATAGGGAATGCAGGATTTGGGGAAGTGAGTGGAATCACGGGGGAAAATATTTGCACCAGATGACTCATTTCCAGCACTGCGGATGTTACATTAAAGAGCTAATGTGTAAGTTGATGCTGCCTGAGGCAGGATTAACTTCTAATGTGTAGGGATTGAAGTTTGCTAATGGCCTTGCTAGCATGAAAACCAGCTCGCATAGGAGGGTGACTTGCCTTCCATGTGGCCATTGTTAGGTTCCTTATGCTGAGGGCCTGCTGCTGAATTCTCCTTGCTCCTTTTGACTCCTGAGTGGGTGGGAGCAGGTCATGGGGCTAATGTGATGCAAGGCAAGGCAGAGTTGTGCTGCTGGAGGTGCAGTTTGGCCATGGGGCCAAATCAATGTGCATGACTGACCGCCTTCCTGATTGCCCCTCTCTTCTGGAGCTATTGGTGCTGGCAGAAAAGAGCTGCTGCTGCTTTCCTAGACCAGATGTGTAGCTGGTGCCAGTCCATGGTATCCCAATGAAAATGGCAAAGACTTGAACCCACTGGGGATGTGGTGTTTCTGTTCAAGTGATTGACTTCCCTCTGCTCAGGCTTTTCAGTGTAGGAAGATGCATTCTCATGTTGACAGAGGGCATGTGTCAGGGTGGTAAATGTCATGATGGATGGAGATAAGAGGATGCTTTCTTCCAGGGCTGTCCCTGGCTCTCAGTCCTCCCCTGACGTGTTGGGGTGGCTGGACTCTCTCCAGTGTACCCCAAGTACCCGCTGGAGGCAGTTTTCCACAGAAGCCTCTGCCCCTTTCTGGTTCGGGTGTGAGGAAATGTGTTCGCAGGGTGACCTCACACACTCAGCAAGGAGATTTAATGTGGGTGGCAGTTCTCTGGAAACACTTGCCATGGTGGTTTGTGTTGCTTGTTGGATGCTATCTTTATAAGGATTTACTTTTAATTGTATTTCTTCCCTAAATGTGCTCCTAGGCTCTTACTCTGGAAAACCACTCCAGCACGCTAAGCTGTGTGTAGGGCCCTTCCTCTCCATCTCCTGGCCGTTTTGTCACAGACCCCATTTCCCTTTTCCTGCCATGGAGGCAGAGCAGAGCACCTGTACATATCCCAGCCATATGAATGGCAGCTTCCACCCCCTTCTGTAGCAATAGTTTCTGTTGATTTGTATCTCTCTGTTGGCAGTTGTGCAGTTAATCCACTTTCTTATTAAGGTGCATACAGCTTTAATATTAATATTGCTTCATAACTATCCTCTTAAGATAAAATGAAATCTCAAAAAAAAAAAAAAAAGAGGGAATAAAACAAATGTCTTCCCTTTCTTTTTACAAAATATGCTAATTATGGGTCAAAGAATGCAGATTGATTCGTCTTGACAAAGTACTTGTATAGACTCAGCAGTATTTTTTCTCAATAAGAATTTTTCCCATTAACACCTCAATAGTTGTTCCTAGACATACTATTTTAAAGGTAATACCTCTTTTCCTATATGTCTTCTTTATGCAAGTATACTGTCACTTGGATGTTGAAGAGACAAGAAGACCCATCAGTACCTGTCAGTTGGTCTGAAGGTACCTTTTTGGCTGCTGTATGTTAGAAATTGCTGCCTGTTGTGCAGCCTTCGGGCAGAGTGCAGATCATTTCTCTAGTACATGTGTGCACGATGGTCGTGCAAGGAAGCGGAGGGGATAAGTGGTGTAGGTGAGAAACCGAGGAACTCCTTTAGCAGCACCAGGCCATGTTCTCATGGATAACTCAAATTAACACTAATGGGTGTTATGCACAAGGGAGAGGATGATCTACCCTGTTGCTTGCACTGGGAATGCAATTTAAAGCTTTCCTGAGGCTTCTTTAAATTAGATTTCTTGGGCCGTCTGTCTTTGAGTTGTCTCACATGCAGAGCTCCCACTGACTCAACAGGGCTTGTTGAGCAGATCAATGGTGTGGGGTGTCTCCTTTTGTTGCATCTGTTCAAGAGGTATAAAATAGATGTAAATTGCTCTTATTGGTACGATATGCATATGCTTGCCTGTGTATATGGTAGTGATTCACTTCAAGGCATGTGCTTTTAGGCTACACAAATGCCAAAATACTGTAAAAATAAGCTCATTAAAAACTGGTGAGGAACTTTCCTTCAGTCCAGAAGAACCTCTTCTGTGACCTTGATTGCTGACAGGAGTTGAAGGAGGATAGATTGATCAGATTAACTGTAAAACTAGGCATTTAAATGGCTAGCAAGGATGTACAGGGTTGCTGTGAGAAGTTACGCGACTCCTCCCATAGGACTGGGGTGACAAAGGGGTCTATCCATCAGCGGGTGGATTGTGTAATAGCTGTGCCAGGGCTTTTAGCACCTTCCTCTATAATATCCGGTATTAGCCGTCATCAGTGGTAAAAATATGGGGTTAACTGACCTTTGATGTTGACCAGTTCCTGTGTTCTAGTTAACTTTTAACTCAGTAGAAGATGGCTTGCATTATCATAGTTATGCAGCCTTTTGCCAGATGCCTTGCAGTTAGCTTGTTAAGTGGAGGCGGCAATATATGAATTGTTCTGGTGAAACTGGATCCTAAGCTGAGCTAAGTGGAGGAGAAATAATGTCAGAACAACATCCTCATATGATGCTGGTGTCTGCAATGCCAAACTGCCGCTTTACAGTTTTACCTTACTTCTTGTTCTTTATTTAAACACAAGGGAAATTTTGAAAGTGTATCTTTCTCTTAAACAGCTTTTTGAAACCAGTGGGGGTTAATTAAAAACTAAATATGGAATCTACAAACACCCAGAAATTATTTACACTATTGTTAATTTCTTCTTTAATATTCATAACTGTTTTCTGTTAATTAAGAAGAGAGGGAGAACATGAAGAAAGGCTCAGAACAAAAGCAGTCTGCATACAGATAAGGAGCTGAGTTCTCAAAGAACAGGACTGAATGCGTACTGCCTGCATTGAGCGAAGAATTTATATGCAGCCAATGCATATTGCAGCTCAAAAATTGGGTAGACTTATGTATGAATCTTACTACATCAGCATTCAGCGTGATCCTCTCACCACCACTGTTAACATTTCCCTGTTTTCTGGCATTACACATTCTGCAATCCTGGAGCAGTTTAATTAGCTCTTAGAAAGTGAAGCTTTTAGTTGGGAAATATTTCTAGCTTTTGCAGTAGTAGTATGTAAAGCATTTGTAGGAAATAAGGCTGCATAGCTTAGAATAGGAAACTACATTCTCCCTATACTGTAGGAACCATGAGGGAGCCACTAATCCTTACAGAAGTAGTCATTATGTTAGCAGCATCTAGAAGCTGTGGTCAAGCTCAGGCTTTTGCCATGCAAGGCACTTCATGTAAACATGTAGACAGTCATTTTCCTGGTGTCGGCAGCACTGGCCAGACAAGCTACAAGCTGGCACTTCTCTGTGTTAATGGCAAATTGCTTCCTTTTCTCATATGTGAGGTGGAGGAATTTGCAAACTCTGCCACATCCAGGGCATTTACCAGCTTTTTTCTATTTGGTTTTCAGTACCACTTGTTTAGTTTCATGCCTACAACATATGTGCCTTCAGTCTTGAAATAACCCTCTAGTGTAAATTTCTTAAATGAGCTGTTTTGAATACTGACCTATCTATGAATCAGGCTGCTATCTCTAGTCCGTTTTGTATCACTGCCTGCATTTTTTCATCTCTATAGGAACTGTGTGAGTTTTAAACAATGCATTTTAGAATATACTTATGAATATAAACATTGTCGTAAGTGCCTGATAAGTTTTGGGAATCCTATATTTGTTATGAATAGTACAGCAAAGCTGCTCAGTAAATGCTTGTAAACAGCAGGGTTTCATGAATGTTAGTCCATCAGACTAGTACAGCCCTTTCCCAAAGGGACAAGGAAAACAGTACTGCTTTTTGCTGGACATCACTTGATTTCTGGCTCTTTATTCCCTTCAAACCCATTTGAAAACCCAGTGTTAAATGGTTGTGTAATAGTCTGCTTAAAATGTTTCTGTATCTTTTTTTGACTAAGTTGAACAATTCTGTGCAGCATAGGTGACCAAATCACATACTTGTTAACAGCATGATTGATAGAAATGCTTCATTTTCAGAGACTGGGAATTTAATAATCACAAAGAATAAATTGCTTTGTGGAAAAATAGGGTAAATTAGCTTGAAAAGGAACAACTGCTTTCCCTTCCTCTTCTCTATAGCTACACCCCCAACTCCTTGTAGTGATACATAATATATTTCATTACATATCTAATGTGCTATAGTATCTACTGACCTAAATGCAAGGTTAATTGACATTTTTCATTTAGAGACCATCACTAGAAGCTATAATAAAATAAACAGTGCCTTTCAGGCAGTCAGCAGACCTCCTGCTGGATCACGCTTGGTAGAGGCCCCTTCTTGTCTGTATGTATAAAATGTATAGTACAATACACCACAAATAAGAGTGCAATATGAAGGAAGAAATGACAAGGTGAGATGAAGAGCCTGGTGCAACATGCTTGGTGATACAACCTTATATCATTCCCTTCCCCTTTTCTTCACTTTTATCTCAGCAGACATGGTTTGAAAGACTGTTGAGAAAGTAGATGGCTACTATCCAGATGAAGCATGTGATAGGAAACAACTTTAAAGATAATTTTTACAAGCCAGGATCATTAAAGTTTGCTCATCAGGATAATCCAAAGAAAAATGATCTCTTGAAATAATTAATGCAATGTTCTAGCTTTGATAATGATAAAAGCTTGTCTGTGTGCCAAGGGTCTGCACACTGCTGAAGTTCACTCAGGGAGAAGGTTTAACTTGGATTTGATGGCTGTGCATAGATCTCAGTATAGAGATGAGATTGTTAAAAGACTGTTGGGCCTTTGCTGAGGGTTGATTTCAATTAGATTCATTTTATTAAATACACCTGTCTGATGTGTTCCACAAGTGGAAGAATCTACATAAAACATACTGCATGACTGGCACTTCCAGACTGATGTTTGCTGTCTTGCAGTGCTACCAAGACAGGCCCGTTTTCAGGTTTCAGACTCCAGCAGCCCTACCATCAGGGCAGTCTTCTCAGAAGGATAATAGAAAACTGGAAGTAAGGAAACATCAGTTTTTAATGAAAAAAGAAATGGATTGTATTTCTTACCTCAGATCAAAGGTAGCAAATGTTTTTCTCCAAGGGTGGAGAACCGGGAATAGAGCCGAGGGAAGAAACAGAATTAAGAGAATGCGAGTTCCCCTGTGCTCCAGGGAAGATGTTGCGTGCTCTAAGCCATATAAGGCTCATCGCATTCAAGATTTAAGCTGTGACAATAAGGTTAAAGTTGCAGCAAAAATTATTTTAGCAAAGATTTGTGGAAGAAATGCAGAATATAAAGTAGCCTGGAGATTAGAAGCAGACTTCAGACTCTGGCAGCCTGAACACAAGTTAGAGACCTGGGTTAGAGATGAGTGAGCTGTATGTACAAATAGATGTCTGTGATGTTTTTGATATGAAAAAGATCACAAATTATATCAGAAAATACAGGGTCAACAGTAGCAAGAATACCTTGAGGGAGACAAGAGTTACAGTAATATCAGAAGACAGCTGGTAATGGGGCAACAGCAGATCTTTTTTCCCCCTTAGGGACACTGATGGAACAGTAATTACCAGGAAAAGCAGCAACCTGCAGAGTGTAGGAGTGTCTGTCTTGTAGTTAGAGATGCTGAAATCTGGCATATATAGGAATCGAAATCTGATCTCTGAATCTACAGATGGTGGTCAGGTAAGAGTGAAGATGGGATGAGGAAGGTGGGCAAGAAGGAAATAAGCATGGCAATACAGTGCATTCCTCAAAGAGCTGATGCGCTCTAGCTGTGTCCCTTTAAAGGTTCATCTGTTAGTGAAACCACATCTCTCTAACCCAAATTTTATCTAAAATTGAACCCAAGAAAAGGAAGAGCCTGGGTATAAATGGATGCGGTTAGATTAGTCCACTAGGTCACCCAAATAATGCAGCATGGCAGTGCTCTTTGATCTCTGTTCTTCCCTAATCTCCTATACAGCAATATTGTGCTGTTTAATTGGTGATCTCTAACCCCTGATGATGTTGGAATTGCAGACAGCATTTGCAGGGATTGCTGGTGTTGGTGTGAAGATGAAATGGGTTAACTGCTATAAGTAATAAGCCACAGGGTAAAAGGAACAGGCGTATATAGTTCGAAGTGACAGTGATTTAAGATGCTTGAAGGCCAGTGTGAGAAACCTGTAAAAGGACTGAGATCTGGGGACTGCTCAGACACTGGTAAATATCATCCCTCTCTATGCAGTGCTAAGGAGGTCCCTTAAAGAGAAGACCAGGCGCCAGTAATCTCTACCGTAAGTGTGCGCTGGTTTGTTTAAATAATGCTGTCCCCCAGAAAGACAGTTAAAGGTGAATGCCTGGGAAATAGGATTTTTCCAGTAGGCTGTACATGTTCCATTTTATACTGATTTCTGTGGCTGGGACTTACTGATGCTTGCCTCTGTTCTCACTGCTATTTGTCTCCTTTCCAGAAGTATACGTAGTTTCCTAGGGGATCTTTTTTGTTATTTTCTGTTCCAATGAACTCCAGAGCGATCTGCAGTGTCAGAAGAAAAGCAAACCTCAAGTCATTCTGAATGTTCAGTGGAAAATCATCCATTCTTCCCTCTTGTCCAGCAGGTGCCTCTGGAGTAGCTCACACACAACTCCTTGTGCACTGAGGGCACCTGTGTCTACCCCACAGCTATGGAAGTTGGGCTAAGATGGACCTGGGGAGTAAGGTCTGTCTTCTGCATGGTTTCAAAAGCCGGTTAACACCTCCAAATAGCTTCCTTTAAATTAGATGGAGTCCTCTGTGAATTTTGTAAGCTGTTATACTGTATTTATATGTAGGCATGAATCATTCTTCTCTTTAAATAAGAGATGAAACAAGTGGCAATGAAAATGTGATTGAAAACAAAAATCCTACACACCTGAATAAATACTGTCCTTTGCATATTAATGAAGATGTGATGGGATCAGCAGAAAGTACAGCAGTGGAGAAGTGTTAGAGTGTATTTGTCCAACCTTACTGTAAGAATCTCAGAGGAGCCAGGAATTAAATGTATTTATAGTAGAACAGAGTTTAAATGCCACAAATAAAAACTTTTTTTTAAAAAAGAGAAATAGAGCAACTGATAGTGCTTTTCATCTTTTAGCTAGGGGTTAAATTACAGAAGTAATTTAACGTCCACATTCATCTTTCAGGGGACTGCTGCCTGCTTATGCATGCAGCTGAAACCAATATAATAAAGTTTTTCCTATTTCTAAGTGTTAAAACGTTAAATATTGGGAAGCTTTGAAATGCATACTTTTTATCTGAGATCTTTCAAGAAGTAAAATTAACTGCACATCAGACTTTAATGCATGAAACCATGATTTACTGTCCTGAGAACTAATTTAGGCTCACTGCAGATGTAAACTCACCCTCAGTGTGCTACAGGGCCTGATTCAGAGATGGCTGAAGTCGACAGGTCTTTCCAATTACTTTTATGGGAATCAGATGAAGTTTTTAATTAACGCATCACTGAGTGCTCAGACTCATTTAAAAAATTCTCAATTCTAGATATAATGCAGATCTTTCAAAATGTCATTGTACTTTAAAGCTGTTCTGCTCTCTTGGATGAGAAGTTATTTACACTTGTGTGACTACATCTGATATATTCCTTCTTTCCTCACACCATAATATGCCTACAGTATGTGTTTTGATATATTATGTGTATCTTTGAATACATAATATATTACCAGATGGTATGTGATTAGCAGGGTACACTAAAGTAGAAAGATGTCTTCTGCCCTGGGTACATGTACACAGTCTGGCAGTATACATATTTAAAGTGAATATTTCAGAATGTATTTTTAGGAGAGAGAATAATCTGATACGTGCAAAAGTTATGTGTGTGCAGTAAATTGGCTACTCAGGAAAGTTTCATATCTAATATCCTACTCAAAGTATTGGAAAGCTACCTCTGGTTCATGAGCTTAGCCTGGTGAAATTTTGATTGAGAAGATTTATTGTTTATGTGTCCTTCCCATGTTTTCAATCCCAGTAGCTGAATAGTTAAAATTTAGAAATATCTATTATGCTATAAAATATCTGGTGCCCATATATGACCTCTTCAGGTCTCAGATGTTCTTAGTTCGTAGAAGAGGAAGAAAAGTTTCTGACGGTTTACTGTCTGGTTGGGTGGGAGCATGTAAAAGCGATTGTTTTCTCAAAATGAGTAAGCAAAATGCCAGCTTTGGGCTTCTAAGCAAGGCTCCACTGTAGAGGAAAACTTATGGACGCATTTCAGATTCCTGAAAATTCGACATGAAGCATTGATACAGCATTGCCTGAAATCATGTGATTTGCTGTTATAATTACAGCTGGTGTTGTGAAGAGACCTGAAGTCATGGCCACCTGTTCCTAGCACAGGTTTCTGTCATCAGAAATTGAATGCCATGGGCCAAACTTTCAGCTCTTAGAAATAAAAATCGCACAGTGAAGAGAAATTATAGACACTCCAGAAGTGTACTGTGTATGGGTCGATTCAGGTCTGGAGGCAGCTGTAGGTTGGAAGCTGATAGAAAATTGGTATAAGAGCTGTAGCTCACGTAAATCAATAAGGCTTCCTTGACTGTAATGGGCTAATGCCAATTTATACCACCTGAAGAGCTATTGCCTAGATTTACAGTGTAAATATAATTACTATGACATAGATTTGCTTTGGTTCACTGAGCTGGCAATGAACAAGCTTTACAGTATTGTATCTTTTTGTTCTTGCTTAAATTGTCTTTCTAGTGGGTGGCTGGAGCTAGAACCCAGACCACAGTTTCTGTCCCAACAGGGTTTTTAACAGCGTTAGCGTATAAAGTAGCTATCATTGCCGCGCGCCGGGCTGTGCCTACAGGCCATATGTGCTGTGAGCGCAGCAGGGAAGGTCCATATCCGTGTGTTTGGCACAGCAGGAACCTGCTGACTCGGCTGTACTTGCAGGAGACTTGGTGTTTTTCGGTGGTGGCTGCTGTACGTGGTTGCAATTAAGTTTTGACATTAACATCTTGCCCTGCATTAGGCTGCCTAGGGGAGTGGCGCAACTTGCTAGTTAGTTTTCTTGGTCTCTGCCAGCACAACTCGGGAGACAGCAGGGTACTGATTTACAGATGTGAGGCTAGCTTTGCAATTGGATGGGTTAGAAACTTTAAAAAACCTAAGTATTAAAATCCTAAAGAATACAGTGATGTCTGAATAGAAGTGAAGAAATATCTGAGCTTAGGTTATTCCTTCAGACCTGTAATGAAAAGCTGAGGATTGTTACTGTGCAATAAAAACAGAGAAGGCGAAAGTGTCACCTCGTTATTTTCCATTATGGTACATATTGTGTAACCTAGAAGACAGTTCATGTCTTTAGCCACAAGCCTTTGTGGACTCCAAAGTAGAATGTCAGCACAGGTCTCTCTGTGCCTGGTCGCAGGCTATCATTTAATTTCTATTACTTTTCCCCTTCTCTGTTCATGCTGTGATGTCCCTGTTGACAGCTAATATCCATAAAGGAATCAATAAAGAATATTACAAATAATAATTAAAGCATGGGTAGTCCATTACACAGAGTGGGCTTGCGCAGCCGAAGAGACCTGATGCAACTTCAGTGATCTGTGGGTGTAACTGAGAGCAGGATGCAGCCCCTGGCTCTAGGAGCTACACTTAAATTATTGTTAAAAGCAGGAAATCATGACTTCTAGTTCTAAGTGGTTGAAACACCATGTAACTCAGGAAAATTGTGAGGGGGGAAAAAAAGGGCTGAAGTGAGTCCGTGATCAACCTTTTGTGTTGGGGGGAAACAAAAAAAAAACAAAAATCAGAACAAGCCTGTTTTCAAGCACTCTCTGTCACAACTAAGACCACAATAGTTTCAGCGCTAGCATCTAGCACTCATTTTCCCCAGTATAAATGCACCATAACTTAGCATGATTTCTGTGCTCTTGGGAGGCTCAAGACTTAAATAACAAGGATGCTCCAGGTCGCAGCTGAGATGTAGTTAACCCTGAGATTGAAGAAATGCCATCTCACCTTGCAGGAAGGATTCTCATTTTGAATAGCTTTCCATTAGTTTTCCTGTGGGAATGGTGTAATACTGGCAGTATTTCTGGAACAAAGCATGGATTAATAATGGAACAAAGCAGGAAAGAAACTATGGAAGACTTGGTTTGGATAAAGAACACTTCAGGGAATTTGGAAGACATCCTTTTAGTATTAGGAAGTATGGGTGCTTCCAGCATGAGATGATCCCAGACACAAATAAGTTCATCTGAAGAATGGTTTTATGATGACTCATGGTTCATTTTATAGATACACCTGCAAATTTCCCTGTTAGGACATGCAACACCAAAAGCCTTTGGCTAAAGGAAGAGGCTGAGTTGAGTTGATGCATGTGAAATCTTTAGAAGACACAGCCAATGGACTAAGTCACTGATATATGAGAGTAGGTCCGCAGTAAATTCAAGCTGTATCTGATACAGAGGTAAAACAGCCTTTGTGAAATCAAGCGTTGTGTGTATGCTGGCTGCCTGCCTACCCCTGCCTGTGGAGTCTGACCTGTTTGGCTATCCAGGGTTGTGACTTGGCAAGTACTTCTTTCATGTGTCAGGAGATTATTGTCACTAGCTCATGTTATCTTTGTAAAGCATAACCTGTAGGATCCTGTAGAACAAACCGGGATGATATTGAAAGCAGTGAAATGTGGCTGTAGTGATGAGGAGAAAAATGATAGATGTAAAAGCATCACAGAGGCACTCTGGCTCGTCAGGCACTGCATGCTGTCATACGTGTGTTTAGGAAGGGATTATTCCTAATGATCAATTCTCACTGCAAGCATCAGGTATGTCAGAGTAAAAGTACTTAGAGGTATGAAAAAGCATTGAGGGGACAACCATACAAAACTGAAAGCAGGTTATTTAATTTCATAGACTCATAGAATCATAGAATATCCCAAGTTGGAAGGGACCCATAAGGATCATCGAGTCCAACTCCTGGCACCACACAGGTCTACCCAAAATTTTAGACCACGTGACTAAGTGCACAGTCCAAACGCTTCTTAAACTCCGACAGGCTTGGTGCAGTGACTACTTCCTACTTCCCTGGGGAGCCAGTTCCAGTGTGCGACCACCCTCTCGGTGAAGAACCTCTTCTTGATGTCTAGCCTAAACCTCTCCTGCCTCAGCTTGACACCATTCTCTTGGGTCCTATCACTGGTCACTAAAGACAATAGGTCAGCGCCTGCCCCTCCACTCCCCCTCGTGAGGAAGCTGTAGACCGCAACGAGGTCTCCCCTCAGCCTCCTCTTTTCCAGGCTGAACAGGCCCAGTGACCTCAGCTGCTCCTCGTACGTCTTCCCCTCTAGGCCATTCACCATCTTTGTCGCACTCCTCGGGACACTCTCCAGCAGTTTCACATCCTTCTTGTACTGTGGTGCCCAGAACTGCACACAGTACTCGAGGTGAGGCCACACCAGCGCAGAGTAGAGCGGGACAGTCCCTTCCCTCGACCGACTAGCAATGCCGTGCTTGATGCACCCCAGGATATGGTTGGCCCTCCTGGCTGCCAGGGCACACTGCTGGCTCATATTCAACTTGCTGTCAACCACAACCCCCAGAACCCTCTCTGCGGGGTGGCTCTCCACTGTCTTGTTGCCCAGTCTGTACGTATAGCCAGGGTTGCCCCGTCCCAGGTGCAGGACCCAGCACTTGCTCTTGTTAAACTTCACGTGGTTGGTGATCACCCAGCTCTCCAATCCATCCAGATCTCTCTGCAAGGCCTTTCCAGCCTCAACAGAGTCCACAACTCCTCCAACTTTGGTGTCGTCGGCAAATTTGCTCAAAACACCTTCTAGTCCTATGTCCAAATCGTTTATAAAAACATTGAAGAGAACTGGCCCTAAAATGGAGCCTTGGAGGACCCCACCGGTGACCGTCCGCCAGCCAGATGTGGCCCCATTTACCACAACCCTTTGAGCCCTGCCCGTCAGCCAATTGCTCACCCATCGGATGATGTTTTTGTTTATTTGTCCAGTAGGATCCTATGGGAAACTGTGTCAAAAAGGGTTACATCTGATTTTGCAAAGTATTCCTAAAATTAAACCAAAGTTTACTATGACCCAAACTCTCAAAGAACATATTTAGAGTACAATAAGCTATTTTTCTAGCATTTTTTTTCCTTACCTCAAGAATATCAATAAAATTAACAAAACTAACCCTACTAACCTCAACCCTACTCTCAATGCAATCTAACTGTCTAAGCCCTAATGTGCACAGATCATAGCCAGGCCTTTTATGTATTTTCAACATCACAGACGAAAGAATTACAAAAATCCCTGTTGTTATATATTGGTGTCCAGATTTCTAAACTTTTTTTTTTTTTCCTAAATAATTTGAAAGCATTAGTGCTGCAGGGCTCAGTTTGTTTTTAAAGCTACCTGGGATGAATATTAGAGCTATCAGGAGCTCATTCTGTCATTTCATGCAAAAGTACATATATTGAGACCCCATTTATTATACTTCAGTAATCAATATATTAATAAAAGTGAAAGCAGAGAGTTGGTTAATTATTACCATTAACAGAGCAAATGGAAAGGAGAAGAAAATGCCACCATTCAAACAATACCAGTTCCATGTAAGACAGAAAATCACTTCCAACGGCAACCATTAAACATCTAGAGGACAAAACATACACGCGTAGTACACTGCTTAGAGAAACCAGAGTACACCACACCAAATCTACTCCAACTGTAATGAGAGTAAAGTGCCTCAGAAGCAATCTAATCAATAGCTCTGCTTTTCTACAAGCACACACTCTACAAAAGCAGACTTCTTTGTAATAAATAGATCCTTAATGCATTGCATTAAGGGTAAATACAACCACCTTAATAAACACACTTATTCCCTCTTTAAAGATAAAATGCACTAATAAAAAATGCACACATATAAAACTCAGGAGAACAAGTTTCTACCACAGAAATTACACGAAGGGAAGTCTGTTACTGCTCTTACTAGAGAGTCCCTAATTAAAGGCTCATGCATTCCTGCATCAAATTAAAGATACGTGTTTAGCTTGCCCTAAAAGCTGCCCAAAGTTTCAGCTACGTGAAAAAAATTTGCTTTACTGATTACACAGGGTTCTGTAAAAGTTACAGCATTATCTTAGACTTTGATAGGATTCCAGTCCAGCAGAGATCTACACCACCCACTGCCTGTCCTGCATCTATTCGCACCGCTTCTTCCCACTGCTCTGCAACACCCAGCTAACCTCTTTCCACCCACCCCTCCCCATTTCTTAACCATTTATGAGCTCAGTTTCCCAAACACTGGAACAGATTCATCTGCATTTGAACACCTGCATTCAGAGCTCCTATAAATGCGCAAAATTGATGCCACCTCCTGTCTTTTTCGGCTACTGTAAATACATTTATGCCACTTAAAAACCTGATTAAAAACCTAGCTGTACCTAGCTTTGAAGTTTCCCTCCCACCTGGAGGTCCCAACACCACTTGTTACCGATGAGTTTCAGAAACGGATTTGGGTCCCTCTTGGAGTTTCCCAGCAATTCTTTGCACTGCTCACCTTTCAGGACACTTCTCCTGGCTGTCACTCAGTGGAAAGTCAGATCTAACACTTCTGTGCTCTTCCAAAACACACTGCCACTATTCTACCTCTGTTCCCTCTCATGTCTTATCAACAGCATTAGCATTGTCAACACACCTCAGGAGAAACAGCCTCACAGCCGTTATCAAATGCATCGATACTGCGGTATATAGTAAGGCCCGAGTTCCATTGGAGCACTGTTCACAACACATTGCTTTCCCACTGCACCTGAAAATGCTTCCCCTTGCCCTTGAAATCAGGAGCACAAACGGTTCTCCCTAAAACTGCTCCTGCATGGACATTTCTTGGAGCAGCACTTGCCTCGCACAGCGGAACAAACTTTTCGATCTCTCCTGGCATACAACCATGGTATGCCAGCAACTATAGCAAAATTTTTCCTGTGGTTTGTTCTATTCCCTGCATTTTCAATTTTTAACCTGATGAAAAAAAAAAAAAGATGACTGTCTATTGGACTAAAGCAATTTTTTTTCTGAAGAAAAGCTAGAACCAAAGGAAAACTGTTTTGAACATATTAGTCTGTAAGAGCTTATACTGAATTCCAAAAGCTAAACTGTCTCTACACACACACACCATTCTTAATCATTTATGACCTTGAATTTGTGCTACGATTGCATATTATATTTCTTGATGTGCCAAAGATCTTTTAGAACCCATAAATGCAACCCAGTTGCTTCATTTCAGTTTACTTTCACCCTGAAAAAGTGGCTCCAACCATCAGAGGGCAGCATTTCTGGCTCTACAATACTGAAGATGCTGCTGCATAACCAAACTTTGGTTTATTATAATTTAGACTCTCAGCACTTCAATCTTATTCATGTTGTGAGAAAACAGATTTTTTGCCTTCTGAGCTACTGTGCTTGCAAACTCGGAAAGGCAAGAACAGACACTCATTGGTATTGGCTTACAAAATTGGAGTATTTGCTTTCCTAGTGTTACAAAGTTCCTGTTTTAGATATAAAGATTGCTCTCTATTTGAGACCCTATGCACAAAAGGTTGACAATTCTGCCTTTAGTTGGACAGCATATGGGATCTTGTGCATCTCTAACCCCTCTCCTTCTATGAAAGACTTTTCAAACTCCATTTTTAACTTGTTTTGAAGATGAAGGCACATCTGTTTCCAGACAATGTTTTCCTTAGAAGGTGCTGAATAAATCAGTAGATCATCCAATTACCCTAACAAAGTCTTAACAAATCTGTTTAGTGAAACCTCTCTGCGCTGACCCGAGATGCACAACATAAGTGCTAAAAACTGTCAGTAATTATCGAAATCCCCATTTCACCTACGGGTCTACAGGAACATACCAACATCTGTAGGACTACCAGTTAAAGCTACCTGACCCAGGCAGCCTTCTCCAGAGCTTCCAACTTCCCTTCTCTGCCAGAGCAGGGTGTTTTCACCGCCTGTGGCCAAATACAGACCCTGGGACCCTGCAGGTAAGCACTGACTTCTGGCACAAAATGGGGATCCGGATATTTTCACAGGAGATGTGTCCTGAAATCTTGTCAGGAGAAGAAACCCAGACCTCCATTATCTTAGACTAGGTAACCACCCAGTGAGCTCATCTGCAGCTGCCCCCACCTTCTCTAGCCACAGCTTCGGTACAGGCTGAGCCATTGCAAACACCCCCTGGATCAGGCCCTGCAAGCACCACGTGTGGGGCCAAGTCCTAGGGACTGACCTTGGTGGTAGGCTTAGAGACAAACCTGGGCAGCCAAGAGCGCCACAGCAATTGCCTGTCCAAACTAAGGCACATTGACAGGTGATGCAAGAGAGCTTGAAATTACGTTAAAGTGACCTCATTCCCTAGCTAGTTTGACTGTTGCTTCCTCATCTGTTCCCTTAAATATCTGAAGAAATAGTTGGTCACTCAAAACCTTCTTGGATTTGGCCATCGGCATTCCCAGGGCTCTGTTCCCTTTTTAGGGGCATGTTAAGACTTTTGTGTTCCTATCTAAGTAACTACTGTGCCTGTTTTCTATCAGATCTTCTAGTTGTCCTCTGTGTCTCTGAGTTAGATAACAAACAAAAAATTTAATATTAGGGATTAACAACACTGAGAAACTCTGACAGACAGCAGTGAAGCTAAGAGAAAATGGTGCTCACCTTTCTAGCTGGCCTTTTGCAACAGTTCTAGGGGATCCCCAGTTTTGCCCTCATAACAAGGTTCTCTATTGATTTACTTTCCAGTTGGCCCATTATATTATATTTTAGTTATTTATACAGCACTTTCAAGCAAAATACTGGGAAAGGATAACAGAAGGACACAGCAATAAAACAAAGTATAACAATTAGCAATGACAAAGCCATGAGCCAACAACTGGTGGCCTCAAGTGAGTACAAAATATTAGGCTGACATGAAAAGGCATAAAATCTATGGACAAAATGCTTTTAAGAAGTCAGGATAAAAGAGGCATTATAACAAGACATTAAAGGTGCAAAGAGCAACAGATGAACAAAAAAGGAAAATCCAAAATACTGGGTTCAAAAGAAAAAGCATAGTATCCAATTTATACATAGTATTTACAAGGATTAAAAAAAATAAAAATGATCACATGGGAAAATTAAGGAAGAGTCAGTTTCAGTCTGGGTAAATGATTAGGCAAAGGAGTCAGAATTTATCACTAAAATACAAAGATTAAAGTGAAAAGATGTTTCTGACCTAACAAGACATACTGGGACTTGAACATTCAGTTTCTAGATCTGTCACAGACATGCATGACCTTGGTCAAATCACAGGAACACTCAACTCTCATCTTGCAAAATGGAGATGCTAGTGCTTCCTTTCTAATTTACATTTAAATCATGAGGAAGACAGCTGCTTACGTACATCTACATATTAGCACCAGCTGCTGCCCAGGCCTCATTTTAGGTGAAGCGTATGTGGATCAAACACTAAGTGACTAGCTAGGACAGTGAGAAGAGAGCTGAAACATGCCTGGGAAAAGAGAACACTAGGTATACATCCTGCTTTAAATCTGTCCGAACAAAATAAATTAAAAAATAGGATGCTTTAGGAGAATGACACAATGAAAGCAATGGTAATTTAAAAGAAAAAAAAAAAGCACAGACCTCCCAAAAGCAGGCAACGGATCCAGGTACCAACTGGTAAAGAGAGAACTTATAGGATGTTCCCTCCAAGTGAACTTCTACCAGACTTTTGTTTCCTTGGAAGCTACTTTCAGGTGAAGCTAGGGATGATGCGTGACTGCGGTGTTTTATTTATACTGAGACATAACCCTGACATGAACTGACAGGTAACAGAGATGCACGTCTTCATCCTCTACTCCTATCTGAGCACCAGCTCCACTAGCTTCCAGAGCTTAAGGACCCTCCTTCCCCTCTCACAGGTATATCCCTCAATTCAGCAGCAAGCAGCTTCTCTATTTTAATAGATTTTATGAACTTGCTAAAGTACATTCTTTAAATCTGCACAAATCCACCTCCACTCAGCACACCATTAACGTAGCCCTGCTTACTGTAAAGCCTTGCTAGCTATTAAGTAAGATACATTAAAAAAAAAAATCACTAAGGTGGCTCAGGCAGAACAGGTATCAAGCTGCCTGTATTACTTCCAAACTGGCTGACAGTGTTATATGCCAGCACAAATTATCTCTGAGTAGTTCTGCACATCTGCAGTTTTTAGTACCCACTTTCCACACACACCCCCTTCATCCTTATTCCCATTAGGAATAGCCCAGATTCTTTAATTGACAAGAGACTGCCCACAGTTTGACATTTTTATGTTAAACTAACAGTCACATTACTTTTTCATTTTTAAAAGGTACTATTCTTGATCAGCGCCAACACACATATTATTGAGTGCCTTTCAAAGATGGCATTTAAATATTGCTAATGGAATTTCTTTGTAATCAGTCCCAGAGAGTTTAGCTCTACCACACAGCAAAGCCTTCCTAGCATCTGCCATCAACTCAAATAACAGAAGATTCATAACTAACTTTCACTTCAGTTTTTGTAAACATGATAATACAAGAAAGTAACTTTTCAAAAGAAAGCTTGTGAGTGGTGCACTGGTAAATCTCATCTGGAGTTGAGCAGTGTTTGGTGAACCTCTGAAGACTTTTCTGAACATGGCAATTAAAATAACAATTATGCAAGGAACTCAAACACATTTGGATTTGTTCTCCATTGTCAGGCTCCTTCCTTTGTCGACAGAGATAACTCTATTATTAACCTTACCACAGATGCATATTGCAGCACTAACAAAAGTGGTTTTCAGGCTTAGATTCTTTTCCTCTTACTTTTCAAAAATAATCGTATTACCCACTCTTGAAGTTAATATGTTATTGAAATAAATTCTAGACAAGGACAGGTTGGTGGGTTTTATTGTAGAAAACAGCCAACCAGCTTCCTTTAATCTGCTTTTACTGAGAAAGCAATGAAATATTTTTAACACTTCAAAAATCTGTCAGCCTAGTTTGGATTAAAAAAAAAAAAAAAAAAAGAAAGGAAGCTGTTGGCTTTATTTGGGGTAAAATTACTCTAGGGATCACAGACCAACGTAACAGGGCTGGCTGTACCCTCTGCAAAGCAGGGACTTCTACATTTCCCTAGTTAATACTACCCTAGCATAGCTACCTTGATAAATACTAATGAATCAGACCCTCTTTCTATCTGTGCAATGGAATGTAAATTTGGCATCAGTGCAAAACACAAATTTTAAATGCAGGGGCAATTTAAGTTAAACACTGCCTTACAAAGAAGTTTCTGATGGTGCAGTTACTAGAACTATCCTCTTGTAATTGAGACCTGAACCTCAACCTGCATACAGCATGTCTTAACAAAACAGATGAGCTGGCTCTGTCCATGGCTCACACCAGCTACTTCAAGGAAAGGAAAGGAAACTCCTCTTTATGTATTAGAGAAACTTTCTTACAATGCTTTGCAAGCTGTGCTGGCCTGACAATATCCAGCCCTTGAGAAAAGGTAACCCATCCAACCCAACCCTGGGTTTTTATTTCATCTACACTGATGTCTCATCTACTTATTTAATATCATGGACTCAGCAGTATGTTATGCCAATGGATTCCACAGGCCAAAATATCCTTTAAAAGTTTATTGCCTCTTGGTTTCATCAAAACTGAGAATCAATCAACGATTTACATTGGAAGGGACTTTAGAAAATCATCTGGTCCAAATTTCCCATTTTCCAGAACAAGTTAATTCAAAGATCAGTAGGATAAATAAGAGTCCCTAATTTTATGCACTTCTCTCATGACCCCTTAAGGAAATTAGAGGGGGAAAAGGATTTTTGCTCAGGAGTTAGTGGGGCTAGATAGGGCTTTAAACTAGAGTCAAAGGGGGAAAGGGATAAAAGCAGGCACGCCAGTGATAAGCTAAGGGATGGTGTGCTAGAATCAGAGGGTCTGTGTGCTAGTGAGGTCCTTCGGTCTGCTCCACAAGGTGCTGTGTGTAGGGAGCTGCATTTGAAGTGCTTCTATATAAACGCACGCAGTATGAGGAATAAAATAGATGAGCTAGAAGTCTTAGCCCAGTCCCACAGCTATGACATCATCAGCATAAGCGAAACCTGGTGGGATAAGTCCTGTGGCTGGTGTGTTGCAATAGATGGTTACAGGCTCTTCAGGAGGCACAGGCAGGGCAGGTGAGGTGGGGGGGGGTGGCAATGTATGTGAAGCAGGGGCTGGACTGTGTGGAACTTCAAGTTGGTGATGCCAAAGTTGAGAGCCTCTGGGTAAGGATTAAGGGACGAACAAATAAAGGGGATGTCATTGTGGAAGTCTATTACAGACCACCCGGCCAGGACGACAACGCCGATGAATTATTCTTTGTGGAACTAAGAGATGCCTCGAGATCAACTCCCCTTGTCCTCATGGGGGACTTCAACTTGCCAGACGTCAACTGGGATTACCACACGGCCAACACAAGCAAGTCCAGGAGGTTCATAAAGCACCTAGATGATAACTTCTTGGTGCGGGTGCTAAGGGAGCCTACTAGGAAAGGTGCCTTCCTAGATCTGTTGCTGGAGAACAGAGTGGGTCTTGTGTGGGACGTGGCAATTGGCGGCCGTCTTAGTCATAGTGACCATGAAGTGGTTGAGTTTAAAATTTTTGGCGACAGAAGGAAAACTGCCACCAAAACTTCAGCCCTGGATATAGGGAAAGCAGACTTCAGGCTGCTCAGGGAACTAGTCAGCAAGGTCCCCTGGGAAACTACTTTTGAAGGCACTGGCGTCCATCAGTGCTGGTCAGTCTTTAAGCCCTGCCTCCTAAAACCACAGGATCAGGCAATTCCAAAATATCGGAAGTCAGGCAGGTGGGGCAGAAGGCCGGCCTGGCTGACCAGGGATCTTCTACTGGAGCTCAGGCGAAAAAAGAAAACGGGTACGGCTGCTGGAAGGAGGGTCAGGCAACATGGAAGAATACAGGGACACTGTTTGTGTTTGTAGGGAGAAAATTTGTGTGACCAAAGCCCAATTAGAGTTGAAGCTGGTCAAGTCTGTCGGAGACAATAAAAAGATTTTTTTTAGATATGTGAACAGAAAAAGGAGGACCAAAGAAAACATAGGTCCGCTAGTTGATGGGGAAGGTCACCTCACGGACAAGGACATAGGCAAAGCAGAGATGTTTAATGCCTTCTTCGCCTCCGTCTTCAACGCTGATTATGGGCTTTGGGACCCAGGGTGCCCTGAGCTGGAGGACCATGACGGTGGGAATGACAAACTCCCAACCGACCCTGAATGTGTGCGGGATTTGCTGCTCCACCTGGATCCATACAAGTCCATGGGTCCGGATGGGATCCATCCCAGGGTGCTTAAAGAGCTGGCTGACGTCATCACGGGACCTCTCTCAATTATTTTTCAACGGTCTTGGGAATCTGGAGGGGTCCCAGTAGACTGGAAGCTGGTAAATGTTGTACCAATTTTCAAGAAGGGCAAGAAAGAAGACCCTAGCAATTACAGGCCTGTCACTCTCACGTCAGTGCCTGGTAAAATTATGGAGAAGAGGATCCTTGAAGTTATTGAAGCGCACCTGGGGGACAATGCAGTCATTGGTCCCAGCCAACATGGGTTCTTGAGGGGTAGGTCCTGCCTAACAAATTTGATTTCCTTTTATGACAAGATCACCCATCTAGTCGATCAAGGGAAACCAGCTGATGTGATCTTTTTGGACTTCAGCAAAGCTTTTGACACAGTTTCCCATAGGATCCTACTGGACAAAATGTCCAGCATACAGCTAAACAAAAACATCATCCGATGGGTGAGCAATTGGCTGACGGGCAGGGCTCAAAGGGTTGTGGTAAATGGGGCCACATCTGGCTGGCGGATGGTCACTAGTGGGGTCCCTCAAGGCTCCATTTTAGGGCCAGTTCTCTTCAATGTTTTTATAAACAATTTGGACATAGGACTAGAAGGTGTTTTGAGCAAATTTGCTGACGACACCAAAGTTGGAGGAGTTGTGGACTCTGTTGAGGCTGGAAAGGCCTTGCGGAGAGATCTGGACAGATTAGAGAGCTGGGCGATCACCAACCACATGAAGTTTAACAAGAGCAAGTGCTGGGACCTGCACCTGGGACAGGGCAACAAAACTCACTTTTCTTGATAAAGCTGAAGTGGTCTTTTTTGGGTATTTTCCCTTCTTGACCCTGTTTTCTCAGGTCCTCACTCATTTATCCCATACACTACTCCAGGTTCAGTGCAAAATCACTTGCGGGTTTCCAGTTGGAAGTTTTACTACAAGACCCTTTGCTTCCAGCTTTTTAATCTAAGATTCTCCATGTAATACAAGTAAAGAAACTTGCTTTCTGAAAATTGGTGTAGTACTTATGGGAAGTAGTGATATGCTGTTTTATGACAAATTAAACATTTCTGCTATGGAATGTTGTATGCATTTGTTGTTGTTGTTGTTTTGTTAAATAAAAAAGCATGCATCCTTATCTTTGCAAACTAGGGAGATTGGAGTTCATTTTTTGGAAGACCTTTCTGCTTCCTCTCCCTCCTTTTCCAGACTGCAGCACAAGCAGCAATGGCAATGCCTGTGCTGTGCACAAGCACAGGAAGATATGGGTTGGAAGGGTGGGGGAGATCAGAAATATAGCATTAATTTCTATAGGTAGGAAGCTGTGTGTACCTTTCACAGCCCTTTCACCTTTCTAGTACTGATCAGCAGCAGCAACATCAGAGACTGAGAAATGTAACAGCTACATCTCTTGAAAAATCAGCATTCACCTCATTTTTAGGACAAATTCTTAATTTTTTGAAAATTTTAAAAATTCTCCCAGACAAACTTTGTGAAATTTTGAGTAGTATGGCATCCTATCACAGTGCTTTTAAATTCCTGCCAGCAGTCTTAGAAATGCTACAGCTATGAACAAGTTTGTAAACAAAAAAAATTAGGCTCTAGCAAGCCTGAAAATTAAAGACCTTTGGACAGCTTCCTCTGAGTTAAAGAAAATAAAGTAACAAATTGAAATTCAAGTCAAATTTCTTTTATTTGTTAGATGCGTATGGATTTCTTTTCTGGGGAATTAGATGTGTAATTTTATCTTCCTCTGTTGTGCCTGAAAGACTGCAAATTTTCTGTGTTGCCTTTTCAGCAAGGGAAATGCTAGTACCTGAACAGCCACAACTTTACAACTACTGTATCAGGACTGGGGCTTGTCAGACAATCAAAGCTAATGCTAAATCAGGGTTATTCCTCTGGAAAAACCTTCAAATTTCTGTTGTGGAAAGCTAAACACATTTTTGATTTTCCAATGAGTGGGAAATAATCATTTTTTGAAGGAAAGGAATATTTTAATTAGTAAATAAAGTAGGTTTCTATTAGAGATAATGATAATGGGTTGATGTTCTTTCCCTGTTCTAAGTAGCTCCTGCAAACTTACAGTTGAGAAGCTGAGAAGTTCTTTGGTAGGAGTTTCAGAGTATATATTAATAAATAATAAATTTAAGAAAATGTAAATCTTGCTTTTCCATTTGCATAACCAGTGCCATATACTGAAGCGGTAGACATGGGTGTTGCTCCTCAGTAAGCCAATGTACAGATTCCTGGTGCCTGTTTTTCCTCTACTGAGATGCATTCTTTAACCATGTAAAATTGCCTATATTGGGCTGAATGTAACAGACTAATTATTTTAGTATGTCTGGGGAACAGTGTAATCAAAGCAGATTCTATCAGTTGTGCAAGCAGTTATTCCTAGCATTTGTATCCCTGTCATATTTGGGATCTTAAAATACTAGAAAAGCTTGATAACCAAAAAACTGTGTATGAGACTGGAAGACCAAAAAAAGTAATATTAGCCCTGGGTTATCTTTTTGATGATTAATATGGCTTATTTTTTTCGATCTGTCTCCTGCTCCAGAAATGATATTTATTGAAAGGCTTCAATATTGATTCCTGCTGCCCCACTGATCCCAAGTACTAAGGTAATGCCAGGTGTTTGTCCCTGCACCCTGGTGAAAACAGAATTGCTGTCTGCAAGAAAAAGTATGGCCATTTACTTGGAAAATGTGTGGGATCTGGGATTCCCCCATAAGTACTTTGCAAGGCTTGTCAGCTTTCTTACCAAGATCCATCTTCATGCCTAAATCACTTTTATTTATTTATTTAATAGCCACATTCCTAGGTTTAGCCAACCTGCCACTAGCACGGGGGCCAGAACAAGCATTGTTTTCCATGTAAATCTTCTTTGCTAGATTGAAAGACCCTTAAGCACTTTGTCTTTCCTGGCTGCAGAGACAGGTGCATACCCACAAGTGTTTCTTCTGTAGCAAAACCACAGCATTGCAGGTGTGTGGTATTGCAGTGTTTGGGAACCCAGTCCTGGGAAGGTACTTAAGCTCAGATACATGACAGTGCTTATACACATAGCTGACAATGCTTTTACATGTGTTAACTGTAATAACACTAGTCTGAATCTCATTTGCACATTTTTGTGGTACTTACATGCCTGGCTGGACTGGGGGGCCCCATGCAGCTGCAGCTCCTCTTCCTGCTCTTTCATCCAGAAGAGGCCAGCAGCCATGTTGTCAACGCGGAGCTGCTGCTGCAGCCTTGTGGTGGTCTCCTCACTGCTGGTTTCTCTTAATTTAAACCTTCTTCTCTTACCACGTGTGCCTCTAGAGCCCCCATTTTCCGCCATCTGCCTTTTGGGGAAGGAAGTCCAGTCTGGGGGTTGGGTGGGTGTTCCCTCAGCCACCTGGGGGGAGCCCATCCTGCCCCAGCTGCTGCCCGCTCCAGAAGGTTCCACAGAGTGCCTCTGGGCCTGTCAGCGCTTCAGGGGCAGCCAGTGCCTCACTTAGTGCCTGTGACTGAGGGTGCTTCTGGGGCTCTCAAAAAAAAAAAAAAAGTTGGAAACAACACAGTTTTGGAGGGAAAGCATGCTCTCTGCTTTGGTGGGGGTTCAGTCACAGGGTTCACCCCTGGTGCTGTGAGAAGGGCAGTCTCCTGCTGTGGGCTGGAGGAGCGGTGGCTGCTTGCTAACAAAATGGCAGAAATGGCAGGAGGAGATGGCCTGGGCAGTGAGCAGCACCAGGTAAGTGTGTGGAGATCGGCGTAGTGGGAACCAAAAGGACTGCTCTTCGGCCATGGGAGGGTGGAGATGGAGGTGCTGCGGGGTGCTTCTTATCCTAGGACTGGCAGGGCTGCTGAAGGCCAGAAAGGGGGGAAACCTCCTGAGGGCAGTCCCACAGTGATGCTGAAAGTATGGCAGCGTGAAAACATACTCCAGTTCACTGAACCGAGCTAATACCACATCACTTGCTAGCCTATCCTTACTGATTCTTAAATTAAGTTTTCTTTTATGGATTTGTTTTGTTTTGAGGATTTAAAGATTCTTGTCCCTTTCTTTTAGCAATTATCTTTTTGAACTGCAGCTGTGGAGCTGTGCATTTCTCCCCCGGGCTGTGGGGCTCAGGTAATGGCAACAAGCGCCGCACTGTGGGTCAAGGAGCAGGCACAAGAAAGGCTTCCACCTGGCAGAATCATATTTTATTCCGTGGGGAGACAACATTTCTTTGCAAAACACTCCTCTGGCTTTAAAATAATACATAATAACTATAGAATTACCAAATGTCAGGTAAACAAAAAGTTATTAAGGATGACCTTATTAGTTCTATCTGCAATTCGCAGAGCGAGGTAATTGTCAAGTCTCACTGTTATTAGGTTGAAATAATAGTTTTGGGACCATCAACATTAAAATTTCATTATGATGGGACAAAAAGGCTCATGTATAATCAATAGTAAGAATCCATTATTATTGACTTGAAATGAATGAAGCATGAACACATTTGTGCAGATACGAACAGTTAGCAATCTTTTGAATAATAAAGAATTAACACTACACAGATAATGTCATTCTGGGAATTGGACTCGAACTTAAATTGGTACATGTCTCTTTGTTATGAAGTCTGATTCACATCCCTTGGTAACTCCCATTACCCATTAAGCTGTTTCTCAAAATAACGTGTCTACAATTTTGTTTTCTCAGATCTGGTTTGTGAGGGAGGTGGCTGAGCAGGTCAGGGTTGTGGTGGAGTGTGCTTGGTCAGTTGCTGGGTTTGGTGGTACCACTGAGACCATGACTGAACGGGGACGCTGCTGATGCAGTGGCGATGACTGTGCGGGAGCAGGCTGGGAGTGTGCAATAGTTTTCTCCTGTCCTGCCTTGGAGCAGTGCTTTAGCACAGTGGTGTATTGCTGCTTGCATTGCAGCTGCCAGGTTGCAAGAGGTAAGGGATGTTGAATGCCAAATGGAGAAAAGTACAGATCCTCTGGAGTGTGCTGGCTCCTGGAGATGTGGCCAAAGGCACAGACATGGTGTGCAGTGTTACCTTGTCTACTGTACGTGATGTGCTGAGACAAGCTGTTCCCAGCATGTTCTTTTCTGTCACTGTCGGATATGTCACGTTGGTGTTATCGTTAGTCTCTTGTTTTCCATTGAGGAGGTGGACCCAAAGTGCACTTAATGACTTGCCTTTTTTTTTATGTGCTAAGTCTGATGCATTTAATTTTTTTTTTCTAAATGTACTTTGAGTTTCTATAAACTAAGTGCCTTTGAAAGGTGTTATTATAAGGGTATTTTAACCTTGCCTACAGACTAACAACTGCTTCTTAGCATTATCTTCTGGCTCCAGTTCTCTCGTGCTAGTTTGCAGCTGCTAAAATACCGAGAATCATTGGAATTAGCAGTTGACTTTAGACTGATGTTTTACAGGGAAGAAAGTCTGGGTTGCTCTGTGCCTGTCTCTACTACTATAATGAAGAACCTTAGACATGTAGCGTTAGTTTGTGTCATGGAACATCCCTCAGTGCTCCTACTCTAATGCCTTTCAGATTTCCTGGCATGGAGTACTACTGTAGAGTTTTCTGTTCTTTTGTTATGAAGTATCCCCGCTCCAGGTATTGGATGTGCAAACTTACAAAAGCCCTCCACATGCATGCTAACCCAGCCAGAGAGCACCTAGGAACAGTCTCTTCCAGAAAATCTTCCCATTTTCTCTAGTGCTGACTGCCTTCCTTCTGTGGCATGCCCAATTACTGAAGGAAATAAGAGAGTCAACCGATGCCTTAAAAAGAAGAGATCTTGTGGCTTTGGCACTTGACAGGCTTGAGGAGACTTTCTCAGAAATCTGGAAAGTCACTTTTTTTTTTTTTTTTTTTACTTAATGTGAAATGGGAGCAATCATTTTCTTAGTCAGTGGAGAGGGAAGATAATTATTTATTACTTGTATTACAATAGCAGTGAGGACTCGTTGGGCTAAATGCCCAGAAATTGAAAAGTTATTTAAGGAATTAAAAGTGGTTTTTTTTTTTTTTTTTTTTTTTTTTTGAAAGGCACCAATAATAATACTTTAGATGGGAGCCCTGAGAGGGAAATAAGTGGTATATTGCAATAGCACCTGCTTTAATCCATTAGAATGGGTATAATTACGAAAGAAAGAAAGAGAGTGTCATTTCCTTTCAACTTTTACCAACAGTGTTTTTCCTCTTCCCTATATTTAACTTTCAGCTGCTTTTTAGAGGTAAGAGAGGAGAATAATTGAGACACAAAGGACAGTAATCCAGCTGAGCAGCCCATCTGTTCCTGGGAGGAGCATAGGAAGGAAGGAAGGTACCACCAGTAGGGCCTTTAGATTCTGTTCCCTTTGCCTTGCAGTTGGGGAATATAAAAATTGGACCCTGTCCTTGGAGACAGGGAGGTTTATACTGGTTTATTTCCAATACAGCCTTCTTTGAGAAGGGGGCTAGAAGAGGGAAGCCCTTAACATTTACAGAAATGGACAGACAGAGATCAAATGGTCTTAGAGCATGTAAACATATAGTTAATTTGCCTTAGTACTCAAAGCCTGTTTGACAAAGTGATGTACATGCATCCTTTTTCATCATTTGTCCTTGGGAGAGCAGATACAATGGATGGTGAGATGCCCTCAGTGAGAGAGACTGAGGGGAAACATGAAGGATTATGAGAGGTGATGGAAAATTTTTGGCCTGTCAAAAGAGTGAGTCACTTTCTCTTTTTTTTTTTTTGACCCATGATGTAAGATGTTGGTATTTCATTTACCTGTCTGAGGTGAGAGATAAGGAACATACAAGTGTTTTAAACTTAAAAAAATATGAAAATAGAGGCAATTCTTATGACTTATTTTGGGCTGTACCTCATTTTTGAAGCTGTTCTTAAACTTTTTTTTTTTAAGCAAGAGATATATGCAGGGCACATGAAAACATTTAAAAGGTTCTAAAGAGCACATGCCACAAACAATAAGTTGTTCAGAACAGCACTAACAATGAATATAACTGAGGATATATAAATCTAGGGAGAAGGAAACCTTTTTTTTTTCTCATCTTGTCAAACCTGCTGATTTATAAAATGGAGGAGTTGCCAGAAAAATCATCAAAGTATGCCCACGAATTATACTGTAGT
The DNA here is from genome assembly GCF_009769625.2 of Cygnus olor. Lineage (NCBI taxonomy): Eukaryota > Metazoa > Chordata > Aves > Anseriformes > Anatidae > Cygnus > Cygnus olor. The sequence continues at coordinate 63,357,327 of NC_049173.1, read as the reverse complement.
TTAAAAATGCAATACTATTGTATTCACAACACAGAGTATTCATCACAGATACAGCTCCATAATTATAATTATTAAACATAAATCCTCCAAACCAAATTTGCTACTTCATTAGATTAAATGATCACTGCAGAGTTTGTCTACCTAGAAGAATCCTATTTTTCTCCCGCTGAGTTGCCTTAACCTGCTTTTCATTTTAGTGCTAAAACTAATTTCACATAATCCATTTCAAAGCTGATTTTTCTAGCATAATGAAGTTTTCAGTTAAGTTGTAATTTTAAACCCAAAGTCTTTAATTTTCATATTTAAAAGTAGGAAACAGTTTTAAGTCTTATCTCTTGTGCTTCCTCTGAGTGTTTACTTCCCTGCTATGCCATTTGATCCCTGTTGACTTCTCTGTGTGTTTGCATTTGTATGCAAAAGTTCTTCTTGTACCATTATCAAGAACAGGTAATATATGGGAAGAGTCTTACTTGAATTCTTTTAATGGGCAAAATATTTCAGTTCTGTCTTTCTCGTAATCTATTTCAGAAACTTTGAGGCATTCAAATGATAAAGATATAGTGTCTTCCATAAAAAGCAACACTTCAAGTAAAAGCATTTACTTATAGGTTGTAATTGTTTTTTAAGTCATATTTATAGGGGGTAAATGCAATGCAATTTACAATAGTTTAAACCAACCATGAGAATGCTTCATGCTCGTAAACTGAGTTTCACTTCACTGTAACACTAAACTGTTACGAATACCCAGGAGACAATGAATTTGCACACATACCTTTTAAAACCTGGGTTTTCTTCCCTTTTTTTGTATACATGGAAACTACTACTTTGCTGAATTGCTACCTCATGTCTTTGGCCTTGTTTTTATTCCTGTAGCATACCTGTGCTCAAATAATTGCAAGTGTAGGGAAAGTCTAATTTTATTTTTTCTTTCTTACCAACTGGAGAGCACATAATATTGCTGAAGAGATACAAAGAGAAGTTTTGATTATATTAAGGTAAGAGAATGTCTGAACTCAACAGAAACGCTTCTTGTATGACCCCTCCACTAATGCAGTGCTTTGGATTAGAGAGAAGGATTTATTTATTTATTTATTTATTTATTTATTTTTAAAAAGCAGTAATCTACTTACAGAACTGTTGGTACTGTTATTTCTTATTTTGTATAGAAGCCAGTATAGTGACAGAAACTGTAAGTTGTTATTTCTTGGTGGTTTATTTTTATTAGATGAGGGAAAAAAGTCTGCATGTTTTAGCATCCTTCATATTTAAAACAAACAACGACCTTCGTTACCTTCCCTCCAACTGATGAGTCCAACCAATGAGTCCCTCCAACCAATGAGTCCAAGTTCAGACAAAAAAAATGAGTTTGTCCAGCTGACTCGTGGAATACAATTTACAGAAATTGATCTTTTTTATTAAAACGAGATGAGGCAATTGTATCAATTCAGACTGAGTCTGTGAAAACAGTTCTAAAAATTTTGTAGTCACTCAGATCAAATTGGCAAGAGCTGCCATGTTCAATGTTCTTCAAAACAAGAGGTGTGAGCCATTGAGAAATGGAAGTCCAGTCTTCAAAAACAAATCTGTTTGATTCTGTGAGTGCAAAAAGCATCTTAAAAATTTAACTTCTGTTTCTATGTCACTTTTTGACTCAAAAAGTGTTTTTGAACTTCAGAAAGACTGTGAAGTTTACTGAATTTTGAGTGGTGGTAGGAAGATTCTGATGAGAAATGTGTTATGCTTATATCAGCTTCCAAAATCTTCAGTCATTGTTTAAACTTGTTCTGGTCTTTGATCTGGCAGATGGACTGGAAGTTTTTTGTCATATGATAATTTAATATTTTTTCTAAATTTCTGCCACTGCGAAGATTTTGTGAGAAAATTCTCTCTCATCTGGCTCCTTTCCCATCCCTTCTCAGAGAAGGCAGGTGAATGAGAGACCTTGACTTCAGTGGGACCTAGATTTGACCTTCAAAAACGTGGGATGGAGGGAGGAGAGGAAGTTCCAACACTGAGTTCTACAGAGCATTTTGATCACAGAGAATCTTGTTAGCCAAGCCACAGTTTTGTTTTGTTCTGTTTTTTACTATTACAGGCTTGTCTTACCTAAAACTGTGTAGAGAATGCTGTAGCAACTTAGAAGAGGGGGTCTCTCAAATACTGTAGTTGTTTACATCCCCTAGTTACAATTAACTGAAAAATGATTGTGCTTGCTGTAGGCAACTATTTTCCCTGTGATGTTTGAACTTCCATTATGGCATTTGTTATATCATGTAATATAAAGAGTTCTTTGTAATCACAGTTTGACAGACAGCTTTAGCTTCTGCCTCGATTTTATTTCATGATGCACTGTGTGATTTTACTGTTCTTGAGCAGCCGTCTTTTTAGGTAATATGTGAATGCCACATGTAAAAATGAATTCAAATTTGTACCTGTGTATTTTCATATTTGTCATACTCGTATATCAGAGGTATAATTGCACATGTACTTGACTGAAAGCCTGTCTAAATATCTTAACAGCTGCACCGTCTCAAGTTGGTTTAACAAAGTCTTTGGTTCTTTAATTCCCACTTTAATGTTAACAGAACTGAAAACTTTTAGAATGGGATTCATCTCACTTATTATACAGATCAAGAATCTAAGTGCCTAGACTAAGCTACTTTCCTGGCTCTCATTGTGGGTATGCAAAAATACTGCTAGATTTGTCCCACTTATCTCAGAAACCTTGACCTACTGACTCCTCTCCAGTGCTCGTCGGGAGGGAATGATGACCCTTATGTTAAACACATCAGTGTTAAATTTAAACATAAACATCTAGCTTCTGTTCTTTCACCTCACCAGTTAAAATAACATTTTCCGAAGATGTAGACTCCATATTCAAATTTCACTGTTTTTTCAGAGATGGTAACATAAAAACAAATACTGTTTTCTACTGTAGATCAGAGAACTGTTGAGGGCAGGAAATATACTGGCAATGAGAATTTCAGTTCTTCCCATAAGCACTGCATGAATGTCACGCAGAGAAATACCTGACTGGGACTTGAGCAGTCTTGCACCCCTGACTGGGACTTGAGCAGCCTTTATGAACTGGTACAAAATCTTGTATGGAGAACTACTAGATAAAGTCACCATGACATACATAGCTGCAATATTCCTGCAGGAGCAAAAAAGACCAATAAATCCACTATACTTGTGCTTCCCTTCGAAAAAAAGGATTTATGTGAAAATGAGGAAGCTCATTAAAAAGAAACTAAAAGGGGGACAGCCAAGGGAATTAAATCCTTGCATGCAGCCTATATGCCACTCAATAACAATATATTGGAAGCACAGGGACAATACATAATGACTGCGTGTAAAGGTTTGAGAAAGGATGGAAAGTGTTTAGGGTAACTAAACATTCGGGCAAGAAAGGTTGCTAGAAGAAAAATAAAAAAAAAAAAAGAATTGTCCTTTAAAAATCAAGTCCAAATTGAGAAAATAGAAATCAAAAAGTTCTTGTGAATTTTGAACTAGGATGTCATGGACTAAAAAGAGTTTAAGCTAATGTGTCCTCCAAACATTAGGAAGAGGTCTGCTGAAGTTGTTCAGAGTGGTATGGACAGGAGGTGACTAAAAGGAATTGCAGTTAGACCCTATGCTGAGTGTCTGGGTATTGCAGTGGCACATAACATGCAGTAGATGAGGAACATGGCAAATAATCCATTCCACATTTAAAATGGGAGGCTCTGAGGTGATTTTCTTGACTCAGGAGAAGAATTGGCTTGCCCTGGAGCTTGTGTATTGTGGAGAGATCACCAAGTTCTGGTGGTCACTGAAGTCGTTTCTAGCATGACCGAGCACTCAGGGTGGGGTGGTTTTGTGGTTCTTTGTTTTGGTTTGGTTTTCTAGTGAAAGGAAAAAGAATACTGGTTTTGAGAGCTTCTTGTTGGATTTTTGTGTGTGTGTTTTATCTACTCAGTTCCCCAGGAAATCGACTCCTCTGATTATAAATTCTACTTGAGCAAGCGAGTGTGAGTGGTTTGTTTTCTAGGCGAGGAAGATTCCCATTTACCAAAATTAGTGTCATTTGGAGTTAGCTGATGTTTATCCGTGCTTGGCCATCTCTAGAGACTGCTGCACAGCAAAGGGTGTATTTTGTATTTTAATCTTTAAAGCATTAAGGAGTTAATTCCTCCACTGAGCACAAGTATAAATAAAACATTCTATCAGTAGAATCCTTTAAATCCTGAAGTTCTCCAAGTTGCCTCTAGTATTCAGGTTTGGTTCGTAGTATTTTTTGCTCATCCAGATCTATTGGACTGGGTTCACATTGTGTTTTTCCCCCATTTGCAGGAAAATATGTTTTTTCCACTTGTCGCTTTGCTTTTGCTGATTGCCCTCTGCTCTTCAAAGCATTCGTGAGTGAGGCCTGATGGGGCTTTTAGGACTGATACCTCTGTGCTGACAGTGAGTGAGCAGTTCTTGTATTCAATAGCATGTGTTTGGTTTTGCAATCTGTCTTTGTTCCCATAGAACCAACTGTTTAGTCAGCTCTGTCCATTAATGGCAGACCACCTTGTATCATATTTATTTTAAAAACCATGGGAATATTGTTAACCAAAATAGCAAAATTGGAATACATTCAATCCAAAGAGATTTTTCTCCTCTGCATTCAAGGCATCAAAATTATTCTTCCATCAAAACATAACAATTGTTATGAATGATATCATAATACTGTGAACTGCTTAAGAGCTTCCACTTTAAAACTGTAATGGGCCATGCAGACAGAAGGGGAAAAAAAGGCTAAAAGCATAAATTGAAGATAATCAATGTGAATAGACCTTACCCATTGTGCAGTTTGAATAGGATAAGCACACATTATCTGGCATAATTGGTTCATGTGATTTTCTAATTGAAGAGAAGAAGTAATTAGAGCCTAATTGAACCAAAGTAACACAATGTCTGTCAGCATTTCTCCTTCTACCACACATTATATTATTACCTGTCATCTTTTACTTTAGTGGGACTAAAAAAAAGAGGGGAAAAAACAGTATAAAACATTTTGGAGTTTTCCTAGCCAAAGCAAAGGTACAGAAAAAAGACACTAAATAAAAACAAGTAAGACCGTGAGTAACTATATACATCCATGTGCTTCTAAACTAGGAGCGTTCCATTTGCCTCATTAAGAAATAAATTGCATTTTGTAAGATGATGTTATAAATTCAGTCTTATTCAATCTTAGGAAGAAGAATATTTACATCATATTTCATTTGACTTGGCTCTGTACTTTCCACTTTCTCTTTCTAAATGAAGAGTTTTGCAGTGAAAAAGATATGGTTGCTGTTTTTAGCAAAATGATGGAGAACACCTTTGCAGACTTCTGCTGGATTTTTATATGGAAAAAAAATCCAAAAATTGCCTGACATGAGATGCAGTCACTGCCGATGCAGAAAAGAGATTGTACTCAGCAGTGGTCTGTGAGACTCCTTGAATAGAATGAGAGGATGTTGCAGGATATCCTCCACCTCTTGGGAACAGAAGCATGCTTTGTGGCTTTTTATTTCCAAGGGCAGAGAAAGGTCTGTGGTGGAGTGGTTATTTCCCTCTACCCACAAAACTTTGGGTGTAACTTGAAAACAAATTTCCTCAAGACAAGATTCAGTTATCCTTATTAAGGGTAGGTGATTTCTTAATGTAATAGGAGGCTACATTAAGTAAAGATGGAAGAACATTGTGGGCAGAGGAATTGTAACTCACCCCTGCTTCCCATTTTATTATTACATATTTCCTATTGTCATTGCCAGTAGAGCAGAATAGTGAAAATCAGAGGTCAGTCCTTTTAGAGGTCAGGTCCAGTTGCAAAGCTTGTCAGGTTTCTTCCCCATTTCTTCCCCGTCATCCTGATATCAGCTATTAGCACACACTGTTAGTATGAGAAATCATGTATCTGTAACCTTTGAATGCTTTTGTAGCTGTTGCTGTCTTTTGTTTTTTCATTCCTGCATAGCAGTCTTAAAAGTGTGATAAACTCTTATTAGTGTTCTGCTGCAATGATTGCACAGGTCAGAGATCCTTTGACATTATTTGCTGTTCCACGTCTTCAGACAAAAGCTTCTTTCTGTCCTGATGTGGAGATGCCCCAAAACGTGTGCTGGTGGAAGTGACAGCTGTTGCTAACGCTCAACTCCTTTCTGTCAGGTGTTCTCAGTCACAGGGTACCCTTTTTTTTTTCTGAAATGTGTTCTTCCTTTACAGAAGAAAAAGGAAGCAGTTAGTGAGGGTGGGAATCTGAGGAGGTCTGGTCAGCAGTAATGGTGCTTTCTAGATCTAAAAACCTTTTGCTGGAAGCTTGAGATTGGCACTGTGAGAACTGGTTTGCCGTGACTACAGCAATGCAGCCAGCTCGCGACCAGCAAAGTAGTGGAGGCTTACTGAGGTATCTTTCTCACCAAAGTGAATGAAGAACAGCTAGAGACTAAAATAGCAGAGAGATTGCTAAAAAGGTTTTTTAAGCTTTTGTATTTGAAGGGCCTAAATTCATGAAATTGAATAGGAAGGCATTTGTTTTCATCCTGGTGCTGTTTCAGAATCAAATAAGAGATTTCACAGTATAACTATGTCATTGTCTGGTGAAAACTGTGCTATCCTGTGTTGATGATAGGTAGGCTTGTGCCATCCAGCAGAAAGTGAAATTTTATTGAGAACAGTGGGAAACAGTAGAGGAGTAAGTGAGCCTGAGTACAAAAATGGGTAATTGTATGTAGGCTTATACACAACTTCAGGATGTACAGAATGGGACTATACATCTCAGAGCTAGGCAGGCAACTAAAACTGAATGACTTACACTAGACGAAGAAATGAAAGACTTTTAACTTTTTTTTTTTCTTTAAAAATACTGGAAAATGATTGGCTGTATTTCCTCAATGAAATCTGAGGCAGTTCCTAGCTCTACTGATGCACTTAGAGAAATAATTTGGATGGAAAGGCTTTGCGGAATTTCTTCCATTTTTATTCTGTGGTCGCAATTTGACACACTGCCCCCTAGTATGTTCTGGAAAGGTTAGAAAGACGTCCATTGATATTGTCCTGACCGTAGTGCTTTCTGTAAGTTATTTTAATGGTGTTACTAGTTACTTCTAAGCAGAGGAATCATGGGCAGTGGAAGACAATAAGAGTCTGCAAATGAGTCTAAAGTCAGAGCTGAATAAATTGACTGGGCTGAGGCTTTGGCTGCCAAATTCCCAAGGCCGAGCCAAATGCTTTCATCTGGGAGAGCTGACTTGTTTTGTTTGTTTCCTTGTGCTGGAATTTGGTTCATTTTCCATGAGACGAAAGATTTCTATTAGATTCTCTAAACTTTGAGTTTAACTTTGGAACTGAAAGTTCAAGAGCTTTGCAGCCTGCAGTATTTCTTCTTCTTAGCATGGCAACAATGGAAGGCTCTGGATGCTCTCACTGACACCTTCTAGTTTTTCACGTGTATTCACTTTTCCATTTCATGTTGTGACATTATAGGTAGAATCTGTTACCCTCCCATCTGCTGTTGACCACCACTGGGGCCAGACTCATTTCTGAATGTCATTTACTATTCTGAAGTACATGCTTAGTGATGAATCTGTAAAAATGATTTGCTACATCATGTTGCTTTTTTCTAGAAGTGAGAAAGAATTACGCTTTTTAAATAAAACACTTTAGACAAAGTAAATATTAAAATAGTAATGTTCCAGATGCTGCTGCTGCTGAAGATGCATCCGTTCCATTTATCAGCCTCTTAACATGTGGGCTTTTTTTCTCCTGTATCTCTTGAGTAAATGTGGTGCACTTTGTCTGCATGGAATAAAAATTGAATGTAATGACATGCTTTGCACAACCTGATGGACAAAAAGGGATTAAATCTGACACCTGGCCAGGTGGAAATTCCCGGAGTGAGGGCTCTAAGGCTGAGCCAAACACCTGACTCTTGCATCGTCTCATTTGCTCTGATGTAAGGCATATATAGGTAGCTGAGCATTGAACATGGTCTTCCCAATCTGATCAGCAAGCACATCTTGCCAGCTGATAGCACTTAGCCCTCTTCCTTCCTGACCCCCAACTGTCTACGTAGTCTGTGTAGAGCCCAAGTCCTCCCTAAGGACTGAGGAATTGCAGCTCTCTCTCTGACAACCACTACTTGTGAGAGGTATGGACAGCAGCGACGTGAGCTCTACAGGCTTACCAAATACCCCTCTGCCTTACTGCTTACCCTAAGCTTCCATTAAGCCTGATCTAATGTGTCTTCCCTTCTGTTGATTAAATTAGCTTGATTAAGACTAGCATATATGACTGTGCTCCAATCATATGCCCTGGCTGATTGCAGTGTCAATATGTGTGTAGTTAAACTCTGTTTTGCTTTGCTTAAGCACTGTGAAACTTTGACTGTCTTTAATAGCTCTACAATTTATGCTCGTTGACAATGGATGCAAAACAAAATGAAATTCAGGTTGTAGTGAACAGCCTCGTTCAATCTATGAGTTTAATTAAATGAGTCTCTTCAGGAATGCTAAATATGAAAAACTTCTTTGCAGAAGAGACAAGGCTACCAATGTATTATGAAGGCTGCACACCCTGGAAGTGAGGTTTTGATCTTTGTGTATGTTCTTCTTTTTGTTTGACAATACATCTCAATAAGGTTTTACCACCAATGCCTTCTGTTCTCCTTGAGGCATATTGTGCTGATGTTTGAATGAGTAGTTTTAAATGCTTCTCTGTGTTGTCAGCCATAAGTGTGGGTGGAAATGTGTAAAGATCAAATGGATATCATCTGTGTTCCCTGAATGCTTTTCATCTAATTCTTCTAAAGCTTGCAACTGTTGAGGACATTAATGTGGAAGAGTAATCTCAAAGAAAGTCAAAGGCCAAGCTGTTTTTATTTTTCAATACAATGGGCCTCATTCATTTGGAAATTGATGGAAAATTAAATTAAGCATTTGTATGTACTTTGTATGTACTGTAGATTGATGGAGGTCATATTTCCAACTCACTTTACGATTACTTACATTGCAGGCTTCCTCACAAAGCAGATAAGTACTATAGGTAATCTTACTTAGGGCAAATGTGGCAAGAATAGTTGTTTACAAGTGCCCATAATATTTAAGTTTGATTTTTACAGTCCAGAAACACCAAGAGTCTAACTGTGGAACCTAGGAGTACTGTTTGCCCCCCAAATACAGCTGTGTCAAAATACAGAGTCTCATGTATGGCTATGGAAGGTTGGAGGTATTTTGTGCTTCTTCAATTACAAGTTGTTATTGTTTGACTCTTTTCTTTGCCTTAATTAAATGGGGAGAGAGTGAGAGAACCTAATGACAATGACTGGATGTTAACACTCTTCTTTATGCACCTTCCCCATCTGTTCCTTCCAGTGCAAGAATTAAGGAGCATCACATTTTTTTTTTTTTTTTAATTTTTATTTTTCCTAAACATGTGGGCAAGCTCCTACTCCCTGCTGCAGGGTGTTGTTCATGGTGAAGTTTACAAGGTTTCCAAGTGATTCAGCAAATCCATGAATCAAAAAATCCATCTAGAACTAAAGGATAAAAAGAACCATTTTTGGCTCAGAAAATTTAAGGAGATGTAATGGCTCAAGACTGAAGTACCTCACAAATATTCTTTCCCTCATTTTACATTCTCCTTTTTTCATCCACCGTTGATCAGAGCTAAGACAGGCGACTCAGCTAGACACATCTTTTTTTGTGCTATATTTGCTCTTAGCTAATTTAGGCTGAACACAAGGGTGTAGTGCTATTCCATTTAACTGCATGGGCATCCTCTCTCCTCAGATTCCTTTCTATGCTGTTGCCTACTAAATAAAATTATTCTAAGGGAAGAAAAGACAGGCTTTAAAACTCATCTGCTGAAATTAGATTAACTGGATTTCACCAATAAATTTAATAAGTGTCTACAAAATATTCCTCACAAAAGGATTTGATATTTTGTTAATTTGAAATAATTTTGATTCTGTCTTATTTTTTACCTCATTAGTCTAAAGATGGCCACAAAAAATGTAGCAAATAAATATAAAACAGTTAGTTATGGCAAAGCAGCTCTGTAGATTTTACAAAGGAGAAGCCTAAGGTGCATACTTTGATAAAGTAATGAACATGGGCTTATAAGAAAGTTTTTGATTGAGTTACTGAGATTATTGTTGGTTATGAGCTCTTAGAAAACTTGGCTCCATTGCTCCTTGATGTTCAGCAAAACAGATGAGCAAAAACAAACCAACAACAACAACAAAAACCACCTGAACCCCTTGAGTAGCTGTTGTGGACACTGGATGACTTTATTTTCATTCCTTTAAGGGGGCTGTATATCAGATCTCAAAAATTAGTCCTTAGAATTTTTATGTTATTAAAATTAATGGTTAGTGCTGCAGCATAGTATGTCAGTCCTCTTGTCCTGTTGAACTTGCTGTCCAAGCTGTTGAGGGAAGAGTGATATGTTGTACAACTCTGTCCACTTTGGGCCAGCTAAGGCATTAAGTGGAGACGCAGGACAAAGGTATCCAAGAGCAGCAGCTGCGTTGTAGGGCCTTGGCTCTGAGAACTGGTCTTAGTCTTCAGCAGTGGCACTGTGTGAATTAAACGTCCCTCAGTCACACATCCTCCACCTCATGCAGCCCATCCTAATGGCAGAGCAGCTTCATTTCCATCTCCAGCAACAGAGACAGACAGTAGAGACGAGAGTCCACCCTTGTGCCAGAAGCATGTATGGTAATTTTGGATGCAGAATGGAAAAAGAGAGAAAGAAAACTTTATCCTGATTTTTTCCTCTGATTAACTAAGGGCTCAGCTTATAAGGCTTTTTAATAGTCAAGAGCATCAAAAAGGGGAAAATGAAAGGATCTTGATATGACAAAGGATTCTCTGCATTGAAGATTGACATTACAACAATAATGCATCCTTTTGTGAGCTTGAGGATTACAAACTTCTGTGTATTACATGTCTCATACTGCTAAGTCATAATATACTAAACTAAGTGTACCAGTTTTTGAGGCTCAGGTTAAGCCTTTAGAACTACAGTTTCAGCCTTGCATCTAATGTGCTTCTGTAAATTATAGTGAGATAAAATCATATATTTAGCCATCTGCGTGTGATAGATTGTGCCAGCAAATAATTGCATGTGCAAGAAAATGAAAGCCAATGTTTGAAAACTTGGCTCTCTGTTTTTCTGAAGTAATTTTCCATTTGTGGTATATAGTAAGACAGTAGCAAGTTAAAGTGTGTGCAATCAATTATTTGGATAAAGCATCTCCGTTTTGCCGAAGGTACCAGTGTTGAAGAACTATAAAATAGTGAGGTGAAGGAGAAAAAAGATTTTTCTACATTGAAAAGATCAGCTCACTATGTGGCTGCAGTAAAACTAAGGCAAATGGATACCAGCAGGCATTATGTGAACAGGACGAAAGAAGGATCCAAAGACATTTATATGCAAGGTAAAGGTAGAATCTCATCTCATCTAGAACCCCACTGTACAGGAAAATTATTACCGCTTTTGCAAAAGTTATATTATACAACAAGCAACCAGAACTAGTTATTTTCTAGGAATGGTTTTACTATGAATAACGTATGCTTATGTATATTCTTACAGGAAGTACTTACTGCTTTTGTTTCTAGCTAGAGAAATAGAAGCTCTTCTGTGAAATTATGGAGACATACTGAACTAAATATGGTTTTGTGATGTGCAGTTCTGTCCTGAAAAGAGCCTCTGAAATAATTTTGTATTCATTTGACTTGACAAAATTCTGTCAAATATAAATTTGCCAATAGATTGAGCAAATAACTCTTAAATATTCCAGCTATTGGAATTCACTCAGTGTTTCACATTTGATAATGTTTCATTATCAATCACTTCACAGATGTCATACCAGCATCAGGATAACTGGGAAGGAATGGTGACTTCAATAGTGATGTGAGAACAGTGTCCCAAAAGGTTTTAGGCTAAAAAATATGTACAGAAAAAGTAGTGTAAATCCGTTGAAAGGGAACACCTGGATATGGCAGAAAGAAATGGATGTATTAGGATTATGCTTTATTTTTGAATGGAATATTTTTGTTTTGAAGAGAGAAGAGGACCACTAAATACAAATCTATTATTGTGTGAAGAGGATAGCTTGAATTTATTTCCATCGGAACTTGATTACATTTTTCACAGTCATTTTAGAAAAGATGCTTAAAAATTGGTAGTGAGGAAGAAACCCCCAAAGCTGCTGATCAGGTCCAATATCTGGTTGTTAATAAGTAAAAAGTAACTCTCAAATAGGATTCATTTCTAGTATTTTTCTACCGATGTTTGGTTTTAGTTGCCAGACACTTTCTTTTGCCTTTGAGACATTTGTTACCAGAATTTCTTCTTCATTTATGTCCCTATAGACAACAATCTTAATCTCCTCTTGCCTGAATCCTCAGATTCAGCTGCATGAGTGATGATTAATATATATATATATATATCTCCTCCATTTTTTCATTATTCTTGAGGCTTTTCTCATCTCTAATTTATTAATTGCCTTTCTGGACTGTGGATATTAAAATTAAACTCTGTATTCCAATACTAATCACCCTAATGCAAAGCTAAGGGAAATTCTTGATTTCATCTTGGTATTCCCCTTCTTCAAGCACTTGAGGATCAGATTAGCCCTTTGGCAGCATCATTGTGTTTAGGATTCATGCTCAGCTGATTATTGGCAATGACTCTGAAGTCCTAGTCACAATTTCTGCTCCACAGCAGAGAAGCCCATAGCCTGTACAGCTACACCGTGTTCCTGGAGTAATAGCTTTAAAAGTGACATAAAAATATGTTCATTGGTCAGCAGGTTGTTCAGAATCTCTGCAGCTCCGGTATTAATTTTAGGTATAAAGATTTCAGCACTAGATGATATGAAGTGAGATGATGGAGACCTTAAACTGTAGAAGCTGAAATTTTCTGTGTGCTAAGTCAAGGTGATGATACATTGCCTCTGTGCCAGGAACTACCTAATTGGTATGCATAGTTACTGCTAATGACTCCCCTTCTCCTCCATTTCAGGCCAATTCAGCAGCCATACTGGTTGCCATGAGGGAACTTTCAAACTGAACACCCTGTCAGCAAACACCTCAGAGCTACCATCTGTTTCATAAATGAAAGAATCAAATATTGCTTAAGAAATAAAATAACACAACATTAAAGGTAATGTTATGCAAATTGACTTACGCCTCAATGGGCAGTCCTCTAAGCTGCATCCCTTCCTACGGATTTCCTGTTTGGTCTTCCAAAGCTGAAATGAATACTTTATGTGAATGTGTTTCCCTTCACTGTTTTTTTTTTTTTTTTTTTTTTTTTTGAGGTGGAGCATTGAAAAGCAAAGGTTGAGAAACAGCTGTGTCCCAAACTTCACATGTGTGGAAGGCTTTAGTAAGGTATCTTATTGGTTCTTCTGAATTGTCTCTCGCCCCGACATTATACTGCTGCAATTAATGCTGTCATTACACAAACTTGTTTCCTATACTCCATGTCTTGAAAGTTGTCTTAAAGATGGTGGATAAAGACCTCTTCCTGAAAGGTCATCTGTTTTCTGTGGTGACCAACTGCAAAATAAACTACAAGAGATTGCAATTTCAGGAATAGGTGTGATCAAATGCATTTGGCTGCTTTGTGACAACTTCATCTCTTCTATATATACACCTGGCTACCAACCCCAGAGAGGGCCATGTTTTCAGTTGACCTGTATGAACCATTGAGCAACACGGGCTAAAAGTAGCTGAAGTTCTGAATTCCTTCGTATTTCAACTATGCATTTTGGAAGACTTGAATTTAACAGTAACTCAAATATGCAAGAATCTGTTGCCTTTGCAGTCTCTGTGGATACAAAGTCTTGTTGCAGAACTCTCCTACAAAGGTATGTATTTTACACCCTTCTTGTTCTGAATGAAATTAGTAGCAAAATGGAACAGGAATTCACTAACATCTCTTTCCAAGGTCGTTGCTACTTCTATGAGGTTGTATCAGCAGAACTGTTTTGGCACTGCCTTTAAAAGGTGACAATTTTAGTGGGTAAATAGGAAGTTGGACAGAACTGTCTCTGAACCTATCCTCCGTTTGCATTTATTATACAATCTTACAGGCTAGGTGATTAAAGGCAGTATGTGTGTGCTTTGCTATCTCATATTTGGTAGTGGCTTGGAACAATTATAGCATAGCTTAAAAATACAGTTTTATGGATTTTTTTTATTTCCAGAAACTGACAAAACTGGCATCTCAGAAGTTCAGTCTTCTGTAATAATGGATATATTTATAAAAGTGGATTGAATTTAGTATGATGTTTCAGAAACCCTAAAAAGGCTGAGGTAACTCAAAAGGTCTAGAAGGTATACTCATAAGGTATATAGATAGTCAGGTCAAAATGGATATATTCAGACAAGAACACGTCAGTAATCACAAATTTAAGAAGGCCAAGGAAGAACTGGTTTTAGGTATGTTAATGAAGAATCAAAGTCACTGCATTTGGATTTAATGCACTTTGGTTAATGGCTCCCAACTTGCTGGAGAGCTAGAATAAAATATGTAGCTATTGCTAGTGTTCTTGGGCCTTTTCCAGAAACAAGTCTAGGCAGCACTGATCTTTTGTCTCCTTTAGAAGAATATAACTCTGGAGTCAATTACTCAAAATTTAGATTTAAGCTAATGTAAAAGAGAACAAAATGTATGTCTCAAAGTGAGCCAAATAATACTTAAGATGAGTCTAAATTTGGGAAAGTCATGCTGTCTTTCATCCCTTGCGTTGCTAGCTTTACGATCATATGGATTTCTCATAGGCCATATGCTATCAGAAACCTGTAGTTGCTATACTTTTGCTGGACCTAGCATTCACTTATCACTATTTAACTTACACACCCACATCCATAGTTAGCTCTGAATTTGGCCATTCTGTCCTGTTGTTATTTCTGGGGCTTTTTTGCCTTTTCTTTTTTCTCTTTTCTTTTCTTTGGTCTCCCAGCTTCCAATTTTCTACTTTTGAGTTTCAAATTTCCTTTTTCTGTCACTGTGTTACTGACTGGAGTTTTTCAAATCATTGGAGCTTCTCTCTCCATCTTGATCAATTCACTGCCTTGAAATACAGAAGAGCTAGTGATCTCTTTTTCCCTTTTCCTCACAGGTGAAGGCTCTGGGGATAACAGAGGAAATTATGCTGGCAGCTTAATACAAGTCCATCAGTAACACTTGGTATTGATACTATGCATAGAATGAATCTATTAAAAAGTCAAAGAATAGCATTTATGAAAATACAGCATTTACAGCAATATTTTGCCTTAGCATCAACCAAGAAATATATTCATGTAGAGCGACATAATATTCAGTGGAGTGGAAAATAGTTTATGTAAAGTTGTCCTCACTATGAAATTGTATCAATACACAGGGAAAAAGAAGAAATTTTTAAAGGTAGGAAGCAAAGCTGTTCTGTTACTTCATGAAAAAGGCTTTTATATGTGATAAAAATTAGTTCAGACAGCTAAGCAAAAAAGCTAATTCACAAGAATTACCAAAGAAAACAAGTCACAGGCACTGTAAAGAGTGGTTACATTAAGGTCAGAACCTCATAAATGATCATGACAGGAAATCGTATGCTCTTTTTGTCTGACCTGCATGAAACATCCATATGTCTTCCCTAACTCATAAATGATATTAGGTCTGTAGTGTGACTCGTTTGTAAACCTGTCTTTGATAATCCCCTGATGGATGGTCATGATTTCCAGTGTTGAGAAGACATTAATAGTCTGGTGGTTTGGGTGCTCCTTATGCAGATCATCTCTTCCCACAGAAACGAGGGAATGTAACAGGACAAAACCCTTCAGTATGTATGTTTCATTCCTGTCCAAGTAAGTCTTCAGCCCCTATGGATGAGTGAAGGGCCAGAAGTGTGCATTTCGAGCCTGAGTTCTCACTGCTCTGCTGGTGCCTCGGTGCCACTGATTTGTGGCTTCAAGGCTCTCACTGGCTGCTGCCATTCCTTTTCAAAGAGAGGAGGTAGAGAGCAGTTAACACAGCCCCAGCTTTAGGCTGCGGGTGTCTGTTGTATTCACTCGCTTTTCCCCTTTTGACTGGGCCTGCAGCTGGAACCCTAGAGTTCTGAAAGGGAATGGATACAAGTGCAAAGGTTTATGCACTCAATTAGGTCTAATCAGATACTTGAAAACTCTAGAGACTTTTTTTCTGGTTGCATCGACTATGTTAGCTAGAGGGTATTCTATTGTTGTCTTTCCTTTTTCACTACCTTTTTTTTGTTGCATGAACTCTTACATGTGTGTTTATGTAATGACTTTGACAGGTATTTGATCTATGACTTTTGAGTTATGCAAGTACAAAGTCCAAACTATTCCTCAGTAAAGCTAATATTACAGTGCTCTAATAACCTCAGAAGGGAATATTAAGATCCAGGACTATGTCTCAAGAAAGTATTTTCCATATTTGACTAATATCTAGGAAGTCAGAGGAGCTCAGTCTGAGTTTAGGTAAGCTCTCTGTCTATCTCAGTATCTTAGAATATCTTCAGCGGTTGTTTCATTTTATCGGTTTCCCCTGAACTTTGCAGCTTCTCATACAGAATAATAGAGGAGACTTACCTGTGCAGACATCTAACATCTGAGGTAAATGTAAAATAGGATTGAGGGATTACTAATGAATCTTGCTAAAACAGTGGTAAGCTGCATGCAGTTGATAAAAAAAAACTATCTCTGTTTTTGGTGGAGAAAAAGTGTGTTCAGTGAAAGTTTTTGTATTCTGAATTCTGCAATCCTGATACAGGAATGTTGTCCTTCGTGAGGTGATCTCCCCTTATGTTTGGTAGGGCTCGTAGGCTGCCTCCGCATTACGTTGAAGTGACTTTCTTCTTCAAGTAGTGGCAAAATCTTTGAACATCTGGAGATATTACCATTCCAAACCAGGCACTGCAGGAATCAGGATTAAATATAAGTTTTCATCACCTTACTGTTTTCATTTGAGTCAGTAACATCCTTTTAAGCAGAGCTTTATAATATTTCCTTAAATATGACAGACCAGATATTTTGATCCAATAAATGTTTATTAAAAAGATAATCACTTTTAACTGATGGATCAAGTAAAGGAATGGGAAAGTGGACTTGCATCTGTGCCCACATGACAAGCATTTTGCTTTTTGATGGAAGTAAGAGGAAGAGGGCTGCTAACACCCTTATAAAATTTTTAAATGATGTGATGGGATTGGGTTGAAGTATTTGGAGTGAATATGACAGTGCCATCATTGGGAGCAGAACCTGTGATGTTGCAGGAACCAACATGTGTCTACAAACTGATTAAATTTTCTGTAGAAGGGAAAGAGCGGAGTATGATCAGATCAGTAACACTGCAGGATCTGATTTCAGAGGTGCTCAGCACTCTGAGTTAGTATCTGTCCCACAGAAACACTTCCTACACCTGATAGCTGGGCCACCTTAGAACATTTTCTTGTTCTCCATTATCTACAAAACCCCAAACTAATTATGACTGTACGGAACCTGCTTGGTGGTGAGGAGGCTAAGGGTTTGCTATCCATGTGTGATACGTGAAAATAGTAGGGGGAGATATGGAACAAAGTGAGGAATAAGCTTGGTCATGCAGAGAATTTGCTATTAATAGGGTGAAAGTCCTCAGTGTATCAGAAGTTGTCCCCAGAGAGAAAGCCAAGACTGGTTCATTCTTGCTTTAACCTTCTGTGCTTAAGGCAAACAAGCTTAAGGTACAAACAGATTGGAAATTAATTGGTGTAATTAACATTTTGTGATTATAATGACTTCTAATCAATACTTTATGCAAATAGCTGTATTGATGTGTAGGACAAAGGCTGCTAGTTATGTTTGGAGGAAAAAAACCAACAACTTTAAAGCCCTAATGAAATTCAAACCTTTCAGTTCAGTTAAAGTTGCGAACGCATCTTTTTCAAGGTAAAAAAGAAGATCCTTTTGTGACCTTTTTAATTAAAAATGTCTCTGATACAGTTCCTGACTAAACTTCATAAAATGAGGTGACTGGAGGATGTAGCACGTTCTGCTGTTCATAGTTCCCTACATTAAACCACTGTGCTCCATTAGTTTAATGGAGGAAAATAGTGAAAACAACCTGATCCAAGCTCACAGCCGCAAGAACCCTTCCCATGGCAGGAGTAGTCTGGGACTTGCTCCAGATAGCAAAGAAATGAATGGGGTATCAAGAAGAATGGGTTAGAAACCTTTTTTTGGATTTGCAAATGGGATCTAACTTTTTGTTTCTGGAAATCACCTTCAAATTTTTTCTCAGTTATTTTTCTTTCTGAAATTGTATTTAAAATGGGTAGGTAAGAGATGAGAAAAGATTAGATAGAAGCTGTCCATTTTCCCACATTCCAACCTTCAACTTCACGTAGTCAATGGTACCTCTAGAAAACCCTATTTGATAATGGTTCTGAATTTTTCCTCTTTCAAATAAGACTTGGACACTGGGCAGCATAAAAATGCAATCTGCTAAAATTGAAGTCAAATGCTTTCTGAACTGTTTGTTCAGGTGCATCACAGAGTCTTTTACCTTGAGTCTTGGTGTTGAGAAATAGCAGGAGTGGGCTTGGAAAACTGTAAATTTTCGGACCTAAGGAAGCCTCAGATGTTTTGGAATTAGTCCTTCACAATTAAAGATCAGATAAATAGCTTCTTCCAAATGCTTTTCAAGTCTTCAGTCTGGGTGCTGATGGATATCTTTTCCCTGTGGACAGGAGGCCATGAGCGACAGGCCTTATTCAGGGCACTCCAAGGACTGTGACAAGTCAGGACTGACAGACATTGGTAATACAATGTCACAAAGACTGTATAATTGCTTTTTGTGATAACTTTACTCATGACCAGCAAATTTTAGAAAGAAAACAATGACAAAGTAAATGAAGAAGGACTTCATATATCTGCTGTTAATCTTGTTTTAAGAGGTGATATAAAAATACTTCTATTAGATTTTTTGTATTCTGAAAGGAAAAGCTACCTTGGTGCCTTAATGCTAGGAAAGCTGAAGGAGGTGCTGGACTTTGTTGTTAATGTGGTGTTAGTTTTGTAAAACTTGCGAGCCTTTCAGTCATAATGAAGCACTACAGTTTTTCAAGACAGCCTGATAAGCAAACCCCATTAGCCCTCAGAGAGGAGGCAGTTCGTGCCAGGTATTGGCCAAAAGAGCTGTTGGGATTTCACCCAGTGAGTGTGTGTCTCATCAGCATTCTGCACTGCTGCCAAAGTTTGCTATAGCATGAAGGAGAAAGAAACAAAGAAACATAAGGAGAAGGAGGGGGGGAAAGGAATCTAATGAGAAGAAAAATTGCTTTTTAGCTGTTCACTGGAACTATTCTGGTTTCCCAATGAACCTGAACAGCATCTTAGGTGATGATGTGGGGAAGTTAGTGTTTTTGGCACCTGAACAGGAAGCATTTGCAGTTTTGGCACTCCGAAGGGATGGAAAGAGCTAGCGTAAGTGCTTTGCTGAAAAGGGGTGGAAAAGAGTTTTCGTATGTAAGGCCTGGTGCCTTGCTGAACTGGGACCTCAGCCTGGCTGCAATGGTAAAAGTGCCCAAAGCAAATCAAGAATCTTAGGCTTCAACTGTCATGGACTGCCATATTAATGAAGGGCTTACACTTTTTATGTATTACACATGCCCGTTCAACTGCCCTGGAAGTATAAGGGGACCTTATAGTGGCTATAAATGCCATGTGGTAGGAGACTTTCTTACATGACAATCATACCACAGGCAGGTTTCCTTAGCGTAGGACATCATAAAGTGCAGTAACACAGAGAAAAAGAGACATTCAAAGGAAATTTGAGAAGAGTCCTGCCTGGGTATGTCTTTATCTGACATTGCTTCCACCATGCTACTTGGAATAGCAAATAGTGACTCTCCCTCTGAAGATTTCATCTCTTGTTTGCAGCTGATGAAACTCTGTGTTTGGATGGGGCTGACAGACTGTTGAAATCAATGTGTTAAACCCCAAGCCACAGAAAGATGACAGGGTATGTGCCACACTTTTTAAAGATATAAAACTGAGAGGTGTTCAGAAAGTAGTTAACAGGACAAGGATGGCAGTCTCACTGGCTTCCTAGAGAAGCAATCCCTGGGAACTTTTTTCCTTGTGGATGTGGTCTTTTCTATGCATCAGTCTTCTCATTCCTCATCTCCAGCCAACAACTTTTGAATTAAGTGGTTAGTTAGAAGCACAGTGGTCTCAAAACATTAAGTTAATACAAATTTCATGAAAATAGACATTGCTGGTGCCCTAACAAGCACGCAGGCTGCTGTGCAACGCTCATCACATACTGAAGAGTCCTTAAAGACAAGAGTACTTATAAATCATAGGAGAAATTTATTTGGCATGTGATCTGCTAGATGCGCAGGATAAAAGTGTTTGGAAACTTTATTTGACCCCCTGCTTCCAGAACTGCTTGCCTGGAGATAGGGGAAGTGTTGTGCTGCTTATTGCAAATAGAATAAATTAATTTTATGACTTCCCAGTGTGTTATAAAGGTCCTTCACTGAACTAGTATACAGCTGTATCTACGATGTTTGCTCTTATGCTGTAGCCTAGCCTGATGGCAATAAAAGTTCTGAAGTCCTGTCTGCACTTACAGTGTAAGATGGATCTGACAAATAGCACAGTTTACCAACTCTAAAGTACATATGCAAAGATTCAGTTGCTGGAGAGACTCTTCTGCTTTGTCCTCAGCATAGCATAAATTGCCAGGAAAGATAGGATCCAACTGAAGGTTCTAATGTTTCAGCTTTGCTGAAAGTACAAAAAGCCAAAAAGCCTTTTCTGGGGATGCCTTTGATTTGGCTAAGGAAGCTGAGACTGCTCTGTATCTTCCTGAATTCTACTTCTGAAAAAGATGAGAAAATATTTCTACTCTTTGTAACTGTAAAAGATACAAAACTGAAATCTGAGGAGTCCCTGTAGACTTTGGGAGTATTCTTCAGTCCATTTCTGGCTTAGCTTGTGTGCTTTCTGATTTGCTCTGTATTTGGCTGAAATAATAGTGGCTTAAAATCAAAATACTTCAAATACCCCATCTCAGTAACTTGCTACATGCATCTTGTATGCTACTTGCCTTCCAGAGGATTATATCCAACTGAAGGCAGGCTGTTTCTGCTGGCTTGTGTCACAAAATATTTTTACTTTGCATAACACTTGTGTCCATTTACAAGTGATATTTGTTTCTGGCATGCATCCTGCTTTACTTTTAATATAGAAATGTAGTAAGTATCCTATGTTTCTTTGCTACATATGTATTCTGTAAACACTCCTGAAAGGCAGGGCTTGGTGTGACTTCTAAGCCACTTTGGTATTCTTGATGTCTTTAAAACAATGTTGCTTGGTTCATACTTTTCTGCAACAATGATCTATGCTATTGTCAGAGCCACACTGGAAATAATAGCCATATTAATAGCATCAACACCTTTTCAAATCCATTAATTCCTTTGAATTCTCTTGAGAGGAAGGAAAAAACAGCAAATCCAAAAATAGCTCTTTGAAAAGAATTAGCTTGAGACTGTAAGATAATGAACAGCGAAAGCTGACCAACTGTACTGGGCTAGCACAACTTTACCGGATTTTGAAGGCTATGGAGAGCTGTCAGGCTGGAACGTGGTGCTAGGACTGTGGCTGCACACTGAGCAGGCAGAATAAGTGGTTTCTTGTGACATGGCTCAGGGTTCACAGAAGCAAACCAAAGCAGTTGGTCAGAACAAGGTGTTTTATAGAGATTGTGGATGTGTGTACTGTGTGTGCCATTGTCTCACTGAGCTGTGTGGATAAGGGCCACCAAGCATGTGATGGAGACAAACCAGGATGCAGGAGAGCTGGGATTTGGAATTCCTAAAAGCTGGTCTGAATTCTAGGCTATGTATAATTTGTAACCAGACAAATCTTTATTTCTTCTTTTTTGTTCCTCAGTCTTATGTTGGAAAAATGGTCGTGAAACCTTTGTGGTTCACTTTGTTTTGCTGTAGGTTCCTTAATTCGCCTCTAGGTGAGCTCTGGGAAATAACTGATTAAATCACTTTAATCCAAGTGCGAGCCAGTTCCTCCATTTACCTGTTTTAAGAACTCCTTGTGACTGCCTGGGTGTACTGGCGTGGCTGTACAGAGTGCACTTTGCCTTTCTTCCTCTTCTGGGTGAGGGTGAGAATAGGCATTGACCAAGCTGGTGCGATATTTGGTGGGAGTCCTTTGCTGTGGTATTCTTCCCCCCCCACATTTTCATTACCTAACCTGTGTCAACTTGATGCTTAAAAAGGTCTGGCCCAGTCCTCTCCCCAAGATAAGAGCAGTCAGTGCATCTTTGAAGAGATGTCAGTGACCTCGAAGAGGCATTGGAGAAGGCCAGGGTTTGTTTATTTTTGTTGTGTGCAAGAAATGAAGTTAGTGCAAACTTCAGGACTTTCTAAATGTTCTTGTTTGCCACTTTGGCCATGTAAAGAATAGAACAAAATAGTTTCAATTGGAAGGGATCTACAAAGGTCACAGAGTCCAACTTACAGACTACTTCATGTCTGACCCAAAGTTACAACACATCATTAAGAGTGTTATCCAAATGCCTCTTAAACACAGACAGGCACAGGGCACCTCTCTAGTAGGAAGCCTGATCCTTGTCAATGTGTGGAAGCGTTGTCTTCATGATGCTCCATTTACACTAGGAAAAGATGCTTTGAAAAGATGACTTATTCTTGACCTTTTTGATGGGACTGTGTCCATAGACATGTTCTACAGTCATAATTAAACTGATTTGAAATAGCTTAGCTTGAAAAAAAAATAGTTGGAGACTATTTTTTTCTTCATAAATGTGTAGTAAATTGTCATGTGCTTTTTTTTTTGTGACAAACATGAACAGATCATAGAAATAACGAGGCCTCTTTCAGAGAGGAAGAAGAGCATTTATATGGTGGACTGGGTATCTTCTGGTTGTTAATGAAATCAGACAATGCAAATCAAGTGAAAATGAATTAGATTTGATGCCTGGCAGGCTAGTTGTTTACAAGATTCTTCTGTGTGCTCTAATGTGTGGAGTACTTTTGCCAAGACTTACTAAATGATGAAATGATACTGCAATTATATAGAATTAAGACTGGCAGAGACATTTGTTAGAATTCTGCTATTTGTTCTTCAAAATATAATCAATTAAAAAAAAAGCCTTTGAAAATGAGAACGAATGAGAAGTCATGAGGTAGCCAAATAATCACTTGACTGCTTCTGTTCAAAGAAACCAGAAAATTCTTCCCAGTGACATTAAAAAATAAATTACACAAATAACGTCTTCTGTCCTGCAAGTTCGTGGGGTGTGTGAATTTGCAAGACAGAATAAGCTGTAGACCTGCCTACTTGTCTGCAGGAGTGAAGCCAGTAAAGGTCATGTTTAATCAAAAATCAACATGTTCTGAAAAAGTGATTAAAAAAACACTTAATGCTCCAAGTATTCACTACCTCCAAGTGAGACCATTTGAGCTAGCTGATGATTCTAAAACTAATCACATTCCTGATTCTATGCTTATAAGTATTAGAAATAATAATGATT
Source organism: Cygnus olor (assembly GCF_009769625.2). Taxonomy (NCBI): domain Eukaryota; kingdom Metazoa; phylum Chordata; class Aves; order Anseriformes; family Anatidae; genus Cygnus; species Cygnus olor. The sequence continues at coordinate 63,333,753 of NC_049173.1, read as the reverse complement.
GATTTGCATAGCCCAAGCATACAAACCATCAACCTGGATTAATGTGTTACTGTTCCAGGGATTACACAAATAGAATAAAGGCAGACCATGGTAAACATTACAGTCTGAAAGAGAAATATCATACCTTGTGTGAATATAGCAAAACTGAAAGAAACAGAGAGACCGAAGAGAACATTTATTTATTTATTTATTTATTTATTCTGGATACTGAGGCCCACCACTGGAGCTACCAAATCATACATTTTGTTTAAAGGACTAAGCAGCACAACTATTAGGAGTAGGATTTTTGAGACATCCTGCACAAGAAGTCTGCACCAGTTTTTCTGAGAACTGAACACCTATTTCTCTAGAGAACCTTAACTTTTTGGTAATTAGATATTTAGGCAACAGAGCCTGAAGCCATGATGTGGAAAAATAAACCTAGCTGCTATGTTTAGACACCAAAAGTTGGACAAAAGTTGACTAATTTTGGAAACTTAGACTTGAACTAAATTGTCCATTGTAAAACTGGGAGTCTAGAGCATTTCAAGATGAGATCTCTAAAAGTTCTTTAATTTCAGTGCCACTAAATTTATATGAAAAGCTTTTGAGGCTAGGAGGATTGGCAACAAGATAGACTGTTCCATCCACACAGGATAAGTCATTAAATATATAGTGAAAGCCTTTACAAGATTTTGCCAAAATTACTGAAATTATATTAAGCCAAACTCATGTCTAGCGCAAATCCATCTGTGTCAGTGATCCTGCTTCATCTAAGTATGGGTCATGAGGAAATGTATATTTGAAAAGAAATGAAGGGCAAATGGGTTACTGTAGTACAAATATCAAGCAAGATTCTAAAATTATGCCAAGTAAAGTCAGTATGTTTAATATTTTTCCAGCTGGTTAAGATTTAAATGAATGATTTTAGTTTCAGGAGACAATGTACAGGGTTTGGTCAGAATTGGTGGAGGGAGGGGAAGCCTTTCATAAAGAATTGCTAACAAATGGGATTCAACACTCAAGAGGCTCAGATGGCCTATTAATTCTGGTTCTGGCTTCCTTCCAAAACAACTGTGCTTCTCTTTTAATTCATGGCTAATTTCTATCAGAGATACCAAGAGACCATTTCTTTTTTCGACAGGAAGCATCCACATTGCTTAAATGGATTCATGCGAGGGGCTTTAGTGAGCAGACATTGATTGGCTCGTCTCTGGGGCCTGGCAAAGGCCTGACGGGTACTGGTTTGACATCGGCAGCAAATGAAATATGACCTCCACTAAACAGGCCTGAGCTTTTGGGCCTTCGTGGAATCCAGTAGCTAAGGACCTTTTCAATCCCTTTTAATTAATGAAGTGATTTGACTTGACTGAGATTACACTTACAATAATGAATTAAAAAGTAATAAAAAGAAATCTAACAAATATGCAATAGGGAACAAGGACTGAGTTCAGTACCTATCTGATCCTCGTTACGTATCTTATTTCTGTATGCACTTCAGATCAATGATCTTAAAAGGGAGGCTTTTATTTTCCAAGCACTGACATCTGCATACTTCCTATTTTCAAATGCTTTTCTATAGAAGATGAAAACTATGAAGATCTCTTATGCCTGTGCAACTAGTTTAGTCATTTCTTATCTTTGTTGTGCTAAATCTCTCTATTCCTCAGGACTCTAGCCTCTTCTGCTCTGTATTCTCTCCTGTGGTGTGGCACACTTTTAGCTGCCTTCTGCTGGATAGCACCGAGCAATGGTCACTGTGTATATTGTGTAATGGGAACGCAGTCCTCCAATGTGACTTCGGTTGGGCAAGTACTGAGTATGAATCTGTGCCAGGCCAGTTCAAAGGATTCCCCTCAGTACTATGTCTGAAATCACTTTTTTTTTTTTCCCCCTCACCTTCTACTTTATGGTAGCGTATAGCAGAAATGATCCTAAATTTACCCAGAGAACAGACACACTCTGGTGGGTACAGTATAATTTTGGAGGTAACTCGCTGTCACTAACTTTTCTTCCTTTCTGTTCTGAGTTCAGCTGTGATTTTAAACTGATGCAAATCTACAAGAGCTCCACACTGTAATGATCTGGGGCCATTCTGATCCAAGGAAAGAGCCATGGCCAGTTTAGGTTTCTCACTGATGTTGTTTCAAGGTGTCAGAAGTGTCTTGCTTGGTAGCTGAGAGGGTGCTTCACTTAAACTTGCGATTTAAATGCTCAAATGATAGCAATTGCTGAAGTTGAAAAAAATATGAGTTGATAGAATAAATGATTTAAGCCTTTGTTGTCTTGGGTAAAACGATGTGGATTGTAGAGGCTTCCAAGAATACCAGATATATTTAAGTGTATAGATGAGGTTAGCTATGCAAAACCATGGAGGAAACTTCCATACCAAAAGTTACACCTGCCCACAGAATTGTGTGTTTTGATCATGGATGCTTGGAAAGTCCTGTGTGGGAGCATACTGCGGTGAATTGCTTCATGCAGAGGTAATTTGGAGACTTCCCCACACTCATGATTATTTCAGTGCAGAACTGCAAGATCACCATAGTCATCAGCCTGCTCTCTTACATTATAGCATGCGTTTAACTTTCCAGTTTATTCATATTCTTCTCTTTTATCACAACACATTGTCATCCTCTGCTACAGCATAGACTTACCCATTTGCCAGAACCTAAAATTGTTCTTTCATTAATTGGCCATGGGAGCCAATCTTTTTTTTTTTCTTCTGCTGTAAAGAAGAAACAGAAAAGTTGTGTTTGTTTGTAAGATGAGTTTTTAATATTTTAGCATTTGACAGACTAGGGCAGAAGAGGTGTAGAGATGTCATTAAGGCCTTGGGTATGATCCACTGGAAGCTGATGGAAAAGCAGTACTAGTACTAGAAAAGCTACTAGTAGTATTATTAGGTTTTTAGTATGAGATGCATCTTAACATGTAGAAGAAGAGGATTTAGAGTGGGTAAGCAATGAGCATAGAGTGGTAGCTGGTTAAATAATGGTGCATAGCTTCTATTAAAACTTTTCAGTGTTTACAGCTTGGTTAAGATGCCTCTTAATTATGCAAATTTGTAAGAAACACCTTAATTGTTAAGGTAGTGGGAGAATTCATAGAGAGGTGGTTATCTTCTAGTTTAATTTGTTCTCTGTTGCTTAAAAGTAAGTGACCTTAAAATTAAAAAGCCTTCCTGCTCTCCTGAGTTTTATTGCAAATTTAAGCTTGGAACTGCAATCATGTTAAGTGTAGGTGTAGACTTTTAGACTAACTTGAAATTAGAAGCCCTCAGTGAACGAACAGCTGCACATTAATAAACGTGGTTGTACTGGCCAGGGATGCTCACTGACACCGCGCAAGGGAGTAAGTCCCCTGGCTACAGATTGGGTAGGCCTAACTGCATTTCCCTCTGAATCTCATGTTCAGTACTTCTCAGCTAATGCTATCCATTTGCAAAGCAATCTTTCTGCAGACTCAGTAACCCTTCTACACTCGTCGTTCTCTGGTAACTCGGACGTGAATTCCTGCACGCACCGCGCAGCGCCCACCGCTCGCTCGCGGCCTACGTCTGGGGGCCGCGCGTTCTGAGTGGCCTTGCGGGAGCAGTTACGGCGGGGCGAGCAGCGGCCCGGGGCGGCAGGGAGGGAAGGGAGGCAAGAGGACGGGAGCGGGGCCGGAGGGAGGGAGGCCGGCCGGCAGCAGGTGGCAGCAGCGCCCCGGGCCTGTCAGCCGCCGAGAGGAGCGCGGGGCCCGGCGTGCGCCTGTCAGCCGGCGGTGCGCGGGGCTGACAGGGCTGCCCTGAGGAGGGAAGGGCACGGGGAGGGAAGGCCTCTCTGAGCGCTCGGCAGCTTGGGACTCTCCGGATCAGGCTGCCTCGCTCCGGTGCTCCTTGTAAACGAAACGGCTGCAGAGTTGGCAGGTGGCCGAAGAAGTAAGTGGCAGCAGACACACCTCTGTCTGTGGGAGGCGGCAAGCTGACCTGAGCAGGGGAAGGTGGGAAATGCGGCTGAAGCCAGGAGGAGCAAGATGGCCATGAGTCACGCATAACCATGCATGCATTTACACCCCAATAGGGCTGTGGTTGCTTAGTTCAGTTACCCAAATAACCTGGTGCTGTGACTTTCCTGAGAAGTGGGAACATACTCATATCCTATAGGTGGGTCTGTCAGATTGGGATTTTAGAAATAGTTTCAGGTAATGTGAGAAATACACTTGAGAACAGAGGAAGAAGCCTAACTTGTAGAGTAGAAAGGATACAGGACACTATGGAGGCAGGGAAAGAAATGTGAGGTGTTTTTATCTGGCAAAGTTTTAAGAAGGTGCTTTGGTTGCCCACCACAGAAGGTGGTGATAGCTAGAAGTTATTTAAACTTTAAACAGGATCATGTGGAAATGGGGAAATAATACCAAGGAGGAGAAAGGCACGTGTGAGAGTCTATCTTAGAGTACCTTATCATAAGGTGACACCTAGTCATAAGGTGTTGTATAGTGACTGCATCAGTTGACAGTGACTGCATCAGCTGACAAGGGAAGACCAACCAATGTCATCTACCTGAACTTCTGTAAGGCCTTTGACACGGTCCCACCTGATGTCCTGGTCTCCAAATTGGAGAGGGATGGATTTGGTGGGTGGACCATTCAGTGGATAAGGAATTGGCTTGAAGGCTGCACTCAGAGAGTGGTGGTCAATGGCTCTTTGCCCAAGCAGAGGCCGGTGATGAGTGGTGTCCTTCAGGGGTCTATCCTGGGACCAGTACTGTTAAGTATCTTTATCAATGACGTAGACAGTGGGATCGAGTGCACCTGCAACAATTCTGCAGATGACACCAACCTGAGTGGTGCGGTTGATACAACAGAAGGAAGGGGTGCCATCCAAAGGGACCTGGACAAGCTTGAGAATTGGGCCCACATGAACCTAGTGACGTTCAACAAGTCCAAGTGCAAGGTGCACCTGGGTAGGGGCAGTCACAGACATGAGAACAGACTGGGAGAAGAACTCATTGAGAGCAGCCCTGCGGAGTAGGACTTGGGGGTTCTGCTGGATGAAAAGCTCGACATGAGCCAGCAGTGTGTGCTTGCAGCCCAGAAGGCCAACTGTGTCCTGGGCTGCATCAACAGAGGAGTGGCCAGCAGGGAAGGGAGGTGATTGTCCCCCTCTACTCTGCACTTGTGAGGCCCCACTTGGAGTGCTGCGTCCAGGTCTGGAGCCCCCTGCACAAGAAGGATGTTGATCTGTTAGAATGGGTCCAGAGGAGGGCCACGAAATGAACAAGGGGATGGAGCACCTCTCCTATGTAGAAAGGCTGAGAGCTGGGGCTTGTTCAGCCTATAGAAGAGAAGGCTCTGGGGTGACCTCATTGCAACTTTTCGGTACTTAAAGGGGACATAAAAAAGATGGAGAGTGACTCTTTGTTTAATCAGATAATGAGAGGACAAGGGGGAATGGTTTTAAACTAAAAGAGGGGAGATTTAGATTAGACATTAGGAAGAAATTCTTCACTCAGAGGGTGGTGAGGCACTGGAACAGGTTGCCCAGAGAGGTTGTGGAGGTGTTCAAGACCAGCTTGGATGAGGCCCTGAGCAACCTGATCTAGTGGGTGGCATCCCTGCCTATGGCAGGGGGGTTGGAACTGGGTGATCTTTAAGGTCCCTTCCAACCTGAGCCATTCTATGATTCTATCAATAGCATTCTGGACAATCTAGATTTGAAGCAATGATTGTTTAAATCAGAGATAATGTAGAAGAAAAGATTTGGGAATGACAAAATAGATGAGTAAAAACTATTTACTCTTCCAAGATTAGGGTACAGTGGGAGAAGGGAGGGCTGGGCAGCAGGAACAAAACTATGGAATGTATTGGTATATGACCTTGGTATAACAGAAAGGAAAGCCATGAGATGGTACGGGAGGGCAAGCTGAAGGATTATGCCGAGATTGGAAGGAGCAAGAGACAAATCTCTTTCAGGAAGAAAAGATTTAAAGTGTACGCCATTCTTAACAGAGTACTTTAGGAGGTGAATTGAGAGGGTTCAGAGAACCTGATGGGGTCTGGCATTTGGAAATAGACATCTCTGTTGGAAATGTATGCTTCATTTTCTAATGTGGAAATTTCTCATGTGGGCTCTGTGACCTATGTACCTTCAGTTTCCCTTCAATCAACTCTTTGGGTGTCACTAGTCTGCTATGTTATCAGAGATTATCGATGAGATTTGTGCTGCTATATTCCACTTCCAATGTGCACTGTTTCCTGGAAATACTCATCTTTAGGATTCCTCTGAAGTCTAATGGTGCTTTATGAAAGCAGCACGCTTATTTTCATTATATAAATGGAGACTCTGTGCCAAGCACTAAAGAGTTTCATGAAAGAAAGGTCCGTCACTAGTCAACATGACACTCTGGGCACTCTGTAATCCAGCATGGAAAGTCTCTTGGTGTTTGCCACCAGGAACACCCCAAGCAAGATGTCTCTCAACACTGCTCTCAAGTGCGCCCCTCTCCACTGATGAAGCTTGCTGGGTGATGTAGGCTGTGTTCTGACCTGGCATGTCTATTCTCGTGACGTCTGTGAGCAGAGGTTATGCACGTTTGCTTTTAGTGATAAACAAAGCAGATGATTTAAAAATTAAAAAGGAATAACATTTCAGAAAAGCTTACTTGTGGTGAACTGGAGATCCTCCTCAGTGCACAACCAGGTTGCAACATGTTTAATGCAGCGCTCTACCTGTGGCAATATTTATCTTCCGTTGTGTCTTCCCTGCCTTGTGTCATGTGCTCATCTCTCAGTGTATTGCCCTCTAGTATTGTCTAAATAAATATGAGAAGAGTCAGCAATAGAAATTGAGTTATTTTTACTATTTTCATGTAATAATTGTGAGCCCTGCAGGTCTAATGCTGGCAAAACACCGTAGATTTGTCATTTGGAAGCAGAAATTTCTGTATAATTTCCCAAATAGATATTTGGTCCCCTCTGCTGCACTGGATTTGTTATTGTTGCATGTTTTTCCTGGTGTTTCTAATGAGCTGTTAATGAGCTTGTAACTATGTATGTAAATTAAATGGGGTTAGACATTGAAAGGTTATCAAGAAATAAAATGCCATATAATACTTCAAAGTGTTGTAAAAATAAATTAGTGTCTTTAATTTTGCTGGCACAAAGTTGATATTTAATAACCTATAGTTTCAATTCTTCTAAATGATGTTAATTTAAGACATTTTCAGTCTGTACCCTGAGTGACACAGCAAACAAGTTCTTTCATTCACCCTTCATTACTAAGATACATCTGTAGGCTACATGTGGGTTCCTGTGTGCCTAAAATGAATGATCAAGTTATCAAAGATAGGTCAAGACCACTGCAACTTCCTCTAAATATCTTTGTAATTTAATATGGCAGGTAAGAACGTGGCAATGGTGAATATCGAGTGCTTTGGCTATAGAGACACTTTAGAAACTATGATACTGGCACCTCCCCTTATCTTGCTTATCACTTTTTGTTTGTTATGTTCTAGCACCACAATTACAAAGCATTGTGGAGCACGCCTTAAACAGCACAAGGGTGCCACAGTGAAAGCTTATTGTATGCCACTGTCACCTTATTAGTATATTAGTATTTCTTTTAGATGTATTAGTACTTCAGGAAAAGGGTCTCCTTGTTCTCTCTCCAACTCGTCTTCCCAGTGCTGACCCCAGGCTGGCTTCTGAGAGCTTGGATGGCCTCCTTGCATGTGGAAAACTGACCTCCACCATAGGTCAACCTGCTCAAGCCTCACCTGAGCTAAACAACCCAAGGGCTTTAATATAGTTTTCATCTGGACCTTGTGGTATACAAGGCTACCTAAGTGCAACAAGGCATCAGCTCAGGAGTACTGCTCTCAGGGTAGGCAGGTGTAAAAACAGTCCAGCAGGCAGATTTATTTTGTTTGGGCAATTAGCAAGCTAGGAAGCACGACCAGAGTGAAAAATCTAGGATTATGCATCACAAGCTGTAATTTAGTCATTTGTTTGACAAGTGTAGTTTAGCTTAAATTATTTACAATACTTCAGAGTATGCTAGCAAATATACTGTAGTCTGTTTTGTGAAATTAATGAGGTCATGGTAATATGAGACCTCACTATCACACTTTGCCATTAAATGTTTGCTGAGGAGTAGGACAGGACACAGTTCATTATGGTGGCTGACTCATGAAGAAGCTTGGTTAGTCTTACGTGCATCTGCAATATTCTGCTAGACTTCAATGTAACTGCACATTTGCTGTGTCATGCTGATTACTATAAAGTTACATACAAAATGTTTAAATCGGAATGGCTTGTCTTTGTCATACTTTGAATGTTTAAAGATTTTGCAGAATTTTTATGGCTAGACTAAGAGTAGTATTTAACTGATTTTGAAAAGCAAAAGAATTATTAGAAAAAAAGGTGTATTTAAGAATGCTGTGTTTGCTTGCCTTAGCTTCACTGAGTAGCTGAAGGAATTTAATCACATTCAGAGATGTCACATGCTGTACCATTTTATTGCAATACCTAGCCCAGAAGGATGGACTCGTTCTGAATTTCACCACACACAGAGGTCTGGGATTAGATCTTTAACTTTATTTTTCAGAGCTTTCATGGAACTATCCAATATGTCATTATCCAATATGTGGCACTGAAGCAAATGGTAATATTTTTTAAATTCTTTTTGTATTGTGCCATCCTTGCTCTTTGCAGAAAATAAGATGCTTAATTTATGTTCATTTCCCAGGAGACTGACAAGTTTGTCCTAAAAGGCTGTAGGGACTCTAGTACTCCAAAGTCAGCACTCCAAAGACTAGTAGCATAAAGCAGCCCTCTGCTGTAGGAAAACTAATCCTCCAACAGTGTTTCATTCAATCAAAAAAATGCTGCAGATTGAAGGTGTTATTGCATGCCTGCATTTTCAAGAGATTATTGTGAATGAACTGTATTTTTCCACTGAATGGTAACGGCAAAACAGCCTAGCCATCTAAATGTTTCCCATGGTAATTCTGCCCTAAATGAGCAAAGATTGGGAAACATTTTTGTTTGTTTGTTTGTTTTAACCTTTTTCCCTTGGAGTATGTGAATAAAAATTGTGGGAAAAAAAAAAGTGATTTAAACTTACAAAGTCAGCTTCTTTCATGTTATGTGGTGCTAATCAGTTCTAAAGCTGATTAGATCCTGAAAACTGTATCTGTTTTTGTCCTGGACTAAGTCTGAAAAAAAATTGCTGAGAAATCTTGTTGTGACACATTTGAATTTATTTTGCAACGCTAATCTCTAGAAAGCAGCCACTTCTCTCCATGTACGTTTTTTCCGTTTTAAAATCAATGCCTGATTGATCTTTTCTAGTGCATATAGTTTTCTAAAAATTTGCATTAACAAAATACACTGCTTTGGACAAAATCTTGTTTCTGATGTGGTTTTAGTGGAGTGCCCATGTCCTATTGTGTTTTGTTTTTTTTTCTTCCTTTTAGATGCTCAGCTATGTGGTCATATATATATATATATTTTTTTTTTTCTGTCTGAAAGTATTTGTGTGTATCCTGATGATACACCAGGAAATATTTAAAAAGCAAGATTTGTCTGCAGAAAGAGATAGTGTGGCTAATACTTCCATGGATGAGATGATGGGTCAGTACCCTGTTCTGCTGTTCCCTTCACCAAAGGCTTGAGGCTGATTCAAGGGGGCTCACAGAAGGCTCGCAGAGGGGCATACCCTTCTGCTGCAGTCTCAGGGCAGGATAAAAGTTACTGCATTTTCTCTGCTAAAAGCTCTTCAGTGAACTACATGAAGATAGATGATGGTCCTGTTGTCCTTCCTGTTGAGTACAATTTTCATAGCAAAAAAAACTTGAGGCTCTGCAAAGCTATTGTCAGATGTGGAGGGGACCCACAGTGTTGGGTCAGGGGCTTGACCACATCCCCTGGTCTGAACCGTTTGGGGCAGAATGGCTTTTCATGTTGGGGAGAAAAATCAGGCCTGTCAGCTTGGGTGAAAATTGGGAAGTCAGGCTGGCTAGCTGTCAGCTGGATGCTTTGTCACAGACCCATGGTTTGGTCTTAAAAGAAAAGTTAATAAGACTAGCCAGACAGCTAATCCAAAGCCGTGGGTGCGCACGTACCTTGTGAAATCCACATGACTAAGTAAGCTAATGACGCAGTGAGTGCTTCACCTGGGGACTGCTTTTTATTTCTATTCACGTCTTACTGCTTCAGAGCAATTAAATGTTTTGTTTCTAAGGTTCACAGCCCAGATTCACAAAGCAGAGGTAAAGTTGCAGTCTAGATTTAAAAGGGTTTTAGTGCGAGGTGCCATCAAGTACTGCAACACTACAAATGGACACTTACAGCTTATTAAACTGGAAATAACTCCACTGGTGCATGCTGTCCCATTTGTCACTTTATATGACTGAGATTGAAGATGAGGGGATAAAGGTGTGATGATACTGAAAGCAGTGCGGGTAGGAAGGAGTGATAATGAAATGTTTGCACTCGTAATTGTTTTACAGGGAAAACAAAATGGCAAGAAGACAAAGAAAAAAGAAGAGAATAAAAATTAGTTTAATGCATGGTGTATTTATGAACTCTTTCCATAGTGAGGGGGAAAAGGGTCTTTGAGCCAAAGGAGGTCATTCCATGCAAACCTCTGAAGGAAAGAGGATTTTGTAATGACAAAAGGAGGGGAGAGTATGCTTCTTACACTTTAATGATTTCTTTGCTGCTCACAGATAGGAACTGGAACTCCACACTATTAGCCACAAATGGCATTTTGAAATGACTTTTTTTTTTGGGCAAACCCAAAAGACATTGCTAAGATTTACATTTTCAAATATATGCTGACCTTTTTTTCCTCTTTCTTTTAGTTCATTTGTCATCAGTATGTAATTGAATCAATATATTTCCTGATCAACCCAAAGATTGAATAAGGTCATGGGAAGCCATGTGTGGACATTAAAAATCATTATTTTACTCAAAATGAGCAGAGATGGCATAGACCATTCAGAGTTCCAAATGAAATTCTATTAGATTCTATTACACTTTTACAATTATAGAGACGTTCCAATATTACAAGGGGAAATGAAGTCATAATAAAAAAGCCCAGAGGTGTATTACAAAGAAATGGGCATACTATTTTTCTAGTTAAAAACTTGATGAAAGGAGCTCTGCTACTTTTCAGTTGCTGAGATGTGACCTTGTTCTTAAAAAAAAAAAAAAAAAAAAAAAAAACAGGCTCGAGCTTCCTTCTTATTTCCCCTTTATACATGTTTCACAACATGTTTTCAAGGAGAGCAAGATATTTAAACCGATTCTTATTGTAAAAATAATTAGAGGAGGAGGCACAATAATAAGTTTGATACATGTACACATGTATTGTTATAGTCCGTGTCTCTGAAAAAGTGTCTCTGGGGAGCTGCTTGCCTGTATACAGTAGTTGATGAGGTGGGAGCTTTTGGCACATGAGACACCAATTTCGTCACTATTTTATATGTTTTCCTGAACTGCTCCTCTTTATTTCTGCCCTCTACCCCCACTGAAATCTTTTGTCAAGCCAAAAATCCTAGATTTGAGGTGAACTTCTTACGATTGGAAATTTGGGGGAAATCTAGAAATCAGTGTTGTAACAAAACCCATTCCTATATCTAGGAACGTGTAACAGTGCATTGACCTGTAGCTAAGAATGAGATTAGTGTGAAGCTGTAAAGCTACAGTCATTATGTGATCAAGGATCGTTTTGTTTTGATATTGCAAGTAGAAGAGCAGAAGAAATGGGTTGGGTTTGCAGAGTTTGGGATTCCAGTCCTGCAGGAATTGGGAAGGATTTGGGTGTAACTTTTTTTTCTGAGAATCAAACACATTGTTTGCAATAGCTGCGTGTTTAAATGTTGGCCTTAGCATTAGGGAACCGTTTCTCTACTGCATCCAAAGAAATGAGGCAAGTATTAGGTCGGTTCAGAAACAAGTTAAATGACAAATGAAACAATGAGATATTGCTTGCCATACCCAAGAAACAGAGAAAGCTGGAATTGCTTATTAAAATCTTCAATCTGCATAACAAAAAGTTACTGATACTAAAGTAATATAAAACATAATGTAATACAAGCATGAAGTTGGAGTCTGGCTCCTCGTGTACGATTTTTGGACATCTGTGAAGAAAACTGGGGCTGTGCTGGGAAATATTCTTTTGTATGTACAATGTGTGTGCATACGGGATTCCAGGCTGACATAGGCTGCAAAGGCAGCTCAGCTAACACAGGCAAAGGGGAGGGAAAGGAAGTCTTCCACAGAACTTTTCTATGCTACAAATCAGATGGCAAACTTGAAGGGCATCTGTTAAACCCTAGAATAAAGCACATAACACCACCACAGTAAATTATACTTGTTTTCAGAAATGAACTCTTCAGAGGTCATCAAGTGCAGCAAGTGGAGGGGTAGGATAAGAAACAGTATCTTCTTTCCCAGGTCTGGGACACTAGCAGGGCAGTAATGGCAGAATTCATAGTAATTAGGTCACCACTCGTCTCCTTTCTGCATGGTTAAAGGCAGAAGCTGTGATTCAAGACAGAAGGGAGTACTTGAAGAGTCCCTTGGTAACGTCAACAAGAGTTAGTGTGTTAACTTTCCCTGATGTTTCCAGTGTAACTTTTTTCAATATTCCCTGGGTACCTGAGCTTGTTTTTGCAAGCTATGAAGGCAGGCTGCAATCCAGGGACCACCCTTGGTACTCGCAGCGTTACTATGTGCTTACACAGCCGAGGCAACCAGCTGTGGGCATGTCTCCGAATGCTGCTGAGCTGCGCTGTTGGATGGGTGCTCTCTGAGCACGTTTATGATTTGGCCTCTAATTTTAATAGCTACGTAAATGGAATGTCTTGGGTGTCGTTTCAGGATATAGATCACAGGTTTACCCTGGTCTCTCTTCAGAGCTACCAAGAAATATAAATGTGCAGCAAAGGATAAGCTAGAATGTGTTTCACTGGTGCCTTTAGGTCCTTTTTTGCAGGCACTTATGTATGCACAGGAGTACATATACATCAGCTGCTCTGAACTGACTCTCTGAGCTGGAGCTGTTGTCTTGGGTTTGCTTCTTGATAGCCACCTTGCATCTGACACTTTGACCTCATAAACTGCAAATCTGTTCATCTTCATTTTTTGTGTTCAGTGGTGGGCCTTCTGTCACCTGGGGAAGAGACTTCTAACATCTTGGATTTTTTTGGCACCTCCTCAGGACTTAGACAGCTTCACAGCTTTCAATCAAATAGCAGCAGAATGTGCTGTAGCAGTATGGTTGGCTGTTGCAAATGAATACAAATCTAGGTTAGTTCACTTCTCTCGTGGAAGTGGCTTATAATGCCAGTCCTGATAACATATCTTCATTTTTCTTCTAAAAGCATCTTGCTTGGATAAATGTATTTTGGTTTGCATTGGTGCCTTTACCTCACAAAGTCTTGTGCTAGGCCTGTCAGAAGGGGTTAGTACAGAATGCAGTGAGGAGGAAGTAAAGTGTTTTAATGAAGTGTGCAGTCCCTTTAAAATTAGGCTGAAGTCACCTCCAAAGCAAGAGACCGATATTGAAAATTGAGCAAAGATTTCTGCCTGGTACAATGCTACCTCCAGGTTAGGCAGTGAGCTTTGTTTTAAGCTGGTTGTGTAATGACAATATATGCAGGTGTCACAGCATCTTTTAAATGGCTTAGTAATAATTGATGAAACAGTCAGTTGCTAGAATGACCTCCCCAAGCCCTCCTATCTGGTGCTGAGACATTAAAGTGATAGAGATGGATTCAAGCTAGCAAATGAGAACTTGTAATGCTGTGTTCTTGGGATGATTTCCAGTCTGAGTAACTACTTGAGCCCAGTGTATTGTGCAGCATGTTTAAAAGCAAATACCTAATGAAAGATTGTATTTAAATGCCATAACTGTTTAGGGGGATTTGACACCTGAAAATATTGATAGTTTTGCCATTATTCTTTCACTCTTTGTTCCTCTCTTTGTAGTCGTTCTATATGGAGGAAGTACAGAAAATGATAGGAAAATTCAGAAAAGTAGCATGTTTGCAAAGCAATTTTTATTGCACCTGTTTTCTGAGGGACTTTTATCTTAAAACTGGAAAGGTCCTTTTTTAGCCCAAACCTTTGTCCAGCCCTATTTAGTGTTCTTCATATCCAAAGCTCTTTCCAAATGTTAACTACACTAATTCATTCTGGTAACTGCCTTGCAAGAAACTAAGTGAATATTTTACACTAGTTACAGAAGCCAGCTGATTTGAAGGGCAAACTTGCTTTCCTCTGTTGTACTGCATAGTCCTGCATGAGGCGAGCTATTGGAATCTGACTTTAAATGATTTGTTGAAAGCCAGAAAAGGAGTTGGTGTTAGAGTGGAGGAATTTTGGCTTCTAATCTGGAGTTCAAATGACTAAACCATGCATCTGATAAAACGAAACTTAGACCTGTGATACTGCGTACTGTACAGCACATTTAAAATGCATTTACTTCCCCACCCCAGGAGCTTCAATAGCTCCAAAATAACTTTTAAAAATAAATTGTTTATTGAAAGATTAAGAGCATTTTATTGACTTTGCAGTTATGGCCAATTTCAGTGCATTTTTGTGACGGTATCTAGTCACAGATAGTCTCTTTCCTACGTGTGATGGTTTTATTATGTGAAAGAAGCCTACCTCTTGTTTATCCTTCCCTTGCTCTCAATCTCACAGTCTCCCATGTTCCCCCAATGCTTGGTATGTCAAATGATCTCCCTGTCTCAATTCAAATCCCTCCTTAAGAGATTTCTTCTGTGCACATTTCCTATAATGATCCCCCCAAGATATCCATACTGATGTGAGACAGGACTTTCATCTACTGTAGCACGTGTGGCTGATGACACAATTTCTGAACCTAATACTGCTGTGTTCAGAATAGTTTTGAAAAGAAAAATCTTTAAGAAAAAAATCAAACACTTTTTTTTTTTCCCTTGACTTCTTTCACTGTACCTCTATAACAAAAAAGCTTACTTTAAAAGCAAGGTAAATGAACAGATCAACTTCTAAAGATTAACTTCTCAATGTGCAGAATGAATGATAATTGCTTTGCAAATATTTTAAATATGAGCACTGTTCTTTATTAAAATCTTGTGGTACCCTCCATATCCAAATGCATAGAGCAGCGCAGAGAGGCTGAATGCCTCCATAATCCTTGGCACTTGGCTGACTCTTGTAGCCCTCTTGAACTTTTCTTCCCTGCTTTTGCTGCCTATATCCCTCAATGCTCAGGTGTGTTCAGGGCTGAGTATGCAGCTGGGGTGCTTTTGCAGCCATTGCCTGCCCTGTGGAGAACAGGAGGAGGCTGCCCTTGGCGAGGCTTCCTGCCTTCAGAGTTCGCCTCAGCTTGGTAGAGCCAGGGCTCTATACCCTGGCATGCTGTGCCAGCCCTACCTCTTCAGCGGAGCCTTTGCCAAACATTAAGTTAATAGGTTACATTCCTTTCATACTTTTCACTTAGCAGAGTAATTTATTATCTTCTCTGTTGGCTTCTGTATTATCACAGGAGGATACATGTATTTTTAAATAATACAGACTACTCCCCTATTGTGGGCACGATAAGTTGTGGAAATGAAGAAGGGGTGGATTATTTGGTAGTTGCACATGTGACTATTGAACAGTCTTCTAAAGCAGCTGTATACTGCTAATTTCTGCAAATGAGACAGAATTAGTTGACCTTTGGTCTGCTGCTATGGCAATTACTGTGTTCAGGGTACTTTCTGGTAATGTGCTACATGAAATCACAGAAAACGGTGGGGGCAGCTTGCATTTTTTTTTTCTGTTATTTTCTCAGCTTACCTTTTTTCCCTTTTTTTATGTTCATTATATTGGGGGTAAAATTGACCAATAGTAGTAGCAATGCAAATGGCACCTTTTCCTAATATAGATTGGATATTAAATCCCCAGAAAGTCCAATAACCTCAGAAGGATTCTAAAAAAATGCATGTTGTTGTTGCAGGTGGGCTCATGACTTATGAGCACTATGCAAGTTGGACAAACAAGTGCACATAAATACAGAGTTTGTGGACCTGCAGTAATTTTTAATTGCAAGCCTAAAATGTTCACAATAATTCAGTTCACTCTAGGTGAATTTAGAACTTGTGTCTGTCCTATGGCTTCTGTTTGGAATATCATGCAACAGAGGTAGAGTCACGGCTTTTAAATTCCAATCCTAGAAAAGTTTAGCTTTTGACAGGTGGTCTGAAAACATGCAAACCAAAACGCTTTAAAAAAAACCAAAAAACTTCCCCTTGATTTGTTTTGGATCCTCTGAACTGGAACCTCTGAGATAATAGGTATATCATGGATATAGATCTATAATCCACGACCTTATTACAAATGATAAATTAATATTTCCAAACCTAATTGCCTTGCTAATGTGCACCCACACCTGTCCTAACTTACTTCTGCCATTTTTCAAACAGCCAGTGAAAACAGCTGATCACCAGTCTCTGCTGAAACAAATCTGCATCTAGAAGGCAGAGTGAATAAGAATATTCTACTGACACAAACAAAAATAAGCCTTATGAAATGTAGGCAGGAATGGTCTGGAAGCAAAGTTTGCTAGCTGGACAGCTTTGAATAGAGAGCTGTTTAACTTTCAGGCTTCCCAGACGTTCCACCTTGAAGCTAATGGGCTGGGACCATTATAAATGAGAGAAGAATTTGGTCGCTTGTGTCAGAACACCCAGGACCTCTTTTCTCCTCTTATGTGCTGGTTTCGTTCCATGATGAATCTGGTGTTTCACAGCCTTCTCTCAAGGTGCTGTTCCTTAGGCTATAGCCTCTCTGATTCCTACCTATGCCTTACTCGGGCAAACTCCCATTACAAGTCAGCAGGAACCTGACCAAGTAAAGTTTAAAACAATAAATGTTCCTCTGTCGTTCAGCAAAGCATGTCTCTGCAGGATCTGGTCCTGTTAGATTTCCTGTGTAAAGCTGAATTAAATCAGTGTGTGGCCTCTCTGTAACCTTTTGGTGACGTAGCAGGTTTTGTGGTAGTTTTATCTCTAGGCTTCTTTTTCGGTAAGGTGATCTGTAATACCATGGTAAAAGAAACAAATGAATGCCGTCCTCACTGCTTCCTCCCAACATTCCCCCTCCAAATATATTTCAGTTTGTTTGCATTTGATCTATATAGCTCCTCATATACAGAAGGTTTTGGTTTGATCAGATCATCATAATTTCATAAACCAAGCGATAATCCCACTTTGCCATGTTTCCTCCGGTACTTTTTATTCTTCTAAGAACTAAGTGATTTCAGCAGTGTCTAATATGTATGTTGGTTCCTGTGCACATGGGCTTTGGGCAAAGTGATAAATGGGAATATATTGATTAGGAAAATTACTTAGCTCTAATTTCGCAAATGTCACTGAATAAGAGATCACTTTCCTGTGAAGCTGGATTGCCTAGTTTGAATACTTCTAGGATTTTTCCGTAATCCTGGTCTTCCATTTCAGAAATCAACAGTCTATTGCTAATAATAAAAACAGGACAACATTTCTTCAGTGTCTTCAGACGTTCCTCCCAAAAACAGGCATACCACACTTTAAAAACAGACCAACCAAACAAGCAAAACACCTCACCATCAGCAGAACAAAAAAACAACCCCCCCACAAAACCACCTTATTTCAATTTAATGTTACAGTCCTTGAAAACTGAGAAATCCTTAAAAATCATAACAGATATGAAATTAGAACTGGGTTGGAAATAAAGTGGAGGGGGATATGGAATCTCATGAGAATTTCTATAAAGAAAGTTGGTATAATTCCAGAGTATGAAATATATGATGGGCCATTTTGAAAGCTGATATTGAAGGAGAACAAGATATGAAAAATCAGAGCAAGACAGTCAGAATTGTGTGTGAAAAAGCCACAGGTGATTTTTAATAGAAGGACAGAAAAGATTACTTATTTTTGTGGAAATAGCGATGCTTTCATTTTCCTGCAAGTTTTTAGCTGAAAAAAATTAACTGCAAAGTAATGCAAAGAATAGGAGGATAATTGTGAATTAGGAGCCAAATTATGCCAGGCACAATTGAATAAGTTCTGACTTTTCTTACTGACAGACATGTATATTAATAGTTGGCACTTATTGAACCAAATATGAATATTCATCTTCATTTATATTTCAAGGCCTTTCATTCCTCAAGGACCACAGTGCTTTTGACCAATTTTTATCCACATTACTAAAATGACAGCTTTCACTCCTGGGCCCTGACAGAGGTCTGCAGAATTCATTGGAGGTCCTGGGAGGAGGGAACCAGCTCCCGCTCCCAGCTGTCCACAAACACTCATTAAGAGAGGCAAATATCCAGCAGAATCTCTGTGAGAATTTTTAATCACGCAAAGGCTCTGCTAATTAGGTAGCTGATGGGGCATAGAGAGCACAAGGACGAATTCTTTAAACAAAGGACTAGAAACTTTAAGAGCTTTAATTACTTGGGTACAGAGTTCATTTCAGAACTTGGGAGCAAATTATTCTAATAACAATAAGACCAAGTAGCAGGCCATATTAGTGAGAATTGTGTAGAAAAGTTCAGTTTTCTTGGGCTGTCACAACCATAATTGGAACATATTGGAAACCAAGGGGGTTATGAAAATATTATTCATAAAAATTTTAATGTGAAATGAATTTGATGCAGACAATTTCCTATAGGTGCGCATTCTGCTCCTCTTTTCTGTGAGCACTGCTTCGCCAGGTAGTATTGCACTGTGGTCAATACCTCAGCCTGCTCACATAGAGCATGCTGTGCTCTAAAAAGAGGGGTATTTATTCATTTACACAAATGAAGAACAACAGCTATTTTCAAAACAAAATCCACCCTTTTGTTTAGCGCAGACTGTCTCTAAAACCTAAAAACTGGAAATATATTGCTTTTCTGTAGGCTAGAAGAAAACCTATTTCCCTGGCTGAAAATTAAGGGTTTGGTTTTTTGTTTGCTTTGCAAGTGCCAAATGGCATGGCTGCATTGTATGTTTTCTCCCAGGACACTGTTCAGGTTAGAATAGTTTCCAGTATCCATTTCTCCTAAATGGAATAAGGAAGAGGAAGAAATAGAGAACTCGAAGGATTCAAACCCAGAAACTGTGCCCTCTCGCCCTTCAAAAAGAGAATGTAGAAAATACACAGCTCTCCCTTGAAAGCTGGAGAACAGCTGATGTGCTACTCTTATCAGTTATTCCTAACAGCTGAGAAATCTGATCAAGCTGGTCAATAATTGAGCACAGGGGCACAGCCTGCCTGCGTGCTGGATAAAAGTTGATTTCCTGGGGGGTAGGAATTGCAGTAGGAAGGAAGGGGTTTGTTGTCTGCTGTAAAAGGTTTGTTGGCCTTGGAATAGCTATGCAGTCAGGGCTTGGGAGTCCACTGTACCTCTTCTGTAGGTTGGAAAGTTTATGTGAAGATAGAAGTTAGCTTTTTCCCTTTTTCTTTTAAGGGCTATAACTTGTCTGGGGGTTGGCTTCTGATAAGGAAGAAGCTGGCAACTATTACATGTGTATGGTGTATCTTCAAGGAGAGTTAACTTCTAAGGGCTTGTGGCTTTTGGTAGGTTTGATGCAAAACATGTGCAATGGTTACTTGTATATTAAATGCTGCTTGAGAGTTTAGTATCCAAGAATGAAGGGTTAATTTTATAGCCAAGAGGCTTGGCTTTCTGCTGGTGGGTGGTTGTGTCAACTCCTTGATTGAACATGTAAGTGGTTCTAGGGAGTGCAAAGGGATGAGTGGGGATAATTGGGACCTAATTATGCTTAGTGAGCAAGTGGTCTGGTGTTCAGAGTTGTCAGAATAAATTAGAGAAGGAGGAAAGAGGTATCTTAGACCACTTCTCTGAGCAGATAAACGTTCATGATTAGTCTTAAAACTTGAACAACACTTCTTGCACTTGGTATGATGTTTACTGAATGTTTTACCTACTGTGAGGAACAGTGAAAGAGGAACTGCTGCAGTCTGTGGTTGTAGACAAGCTCTTGTTTTGTGTGGACCTTCCTCAGGTGGGTAAACAGAGGTGGGAATGCAATAAACGTAGCGGAGTCATTGTGTTAGGAAGTCATTCTGCCTGGGGTGCTCCCTTATGAAAGCTGCTAGGGTAACAAAACTTAGATGTTTTTTGGTCCTTGTTGCTTTTGGTTTTAATTCCCAGGACAGCAGGTTATGCTGACGTGCAGGAATAATTCTGTCACCTTAGTTCCTGACACTATTGACAGCAGTTACAACAGAATAAACAAATAAGTTAAGGGGGAAGTGTAAAAGGAAGAGGCTAGCCTCACGTAGTATCTCTTATTTTAAAGTAATTCCTCTTTTTTTTTTTTTTTTTAGAAGTGCTTGAGCTTCAGATATGCTGTGTTAGTGTTCTCCTGGTTCCTTCAGGGGAATGGAGGTAAGTGTAGTTTGATGTTCAGTTCACGTGCTGTTCTGTTTTTCTGTCTGTTGCTTTTACCCATGTGCAAGTCAGGTCCTGGACAGGCAGCATGCAAACAGTGTGATCAAACTGGGGAAAGTACTACATTTTTTTTATTTAAAAAAAAAAAAAAAAGAGCTTTTATGGCATGTAACTTTACAGTGACTGTAATTTAGCAGTTTTATACAGCTTAAAGACAAAAATCCAGGAATCCAGCTGGAAGTGAGGTATTTTTTGTATAAAAATATATGCGATCTACTTCTTAAAGTAAGCACCACTATAAATATTGCTTTAATATCTTAATCTCCAAGTGTTACAAAACAAGCATTGTGTGATTGAGTTTGTCTTTTTTGAGGAAATGTGATCTGTGGCAAAGGTGTGTGGCTATGCTGCCTCAACTTACCTGATATGACTCGGATTCGAAATAAAGCTTCAGTTTTTCAGCAATTCTTCCATAATTCTTCCATACATCAGAAGATTTCATTACAATTTCATCTTTATAGGTGTAAATTGTGTCCTTTTCTTCTTTCTGTCTTTGCTTAGTGTAGATATTAGTTGCCCATTATGTAATTGTATTCTGAAGCTATGTTCCTTCAACCTGCAAAGAGATCCTTAGCAGAAAGAAAATGTGTAAGACAAGAAGACATTCAATGACATGGTTTGTCAGCACTGCACAGAAGTTTTAAATGGGTCTGTTTTTGACATACAGTCAATATCAAGTTACTAACATATGGACAGTTTTGCTCAGAAGGGTGTCTGTCCATTCACATATGCAGCATTTGTCAAATGTTCTGTTTTCTTTAGGAAGAGAATCATTCATCATGTTACGATCAGTGTTCAGTGGAAAGCTGATCAAGAGGTATAATAACCATTAATTCATGTTTGTCCATAGATGTGAACTATGGAGATCCACGTTGTTTATAAGAAAATAATAAAAATATTCAAATATATGGGGTCTTAAAACTCTCTCATATAATTTTGAGGGAGTTTTCCCTGAAATTGGAGTGGGAAGGAGCTAGCATTTAGATTTGCTGTATGCTGGGGAAAATACTCTTGGAACTGGGGAAACTGCTAATGGCTCTTGGGTGTGGTGTCTTAACTGGAAAGAGAAGTAGAAGAGAGTCATTTCTCCTGATGTATTAATGTATTATGCTGGGTTTATGTCAAGAGCCACTCTGAGAAACTTCCATGATGCATAAATGCTAGAATTCCTAAGGCAGAAAGAAGAGGTGGTTTCATATTTGTATCATACCACCCCTTCCGTTTTAACCACTGAGTTAGATTCTCTTCAGGAAAGAAATCATGAATATCAGTGAATTTAGTGTTTGATAGCAGTGCTGACAAAGAGGGAACAGCAGGCTTGTATGGACAAGGCAGACTTAACAGATCCCATACTGATTACATGGTTAAGATGCTGATTGAGAAGAACTTTCACCCTAACTGATGTGATAGTCTTATTCTTCTCCTCTGTAGGTTTTCCCTCTCTCCATTTGGAGCTGTGACCAGGCCTTTGACAAATGCTTAATTTGGAGTACTCAGGCTTAAAATAGAGACTTTTAAAAATCTTTAATTGGGGCTAAGTGCTAGTTCCTTCATGAGGTTCATTGTTTTGAACAAGGAAGCAAGACTAAAGAGTTAACTGCTTCCAATTGTAAATACATCAGTGGCAGGCACATTACAAAGCTCTATACAATCCTGTAGAGTAAATGGTGGACAGCTCATCACAATTAGGCATGGTCATAATGAAGAGCCAAAAGAGAGAAAAGAGGGCATGGGGAAAAACAGACCTTTTACAAATGTTTTATATGAAGAGAAATTATAGCTAAAAGGGATAGTTAATTAGTTTAAAGACTAGATGATAATGCCTTCGCTTTGCAGAAGAAGAAAACTTTGAAAGCATGGAAAATGGGTGAGTTTCTAGCAGCTGATCTGGAAAAAGAGAAAACAATTCAAAGCAATACTGTACGTGGGTGTTTCTCAAAAGAAACTGTGGTGGGAAGTGTGTGAGCTGAGTAATTTACTCTTAGCAGAGACGGTAGGCACTGTTTTGTTTAGCATGGACCCTGCACATAGCCTTGTTTTCACAGGAATGCATCTGTATTATTACAGGTGCTTATCAGAGACATAGATGCTTATGGTCTGCTTCCCAGCTTTGCATACCGCCATAGGAAGGCAAAACCCCATCTGGCCTGTGCTGAGAAGGTTGCACAGAGGAGCAAGGTTACAGTCAGGCTTGTGCTTAGCCTCTGCAGTGTGCTGGCTAACCAGTCACCTATAAAACCAACGTGCATTCTGATACATGTTATTTGGAGGAGAAATAAAATAGCAAAAATTTGTATCATGATCCTCTAAGCAGCAGCATGTATAATGTATAGTGTTGCCTGTGAGATATATCCTGCGTGATGCTTCCTGGAGATGGGGCTTTTCTAGCATCAGTGAAGTTTGAGAGCATCTTTCCTTCCACTGCTCCCACTGTGTGTATCGTGGGTAAGAGACATCTGTGTGTCGTTAATGGAAATGCACGCTCTCTACACGGACTC
Source organism: Cygnus olor (assembly GCF_009769625.2). NCBI lineage: Eukaryota > Metazoa > Chordata > Aves > Anseriformes > Anatidae > Cygnus > Cygnus olor. The sequence continues at coordinate 63,310,809 of NC_049173.1, read as the reverse complement.
TCTTGTTTGGGTATGTGTATGATGGCAGTCATTTCTCACCAAATTCAGTTGAGTTTCTGCTGCTGGAATGAACTTGCTGCTTCTACTGCTGGCTTGGGTATTTCTAGGTTATGCCAGAGCTTCTGAGAACTGCACAGTAGATGCAACCTTTACTTTGTAGGCTGGGATTTGGAAACTACAGTCCTCGCTCCCTATGACAGCTATGGAGACAATATTGTTTATTACTATCTATCTCTGTCACGTGGCACAAAATAAACTGCATTATAGTAGTATGTGTAACATGCCTTCTGCTTGCAAAAAGGACATAAATTTGTCATAAGAGCCTGGTATTTTGTTGGTAAGTGGGTGGCTGGTATGGGACTGCTTCAGTCTCTCCTATCCCAGGGAAAGTGAAATGCCCTGTAGGGAAGTAAGGAGGAGGCTGGTACCGTGGTTGTGTTTACCCTGTCTCCTGGCCCATCTGAGCTGTTGGTACCCCTGTGATCTTGCTTTTGCAAGTTGCCTTCTACTACCATCTCCCTTAGTCTCTGAGGGGAAATAATGTTCAGCTGCATATCCCAGGAGTTGTGATAGTGCCTCAACAACCCATCATTTCCGCAGTGATTTTGTAGCTAAAGCTGGGATACAACAGACAGAATTTTAAAAAGGACTTGATATTAGCCTAGCTTTATTGCTATTGAAGTCAGTGGTAAGACTTGTGTGGGAACAAAGTTAAGCCTGTTTTCAACACTTTAAAAAAATCCTTCCTGGAAAATTTTATTCTTTTTATTAGCTGTATGCATTGGCTTGTTCTGGTTTCATAGGCAATACTGTAGCAAAAACTTTGTCTTTCAGTATCGTTCTCTTGCAGCCCCCAAGTCAATGTTTTTGTGACTACCCTTTTCTTTAAATCCCTTCCAATAAGATCTACTTTAGCATTTCAATATGCGCAAATAATATGGATTCATGCCCCCAACTACATTTGCCCTGTACATGAATAAACAGTAGCACCAGGAACTTAAAGGATAAAACTGGTGTCAGTGGCTTTATTGGGATGTTTGTGAATGTAAGCCCTTAAAAATTACACTTTGTTAGTGCAAATGTGTGTAGAAGACAACCCAGAATCACAGCAGACAGGTACACTGCTGAATGCTCAGAAGGGCAAGCGCAGGAGTGTAAAACTGGGAGTTGTATCCAAATTAGATTGATCAGGTCTTTCCAAACACTTCTTAAATGGAGTTTTGTAGGAGAAAAAGATGTATTTATATTATATAGTATAAAAATAAAGTAACACTTGCTGGGTGCTTGCCTTAGTTTAGATTTAATGTAGGGCTGATGTAGGCTGTGATACCAGAAGGAAGAATGGAGGATGCTGCTAGAAGGATAACAGACGTGTGAACGTATTCTGAAAGAGACGTGTCCCTAAAATAATAATATGCAGATAAAACATTACAAGAAAGACCTATGTGAAAATTTGGAAATAATGAATAGGGTTTTGTACTGTATGGAGACATAAAATCCTAGGGTAAAGTAGGAAGTTGGAAGAAAATGTACTTTCCACTCAGCTGTCTAAAAGTAAATTATTGTTGCTTTCATATCTATGGTTATGTAGAGACTGCAATTTCAATAATTTATTCGGCTTCTCTGCAGAAAGCTATCCTGAAGCTGTAAAAAATCTCTTTAACTCTGGTCTTTAGGTGGGTAGGTGCATCCGTACCAGATCAGTCCATGTCTGTCACTTTACAGAAATATCCAACTCAGAACCAGAAATCTCTGAACTTCAGTGTAACAGAAGCAAGGCTCTTTCATATGCTACCCAGAAGCTGGGACAGAGAACTAAACATCTTTAGAAGAGTGTTTGAGATTTTTTTTAACTGTGGGGTTAAGCAGGGCGGCAAATATGGAGGTGATCCAAACCCAAGAATGCGTAACACAAATTACTGGAGCATATGTAGAATATATTTGAGAGAGAGGTGGGAGCAAATAATGAGAAAATCTAAGATTTTAAAGGTCATGGTGACAAGGAGAGGTAGCAATTGAAGAAGGCCAGACCTATAATACTTGTAGTTAAAGCAAGTTTTATTAAGTTCTTCTATCAGTCTGTGACAGTATGCACATGGTATTCTGAGAAGACGCCACTCAGTTGTTTGGTAAAATCCTAAGAGAAGCAAAGGTGGCTGAGATGAAGATGTCAGGGTCAGACTGTGGGGTCTCAGTGGATAACGAAGTCTCTGCTAAATGGCACCACAGATGTGGGCAATTGTGATGAAGAAATCTCGCTGTTACAAAAGGTTGGGTTCTTCTGGAAGGTTGTTTGGTAAGACTGAACACAGCAGCCTGACCACCTTGCCTCTGTTGTGATGGGTAGCGCATTTGTGGTGTTGGTTGTATCAGGCTGAGTCTGTAAAAACCAAGCTTCCTCATGGGCTGCCATTTACATAAACAGTAAGATTCATGCTAAGCTTCAGTATCTGAGAATGTGAGCCCTATTTGCTAAAATTCAAATGCTAGTGTTTAACTAGAAAGTGTTCTTTGTGACCAGGTATTTTTGTCACATCAAAACCTATCAAAATTCTTTTAGCTGTAAGATTTATTCATAATTGAAAACTTGTTATTTAATCTAGAGCTTAAATGTAGTTACATATGCCAACTTAATGCCACAAAATAGTCTAAGAATATTCTTAAGCAGTATGTCAGCTAAATTTTATTGCAGGTCCATTAGTATTACCATTAAGCTGCTGACTAAAGGTCATAATGAATACTTACTATTTTATATCACCCAGGAGCTACTAAGCACAGCTGGAGTGTATTTTACTACTTGAACACACGTAATACTCAACAAATCATTGATCAGTGGATATGTCCATCTTATCAATGTACTTTGCCCAAGTATGCAGCAATTCTTCCAGTGTGCATTGCATAATAGACTGAGGAATTAAAAAATATCTTATTAAATGGCTTGGTGTTACAGTTCTATTTTAGGTACTGCCTATAACTGTGTGGTTGCATTGATATTTCAAAAACCCAGTCAGGTCTTACATGACTTTGTCTGACCAGTTCAACAAGTGGGAAAACTACTGTTGAGATTCCTGATACTTAAGATGATGGGAAAAGTTATTCTGGAGATTTTATCAAATTGATGCTTTATTGATATTTGTTTTCTGTATCTTCCCACATCATCTTACATCATTCCTCCTATTGAGATCAAGTTCTACTGGAGCAGCAAGAAGATTATGTCCTTCGAATTGTAATAGTTTCTAACAGCTATTGCAAAATATTCCTTAACCCTTCATAAATCCATTTTGTGCATTCAGAATGGATTTTTAAAAAAGGTAATATAATGATAAATTTATCAAAAGAGATGGTTTAATTTATATAATTACTTAAACTTATTTCTTGTGAGAAGATAAAAAGGATCATGCTGAGGTACGTGAGCAGGATGGACTTGGGATTTGTTCAGCTGTTATCTAATGGATTCTCTGTAGTTCAACATAATTTGCAATAGGGAAGCCTTGTCTTTAGGGTAGAAGTATTTGATCACTTCAAGTACTAGTATTTGCCATGTCCAGGCGATTTCATGAGTACACACAGCTACTCAAGACAAAGGGGCAACTTCTTTATGACAAAATATTCCACAGTTCTCTTGGTTCTATTTCTTTTCCCTGCAGAAAGTCTCTGAAACTACATGCTACATTCAATTTCACATTCATTTCAGCAGCAATGACACTGTAAACCTACTCATTTCTTACAGGGCTTTTGCAATATGTATTTTAGCATAGACATTCAGCAGTGACTGACTTTTGATCTAAAATGAACTAAAAATATTTTATTATCAAAAATTGTGTGTGCCTGTGTGGGTGAGTGAGGGAGCAAGGTTAGCCCTCAGCTGTATTTTTCTTGAGTGTCTTCTGACATAAACTTGTTCAAAAGAGAATTATTTACATTCAGAGCTATATTAACAAATGAAAATGGGATCCTCATCTGGAAGATTTGCTTTAAGGCCTTCAGGTGAGCAAATTTATTTCCTTTCCTTCCTAAACACCTTTTTTCTTTTAAGTCACATCTCCTTCCTCTTTAGTCCATTATCACTAGGCAAACTCATAGTAGTAGTAAACTGCAAGGCAAAAAAAGAGTAATATTATCATGGAAGAATGCCTCCGTGGTCTCATTAGTCTAGGCAGTTAGGTAGGTCATTTGCCACTGTTGGTGGTGACTTGATGTTTGAATGTTGATGTTCTCTAAACCTCAACCTGGCTGAAGCTGGTAGTGTACCTGAGGTTACGGAATACCAGTGCTCAGAGGTATCCTGATCTCATTGTTAATGCCAAGATTATGTGCTCATCAGGTGGCGCATAGCAGAGCTCGAAGTTGAAATGCTGCCTTCCCATAAAGGGGTAAAGTAGATGCATCTTAGCTGTAAATCTTACTTTCTTGGCAGGCTGCTCTAAACTGGAATATCTTAGTCTGGGGAGAATGGCAAAGCTACATTGAGAAGCAGTGGAAATTGAAAAATGCAAGCAGAAAAATGGGAATGAAAATTGAGAGTTATTTTAAGAGTATCAGAGACTGAAAAAGCCAGAATTTCTGTTCTGTATCAGAGAGAAATAGAAGGCAGCCTTGGAGTAAATCAGTTAAGCTATATATACCCTTATCTGTCTATTGATATCTCTATTTAAGTTCTCATAAACTAGAAGTAATGAAGTATAAAAACTGAAGAGGAAAACTAAGACATGAGGGATCCTGCCGACAGTATCCAGGACAATAGGTTTTCTAGCTTATTTAGAGACCCAAAGAAAAAATCCCCTGAGCCCCAAGAACTGTATAGATCCTTTAACAGATGGAAACTTCAAGATTGTTTATACTGGAGGAAAAAAAAAGCAAACAAAAAACCAACACAACCAACCAAAAAAACCCACCAGATAAGATCAAATAAATAGAATCATAGAATCATTAAGGTTGAAAAAAAACCTCCAAATACTTATGCTATGTTTTGAAAGAAACATGGTATTGTGTCCAAATGCCATGTCAATGCAATGAACAACTTCAATTAGTAGTTTAATTAGTCTTGAACTAAAAAAAATCATTAAAAAAACTTTTCTAAAATGACCTCACTGCAAGAGTCCTAAAGGACTTGGCTGAGCTGATCTCTGGTTTACCTGTTTGTTGACGTATGTGATTTTGCACTTATTTTAAACCATGGAGTGATGATATTGTACTGGTGTTCAGAACTGTAAGCAGAATGGTTTTGACTTGTATAGACGAGTCAACTTGCAATTAATGCAGGTAAGCTAATGGAAAAGTTGGTAGTGAATTCAGCAGACAAAGAATTGCATAATGGGAGCTTGCTTTATGGCTGTCAGCATAGTTTTATGATGAAAAGACCTTGTCAGGGAAGCTTTCAGTTTTCTTCATGCAATTACGAATCTAATGAATGGATGGTGTACACATTGAGTATTTAGGCTTCAAAGAACTTTGGATGCTGTGTCTGGATTAAGAGGGATGCTAGCACTTTGCATTGTTGCTGCAGTATGAAACAAGGAAACTGAAAATGGGCTCACTGACAGATGCTGGAGAGCAGATCTCAGCAGAGAGCCCTCATTGCATTGGATGCTTCCAAGGGTATTCTGTTGGGATTGTTTCTGGCAGTGTTCAATGTCATCCTCAGTGGCTGGACAGCAAGCATGACAAATATGGCCAAGAACATGTGTGAGCAACGATTGGTGGTAAATTATGAGAGAGGACGTCCTTAGGTTTTTACCACTTCATATCATACAGACTTGGCCTTCTTGTAATATGTATTTGGATGCACCCAGTTATAAGCTTGTACAAAGGAGGCAAGTTTAAACAGAAAGGGTAACTGTCTTGTGAAACAGTCATTGCCTTAAAAGATGCTGAGGTTGCAGTAGAAGGAGTGCTAAACTGGAGTTCCTAGGGAGATGGTGTGCTCAGAAAGGCCTGTGGGATCCCTGGATGCTTACCTGGCAGCGGTGGGCTGGTAGGCTCTTACCTCCTAGGAGTAACTAAGAGGTTGCCAATCAATACCTTGCTAACTGTTCTCTTCCTAGTATTATCTGTGGAGGCATCCTGTCTTTGATATTGTATTTCATGCCCCTTTAACTCTGTTATTGACAGAATGTTATGAAGCAGAAAAAAATGAGGTACACACGCTATTTGAAAGAAAAGTACAAGTGCATAAATACTGCCCCAAAATGGTCTTGTGGTTGAGGCAGTAAAGGTAGACTTGGGTGTCCTGGAGCTGTTACTGGTTTTGTGCAAGTTTTCTGTGCAACTTAGAGCTGTTTTTAACCTCCTGGAGCATCCCATTGTGGTCAGGGAGATGAGATTCTGGTCTCTACTCTTGAGGTAGATTTCCTCTGGGACACTGTAGAAATCACACTGTGTGTTGGGTTCCCATTTGTAAATAAGGCTAATGTGTCTTCCCAGTCTTGGAGGCACTGTGAAGGTGAACACATTAACAACAGTGTAAGAATCCTGCAGCAGTGAGCACCTTAGGGAAACCTCTGAGTAAATGAGACAAATGTGGTATGAGGGGGGTGGATAAAAGTGAATCGTCTGGGAGAAACCTTCTCTCAGAAGAAAAATACCAGACAGTTGTCTTGAAAGCTGACTGCACATTTGTTTTAAGGAGACTTTTAAATGCTTGAGACTTAATTCTGAATGTATTGGCTTTTGTGTATTCATGTAAGCGCTTCAGTTCCTTGTACGCATTGGATATCCATTTACATTCAAGAATGCATCACTCCTTTATTAAATATACACTCTGAGGTCCTAACATACTGGCTCCAAGTAGTGGTTCTCCATTCATGTGTACTTTACCCCTTCTAAAACATTTAGTTCTGTGTAAAACATTTAACTTCCTTGCTATCTGTAAGTATTGTGGTAGCCATCTGCCTAGCTAAGGGAGACAAAGATTAGCTGTTTATTAACATAAATAGTGTTTTAAACCTCACCGAGGCTTTTTAAATAACAGAGATGCAAAGATATCTTAATACAAAAATGGTTTGGGATTAAATGTAATGTACAGAGAAATAAGTGTATATGTTAGAAAACCAGAATAATGTTCAAACTAGTCAAAATAAGTACTTATTTGTTTTAAAAAATGTTTACTGTTTAAAACTTCTAATATTTGGTTTTTGCTTTTAGGTAGCCAGAATCTTCTTACTAACACTTTTTCCCAAATTCTTTGCAAGGTGTAGTAGCTAAGTAATTTGATAGCTAACTGACAATAATTAGCCTATTAAGATGATTAATGCTTATTCAGGACATTTAATTTGCTTGCTATAAGCACGGTGAGACAGCTAATTTGAAGTTATGCCAAATGCAGTATTTAGTTTTTATATACAACATTTGTTTGGCTTTCCAAATGTAAAATAATTGACAAGAATAATCATAGCCATGGATGTTAGGTCAGCAAGTTTTCATTTCTCCTTTTAATAACAATGATGTGCTACTTAGTGAACCAATTAGCAAGGTAAACTTTACTTGCATTAAAAAAATGCATAAGGCTAAGGAAGAATTTCTAAATTGTAGTTAATGAAATGTCAGCGAAGATGCATACTCTGTCACTTTTGCCCAGGTGAAAACCATCTGTCCTAGACAGATAGCATTTCTCCAACTCGTCACAAGGAAGAAGGATCCAAGGTCATTTTTATATACCTTGTGATCAGGGTTGAAATTATATATTTATTTTTTTGATTTATGAAAGTCAATTAAACTACTACACCTGAGCCAGAGGTTCAAATAAATAGACAGTGAAAGAATAAATTTCTTCAGTCATTGCTACAACCCTCCCTCACTTTTTTTTTTTTTTATCCTGGGAAAAGCCTACATTTTGTGTGGCTCTTGCATCCTTTTTTGGCATATTTGGAGAGGCACCATTTCTCTTCTGCTGGCTGGCCAGGTTCTTTGCTCCAGATAGCAGGACATGCTGTAAAACTTGGTGCTCTTCACCAAACTGCCCCTGGATTTGAAACTGGCCTCCCTAAGAGCACTCTAAAGGGGTGAGCCAGTAGGGGAGCCATGTCAGGGCTTGTAGGGAGAAAAAAACTTCTGCAATTGTCTGGAAAGCAATCTGATCTTTTTGGAAGCTAAGGGCAAGGTGTTTCTTCACTATAACTGTTGACATTTTCTTTAAAATTTGACTTGGGTTTCTGCCTCTGAGGCAGAATACTTTATAAAAACCTACTGTGGACATCATAGAGAAGTAGGTAGCACAATCTAAATCCACATAACCTGCAATCTAATCGTCTCTGCTTAATAAACGTCTCCGCTTGTTTGGCACAAAAGGCATTTTCAGTTAAGTAAATGGCAGTGGCTGGAGATGGGGATTGCTGATGGGGAAACAGAAGGGTCTACTTTTGTGAAGTGCCCTACATTTTTTTTTAACCATCTATCAACCTCAAATTTGAAATACTACTACATTTCCCAAGTATATTTGTTCTTGTTCATGCCATTGCTTCATCAAACTGCTGAGAAAGCAAAGTGGCCGGATGCTTTCTGACTGATGAATAAGAGGAGGAAGAGGCAATTGTTCTCTTAGAGGTGATGACAAAACCCAAAGTCTCTGTCCGTTGCCCAGGGTCCTTCTAACCTTTTGTTATTCAGAGGAAGCTGGCAGTTTGTATTAATCCGTATAAAAATAGTGGAGCTATTTCTGTCCACATGATCTCCCCTACCCTGAAATGATCACAAGCTAATAGTGCAGGTTATAGCCTGCATTTATCCCAGCACTTCCACTTTGTCGCCAAAGCAGTGTCATAGCATTTACGACTGTCTTGCAAGGAGCCAATTAGCATGTCCTGAATCCAGTTGAAGTAGAATATAATAGCTCTGTCTGCACTAGTAAACTAAGCAAGGCCAGGCACGGACTCGAATACAGCACTGCAAATGTTCGTAGGGCTTTGCTGCTATCATGTTTATGGTGTGATGTTGTTGATGCCAACTAGCTCTCTCCCAGATGATGCCCAGGTGTGGGTGAGGGGGTTGCACTGGCCAGAGGTTTTCCAATAAGCTGTGTGGATGAGGGCCCACATGGTGTGTGAGGTTCAAGAACCTGGCCTAGAGCTGAGCCATGCCACACCATGGAGGCCTTTGTCTGGTTTTGCTTACAATTCCAGCCAAAGACACATGAGAAAATGTTCATTAAGGTCATGGGGGCTCACTGGACACCCACCACCTTCTTAGGTTGTCTTTATTTTTTGATTGGCATCTCCCTGTACTTCATTACCACCTTTCTAATTTAGAGGAGCATGGGGACCAATTTAAAATCCACTGAAACAGCCTTTGGCTCTCTGCAGTGGATCCTGGATCAGGGCCAGGGGGTAAACTGCTAGTGGCAAGCTTACAGTAGTGTTCCCCTTGTGGGTGCCACTGCTGGGGTTACTGGGGTGGCTGGAGATCTTCACAAAAGCAGCTTGTCACAGGGTTAACCTGCCAAGCTGTGAGGTCTCAGGGGAATTGCTCCAGAGTTTTAAAAACAATTACAGTTCTCTCTCTGTGTCTATTGGACTAGCATACACTTCCAACATGGAGAAGTTTTTTGGCTATGATGAAGCTCCCTCTGTCTATGTACTCCAGCTAATCTAATCAGAGATTAATTTGCCTCTTTATTAGCTCAGTAGTCAAACACATGATGTAGCTATTTTGTGAGCTCACCTCTAAAACAGATTATAGCAGTGCTAAAAAAAAAAAAAAAAATAGCCTCCTAGCATTGCAGATATATCCACTTAGTACTATACTAGTCATGCATTAAAAATGCTTCTGATCTGGTATTACCAGGGAAAATTAACTGTAAACTGAAAGGAAAAGTGGTACATCATGCTTCAGACTCACTCTTTCAAGCATGGATTTATTCAGATCTAGTGCCTGAGCAATTTAAGTACATTAGTCAGTAATTCAGCTCTACTTATTCACAGGTAAAAAAGTCATCATTTTCTTAGTTTCGTGAAAATTGTTCTGATGGAAATGCAGATCTTCAGGAAAAGCTCTGACATGGTTTAAATAGTCCGTTCCCTATTGCTGATCACTTATATGGGGCCAAGGTCTGTCCCAGTGGAGGCAAAGTTCTCAGCTAAAGCAAAACAGTGAAAGTGTTCATGGGAGAGCAGCTGTCTAAGAAAAGTTGCTGCTTTCCTGCATTCCACCCAGGCAGGTAGTTGAAAAGCGGTAAGGATGCATCACTAATAAATAAATCAACCCGACCAGTTATTGCAGCAAATGCATTTCTTTAAATTGAAGCAATATGTGTTTGAAACATGTTGAGGCTTAGAGAGTAGGGTCCACAGTAGGCTTTCCAATGAAGGAATATTTTATTTTTTTCATTACAGATATGATCGTTCATACTTGGGTTTCTTTGCTGTTGAAAACTTAGCCAAAACTTGAAAGTGTTTGATGTAGTCGGGCAGCCTTGAATTCACCATACACAAGCTAAAAATCCAGTGATGTGGAAGTCGCAGTTGAATTATTTATTTATTTACGATTTCAGCTGTGGTTTGCTACATTCTGCTCCCTTCTTTTTAAATACCACCTGAAGGTCCCTGGTTGTTTGTGCATCACTGATACAATTCTTTTGCAACAGAAAAACAAAAGAAGGCACTAGTGCTTTGAATAGAGGGTGCCTGATTGATAAGCTAGTTGCAGCCAAACCTGCTCTGGCTAATTGTCTTTCAAATGCCCTCATTAATCAAACAGAGGAGTAACTCTGACAGGAGGGCTGTCACTGTTTTCATGATTTCCTAGCACTCCTGCGCAGTGTGAGACCTGGCTGCATCCCCAGCCCATGGCCTTTAAAGTGGTTTGAATGCCTGCTTGCTGCGGAGCACACCTGGCTTTGGCGGGATGGGGGCCTGCCCAATGCCGAGGCATCATCTATCCCCGGAGACCAATTTAGCAGTTACTTAATGATTCATAGCGTGATGTCTGGAAATGAGTGCTCCACACGATAACATACATAAACAAATTTAATTAGTTTTCCCCTTTTTTGCATAAGTAGCCACCAGTGTATTAAAGCTGCAAATAAACCAGGTAGGCTGCCTGAAAAGCATTGAAGCTGGTTAACAGCCTGTCTTTGAAAAAGGCAGTGGTGGTTTCTTTCAGCTGCTGATAGTCAGTGGTGCTGGCTTGGTCCGCTCCTGGGGTTGCCAGGTCCTCTTGTTATGGAAGAGGGAAGCAGTGATCACAGCTATTTTCTACTCTAGATGTAGAATTGTGTACCTACAGAAAAGGCTTCAAGCCATCTCTTGTCTGCTCCCATTCAAGGCTGCAGAATATAGAAGTTTTTTGGAAGTGTTTCTCAAGTGTTTCATATATTTCCCATTTGCAGTCTGTTCTAAGTATCTGAACACCTTAGGTTTATGTTTACTGAATGATTTTTTTTTATTTTGGCATTTGACATGGGATTTTTTTATTTTGGGATTTCCATACATGAGGACACTAAAATTATTTCTAGTTGCGCACACTAAAAAGTAAGGCGAAGTGCTTCATCTTTAAGAAAGTAAATTGAAGGCTTAAGTGACAGGGTGACTCTTTTTTTTTCACCTCTTGCAACATTGCACAATTAACACTTGTGCTATATGAATTGTAAGGAGGTTTTGTTTCTCTGCTGTTAAGTGCTTCCTGTAGTCTGTGGAACAAGGTTCTAGAGCTGATTGTCCAGAATAATGTTATTCTGCTGAGGAATGCAAGTGAATATATTTGTGTGGAAAAAGCGTTGTTCTGCATATACTCATACCGTGTGAAACTTTAATAACATTCCATGCGGCTGAAAATCATTCAGTGGAGCACAAAGTATAGAAAAGTCTTGTATCAGAGGGATGCGATGAGCTCTGGGCAGCAATACAATATATAAGGGATTATATGAATGAGTTCTGCCCTTTTTCTTTTGCTTTGTTCTTTACGAGATCATGTAAGGCTGCCCATAATGTTGAGTAATGTTTGATACTTTTGGACCATGGAAGATGTTAAATGATGCGAGTTGATTTCTCGTTTAGTGCAAACTAGTTTAGATATAAACACTTTTTTTTCAGTTTTTTCCTAACCATAGTCATAAATGATCTTATCTTTTTCAAAATGTGATCCTTCTCATAGCTTTTAGGGGCTGAATGTTACTAATTGCTGCTGACTTTGATAGCCGGGTGTGACTACTGATCAGCTGGACTGGTTGCCACTGTGAAACGCTTTGGCCAGGGAAGAAGCACTGTTGCTGTTATGGTCATTCCAGTCCAATGTGAATGTTCACAGGCACAGTTGTGTTCATAAACGTTTCTGGTTGGCTTGTCCAACGTGCTGGTAAAGACATGTATTTCAGATCATGCATTAATTAGAAGAGTGTGTTCCATCCTAAAATGAATTAGAACTAGCTAATCTGCAAGTTAAACGAAAGTGCAAGCTCGCACTAGAAGATAAGCGATGTTTATTTTAACATTGTGTTAGTTGATGTTTCCAAAACGATTCACATTCTTAGCTGGTCTTTTCCTCTTCATTTGGGAACAGCTTCCAGACTGAGGGTAATATTAATTCCTGCGAGGAGTGCCTTTTTCTTTAATAGGGAAGTTCTTGCAGATCTTGGTTTTAGATTGCAAACTGCCTTTGCTTTCCTAAGTGTGCGCAGGAAAATCATGGCACAGAATGTGTCAGTTCAGGTGTCCTGCAGTCACCACTGTATAAGCATACTTGATCAAGGGGGACCAAAACTTGGTTTAAGATATTTTACTCTGCAAGTGAAATTCTGTCTCCAGCAAGTTCAGTGGGGATCCTGTTATTGACCTCAGTGGGGTCAAATTTTGCTCCAGGTCTTTAGCTTTTGTTCAGGTATTGCCACCATGAAAGCAATTTGGACAGAGGGTGGGTGGGTTCTGGGGGGACAAGATTGCTTTTGACCTTTCTTTTAGAAATTTAACAGATTTTTTAGCTCATTTGTGCCAGTACCTCCCAATGCCCATTTTCGGACAGTATTTTCTCTGTCTTGCTATTAATTTTATATCAAGGCATTTTATTTTACTGTGAGGGTCAGGTCTCCAAGTGCTGTGATTGATAGAGTGTATACTGGGGTGGCTACTGCCTCTTTCTTTCTCTTTAGTAACCAAAAGCTAAGAGCTTTATGGGGTATATTTAAAAACTAGGTACCTGCTCCTAAAACTTGACTGGCTTTCACCAGTGGCCAGTAGCATGGAGGTAAACATTTCCCAGTGGCTGTGATTAATTTTCCGGACTCATTCAATGCCTTTATATTGTACTCTGTGGGCATTCATAAGGATTTCTAATCAGTGCCACCATGCCCCTTATAAATCTGTTCTCAGGACTTTGTCTTAGTAATAAAAGCTTGTCCTGCTGTGAAACATGACTTGAAGGTCTCCACATACAGGCAGAATTATTCTTATTTTTACTGCATTTGAAAAGCCTTTCTTACATGTTGCCCTCATCCTACAGAAACATGTTCTGTATTTTTTGCTGTGTATAACACAAAACCAATGAATTTTTAAAATTGAGATATGTAGACCACTAGCTACTTCTGTACAGAAATTGTGAAGGGGAATCAGTCCTAAATTAATCTATAAAAATAATGCCATGAACAAAATACTTGCTCTTTCCTTAAGAAAAACACTTGACAGTGTACAGAGAGTGATACCTAGAAAAAGAACAGAGCTGTGAGATTTGGGAACACAGAGGAATGAGAGACCTTCAGACAAAGGAGTGGTTTTGTCAAGTTCAGTTGTTAACTTTAATTAGGCCACTTAAATCCATATATGCTTCCTTTCTACTACTGTTTATTGTGGGCTGTATGGTTACAGCCTTGTAACTGTCATCTGGATGCTTGTGCTGGCTGGCTGCTTCTGAAGGGCCCTTGCTGGGCCGAAGCTGTCTGCTTCTGCCTCTGTTCCTGTTGGCTCTTTGAGATGAGGCTTCCTAAAATGAGGTTGGCAGTAAGATACAATGAGGAATCAAAATTTGTGTTCAAGCACTTTTTCAAGAACTATGAGAGTTCAAACCATTTTAAACCTCCAGGTATAAGTTTTTCAGACCTTAGCGTGACATGAAGAGGGACCCTTTGAGAACAGCCAGAGCCTGATGCTCAGCGTAGTGCAGGTGCCCCCTTGACAGCCCCAGGCTGCTGCCGTTTGGTCCTTGGGGGTCTCTGACCACCTTGGTGTGCTGTGGAGCGGTGCATGACAGCTCAGCCTCTTAGGTAATTGTTGGTGTTTTCGGTGTCCTGGTAAATGAGGAGCTTGGTTTTGTCCTGTCTCCTAACTTCGGTGTGTAGTCCTTGTGATTCCTCATGGCAACTCTGCAGCCATGTAAATAAAACACTTGTTTGGGAAATAAATTGCTAGCAGTTTGCACTTCAGATCCGCATGTGGAGTACTTGCTATGCTTATGAGAAAAACACCCTGCCATTCCCATTTGAGATCAGCCATGGGTTTTAAGCTAAGCTTCTGGTTAAATGCATTGCTATGTGGGACAGTTATGAATCATTGGCAGAGAGCTTCCCTAAAAATACACTTAAGCGTAGCATGATTGCATGTAGTTAAGCACAGCAGTGTTTAAAATCTGCTAAAATTCAGGAAGTGAATAGGACATCGGTAGATGACGGCTCCAGTTTCAGAGCTGGCATTACTCACAGCTTTACGTGGGATGGGGTTCGCGTTCTGCATTCACACAAGCAGGAAAGGAGAGTCTGCCACAGGGTAACTGCAAGAAGATCAGTAATCAGATACTAATAACTTGACTGACTGCTGGAGGTGCCTTTTTGAGCAGATTGTTCTGTACCAACGCTGTATAGAGTGGAATTGTGGTTAGGCAGACTGAAATAAATGGATAGAGTTGAATGAAACTGATGAATTTTTTGATTGTTTTAGCTGGTCATGTGGCAAAATTTTTTTATTTAGTGATGATAGTTGTGATATATTAAAAATGAACAAGTTCATAAATAAGATCTCTTCAGTAGCATTTTTTTCATCTTGGTTTCCCTCTTGTTTTTTGTATGTCATTTTGATTATTGTTCAAAGTTATTTTATTAGCTGTGACTTTTTTATAACAAGAAAAAACACCCAAAGCATGCTTAAAATAAACAATGTGGCAACCTAATACTTAAAGAACACTGTATTTATGTATTACAGAAATAACATTGTTCGTTCAGACTTGACAAGAGAGAGATGGGAATACATTGTATGTCGGTGGAAGAAGACATATGGTAAGAGTTTGTCATTAAAGGGAAAACATATAGGACTGTCATTTAAGTTAAATGCTGATGAATCATGGATTAGATTCTATCTGAGGGCTCATCTAGCCTTAAGGTATAGAGTATATCCGTGAGTACAGTGCTAATGGTGGGTGTTGCTCTAATGGATCATCTGTCCAAAAATAATAATTGAAAGGACTTTCCTGAATGTCTAACATCACCTTATCCCACTGGAAAAATATGTAGCTGGAAGACTTCTGTTATGAAAGGGATATGCATGGAACTGCTTCTTTCAGTAGCATATCCTGTAATTAATTTGTATGTTGCTATGAAGTTACAAAGGCTTAAAACTAAAAATTAAAATTCCTTATCAATAGACATGTATGAGAAGAAGTTAGTGGGACTGTTGGGGGACAAAATGCAGTTACTGATGAAAGATATGCTTATCATGCTTTATAATAATAGAAGTGTATGCACTGAAAGCGCTTCACTGGTGGTTTCAGGAAGTTATCCTGTGGAAGTCAGCTCTGAACAGGAGAGAACAAACAAAAACATTAATACTTCAACAGACAGTTACACTCATTTTTGTCGTTTCATTTTTTTATTGTGGGGACCTACTGGCTTGGATCTGCAAATAATTAAAACAAAGGCAGTAGTCTTGTAAGTGCTAGGACTGTGAAAGTCAACAGAAATGTAACTTGGTAGTTTGGTGTGAAAATTTGAGTTTTACAGAGTGGATACTTAACACTGCTGGTTTGCCAAATATATTGGTTTGAGCTCCAAAAACTGTGGGTGGAATTCAGGTGTCTTTACCACAGTATCATAAATGTAGATGTCTAAATGTGGGGAAGTCACCCTACATTCGCTTCACAGTCTATTGAGGAAAAATGAGCACCTTCAGAGAGTGATTCATCTTAGCCTGAAATAGGCAGGTCAGATGAATTGCCCCCTGGAGATGCCTGTTTCTCTCCGTTGACTGTAGAAAAACGTACAGTGACAAATTCAGAATTAAACGCCTAACCTTTTGATGTCTAAAGCTAGGTTAGATGAATCTCAACATGTCCTGATAAGGACAGGCTCTGTCAGCTGTACCAGTGCTGAATAACACCTCCCTCAGGGGTACTTCTGTGGGGCTCTTTCTGGAGTGAATTGAGAAGGTCTGACTGAGAAGTTCCGGGGGTCCCCAAGCAGAATGTTCCCGATGCTGATTTTAGGTCTTCATTTTCCTTTTTAGTTTTATTGGTGGTAATTGGTTTTATTCTAAATGGAAGAAGACTAATCTGTTTTTTTTCCCCATGGAATCTTAATATTTTATTCTGCGCAGTGTTAAAGTGGCTGTGTAACTTCTGCAAAAGCTGAAAACTGTCTGGTATGTGTTGTCCAAATTTCCTCTCCCCATTTGTTGTATTGCAAAGTAGATGGTTGCTTCCTTGTTAGCCTGGTAAGCATAGTGGAATGGGAGAAAAAGTTTTTTTTTAAAGGCTGGCAAAGAATGCCGCTCTTGGAGAACATCTGTGAAGGTGAACACCTAGCTAGTTACATCACTGAAATCCTTACCATGTTTTAGAAAACACACTGCTTTTTTTTTAAGAGGGATATGTGAATGAATCCTTTTGTTGTCGTATGTAACACTGGGTATTAATGGAGTAAATCCAGGAAGGATGTAATGTTACAAAAAGATTTAAAGAAATGTTATGGTTGTGTGTAGTCTGCAAATTAGGTAAACAAGAACGATAAGAAGTACTCTTCCTTAAAAAGGAAATAGCCAATAGCTGATTATTCAGCTATGGTGTGATATAATATTTTCAGTCTTTTAGGTCACAGAATAGTTTTCATGCTCAACTACCGCAAGTACAAAACAACTTGAACATAACAGGAGCAGGAGGGCTTTTTACTACTGCCAGAAATCCCCAGATGTAGGAGGAAGGAAAAAGTCCCAGTAGTATCTATGACTTTTTGTGTATTTTCTGTTGCTCAGAGAACCTGCCATGCATATAATAATCAGAACTTTGTGCTTGAGGTCATACTGGTTCAGTGAACTTATACCCAAGCTGATGTTTTCAGTTAGACTGTTCTGAATATTCTGACAGTCACAGATGGGCCAAAGTGGCTCAATGGTTCAACATGCTTGTCTCCTTCCTCCATCCATTTTTTTTATTCATAGTTTGAGGAATATTTAAAAGAGAACATAGATTGCCCAAGCATCTTGTATATAGCAGGGGATTTCGTTTAAAAAAAAAAAAAAAATCCAAACACAAATCCAACCAAGCATATGGAGAGAGCTTTTACCAAACTTTTACCAACCCCGGAAAATTCAGGTTTGCACAGACTTGCTTGTATGTCCTCAAATTAAGTCCCTCCTTATTTAAACATTGCCCAATATTACCTACCATCCCCAAATACTCTTTTATGGAGAAATGTAGCCGTGAATTTGGCTGTTTATACTTCAGTAGGAAAATGCATAGGGAAGGCAGGCGTCATTCTCTGAATTGGATTCATGTGCCTACTTCAGCAATAGTGTTAGGATCTCTAAACAACAGCAATAAACCTTTCTATAATTCAGATTTAAGCAGGTATGTTGTATAATACTCTGCATCCTTCTCTGAACAATTCAGAAATGAGGTAATTTTGACTGCCTGGAGTTAAGAGCATGTTGCTAATTGGTCTTGTGTGTACAACCACGTCAACGAAGGAGGTCCTGGACTTCAATGAGGAAGTTGTGCAGTAGTAAAAATGTTTATCAGAACCATCTCCATGCAGTGGGCTGCTTCATCTGCATTTACTTTTGAATTAACCCTGTGTTAGGTCTGCAAAAATAATCTCTGAAGTCTGTTCCTCACTCCTATCATCTCTCTCCATTGAAAATGAGTGGCCTCAAAGAGATCAGGAGCAGAAGGCAGCCTCCTCTGTGTAAGAGCTTTGAGAACTGCTAAAGGCTTGACTTTAATATATGTATGTGATAATATCGCTATTATAAGGCAGGTTTTGACCACATAGGCAAACAACTAAGGTGAAGTCTGGCTCTGATTTCTGTTAATGAATGTATTTCTTATAATGCACAACCTTCTTAATGGGGTAAATCCTTCATCAGAAAGATGAGCAAAACTGAATAAAACCAAATATATTAATCTTGTGAGGGGCAAGCTTTCCTGTGTTTCCCTGTGTTTCTGTGGCAGTTACTATTTGCAATCTGTAGACAGGTGAGACTTTGAAATAGAAACATCACCTTTAATGACAGTGAAAACTGGGATAAGTCTCTCAAGATTAGAGAAAAGCATTTTACCTTCACTATGGCCTGTGGACTAAAGTGGAAAAGTTTGCTTACACTACACAAGCGTTAAGACTATTACTGCCTTTTTGGACTTCTTTGAGAATAATGGTGAGAAGCTAACAGGATTAATGCATTCCAGGAAAATGATCAATCTGACAAAGCTGAGGAGGTAAGATATTAGGCACTTCATTTGGAGTGGTGTGTGTGTGCGAGGGGTGGTTCTTCAGCAGGCACAAGTCAGGAGAAGCCCAAGTTATCAGTCCTTTAACAAAGAAACTTTCTGTAGGACCTCACTGCATGTTTCAAAAAGTTTAAGAATATAGTCATAATCGTGACTGTTATGCTGTGTACAGAATGTTTCAGGTCGGACTTGAGAAAATGAACCCATAGCCACAAGTAGTGTAAACAACATTTTAAGAACAAAACTTCATAAAATTGCAGTATCTTCTTAAAGTCAGAATTGGCACAGCAGAAATGTCTCCCTTTGCAGTCAGTCCCTTGTTTTAAAGAAAACATTTCTGGGCCTTGGAAATGGACTGTCTGAGCCAGTTATTTATGCACTATTGTGAAAAAATACTGGTGGAAGTTTTTTGTTTTTTTTTAGTAGTGCTAATTTGTGATAGGAAATGAGATGTCAAAGTACATCATTCAAGTCTTCATAACACTTCTTTCTTGCCTGCAGTGATCAGCAAAGAAGCAACTGCATTTAAGATACCAGTATTAGAATTCATCACTAAGTCTCAGCTGAGATCAAGAGAGTCATGTCAGCCATTCCTCTATTTCAGGTGTCTACAGACTAAGTTTGTTCAGGAGGTTTTGTTCCCAACCAGCTCTAGAAGTACTTTGGAAAATGGAAATATGATTGAAAAAAAAATCATAAGGATCGTAGGTATGCAGACCAGGTTCTCATAAAAATGCCAAATTTGAAGGCTTGATAAATAAAATTGAGCTAATTGGAGGCAGAAATAACTTTATATTTACAGAATTCACAAATCAGGACTTTGTTCAGACTTGGTTTTGAAAATTCAGTTTGGACTTAATATTGTGATGGTGTTTTTTCTTCTCTTTATATAGTGTGAACAAATACATGGATGTTACTGTGTTTAGCTGTAGTCCTAAATCATTGTATGCACTGTGTTTGTCTCACTTTGTTCCATTTCATGCATGTGTTTGTGTGTAGCTGGCAGTTTAACATGCCATCCGGAGACAGAAACTGCTTGCTTTGACAAGGGCAGACTGGAAAGGTGGCAAGGTTCTCTGAATCAGGCCAGAGCAAGCCATTTCATCAGGCAGCCCAGAACTCCCTTCTCACAGAAAAAGAGGGAAAATGAATGCTATGGAATTTAAAATAACTATTTCAGCTTTTCTCTAGCCTGGAAAACGTTCCTCTTGGGCAATATTCTGTTAATGACCACTGTTGGGCCAGATGTTCACACATGTAAATTAGTAGATTTCCATTGACTTCAGTGGAACTGAGCCAGTTTACACCATCTGAGGATCTGTCCCCTCAGCTTTCTTTCTAAACCAGTAGTGACTTTAGATAAGGGAACTATCGGCCATAGTTCCAGTTTCCAGGGGAAAAGAAAATTCATGTTTGTATTTACATCATCAACATGAGAACAGATTAAACTGTGAGATGGAATCAAAGTAGTTCAAATAAGCAAATCTAAGAACACTGAATGTAATCATGTGCTTTGTTTTGCAATGAGTTTTTTTTATCAAAACAAAACTTTGTAGCTTCTAGATAGTCTTCAAAGCTTCTGATATCACTTGGGCCACTGGAGTGGAGTAAATTGAATATACGAGCATGAAAAAGATCTGAAATGTTTCTCATTTTTTTTTAAATTAAGACTTAGACTTGTGCAGGGCCTCTAAGAAATGGGATGAGCTCTGAACTGGGCGCATTCCTTCTGCGTTTCTATTCTGCTCCCATTCAGCACTTATAATGGTAATGAAGTCTAATTACAAATGCATGTGACTGCCTGTTGTAATCTGTCAGTGTGTTTCTGAAAAACCTTGTGCCAGTTCAGTATTGGTCATTAGATAATAAGGATTGATAAAACGTAAGGGGCAAAATGTTAAAAATGCTACTATCGATTAGAACGCACCTTAATAATGAAACCATGGGCCTGGGGACGAAAGCCATGGATCATTTTGACAATTCGGCCTTAGATTGTGGATGAGACAGAGTGGGGACAATTAATCCCTCAGAGCCACAAATAACAAATAAAGTAGTTGCAGCTCATTACAACCTGACCTTGCTAAACGGCCTTGAAAACATAAGTGACCTTCTAGTATTTGAAAAGATTACAAAGCTCTATTGAGATTTTTTCTAAATGTTTGGAAACCCCATGACTTAATTTTAATAGAACTGTCTTGATGAAAGAAGCTTTTAACTTCACCACCTTTCATGAGCTAAATTGCTAGCATCTCGTGGAACTGATGGCAATACTGTAGGGGAATGGTCGGGAAAGATCTTAGAAGTCAAAAGTCTTGCTTTGTGCAATTAATCAGTGGAAGATTGTGCTACAATAGCTTTGAAGAGACAATAGTTTCAATGAACTATCTAGTAATTCCAGTTAGGTCTTTTATAAATGATCTGGTATTATTGGAGCCCTGTGTAATTACAGGAAAACATGCTTCTTTGTGCACTGCAGCCAAGTTCCATCTCAAAACTGGGGAATATGTTCAGCAAAGTGTTTCATGAACTCTCCTTGTGTTCCCACCTACCCCTCTTTAAAATATCCTGACATGGCAATGAGGAGAGAGTGTGTGTTTTGCATTTATGTCTGTTCACATGTGCTGCAGATGTTCTTTGACTAAGTGGAGTCATGACTTGAATGCCTTGTCATGGGCTAATGCGTATGGAAATCACAAAGCATTAAGCTAGCTTACTGCATGACTAATCAAAGATCCCATGATAAATAGCTAGATTCACATCCCTAAATTTTCTGTTTAGAACTGTACACAAAGAACTGAGTTTCTAATGAAATAGGCCAGTTTAATTTCATCCTTAACGTTGAGATAGGCTCAGCTCTTACATATTCTTCCTTCTGACTGTGGTAGATGGAGACATTCCTTTAACTTCTTCCTGAAAAGAGGTGATGATCACAATCTCCAGTGTTGTGGTAGCTGTGCGATGTATTTGCATTGCTGATTGACTTGGTGCTTTGAACCAGGCCTACGTGTCTCTTTGCCTATTACTCTTTCTTCTTTTCAATGAATCTGAATGAGATGTTTCTAAAGGTCCTCAAAATACATGAAATTAAGGCTTTTCTTCTTTTCCATCCCCTCCACTAGATAAATGCAGTTTCCGGTAATACCCCACTTCTCCGTAAATACAATAAATACGTAGCTTTTCCATGCCTATTCTAGGCAAGAGATAGGGTCTGTTGCAGTGATGAAGGCTACCTGTTAGAGTGCTCTACCTGCACACCTCACTGGTTTTGGTAAGAGATGCATTTAGCATGACTTCAGGGATGGTCATGGAGAGAGTAGCTCCAAGTTCAATAGCTCTTTGGCATATAGGGAAAGGCATCAGGTATCGTATTATAGTATGGAATCAGTAGATGAGCGTAGATCTGCTGAAGCATGCTGACCCTCAGAAATGGCACGTGACAGATAATGTTTTTTTGCATCAGTGCAATTTTCAAGATAGCTCTGAGATGTAGCCAGTGTAGCAGATGTTGCAAGAAACTGCTGAATGCATCATGAGCGGAAACAAGCACCATTTTTGAAGTAAAGCCTTTCGGTCCACTGGCTGTGCAGGTAGCAAAGTAAAGAAAGCTCCATGCTGCTGTTAGAAGAACAGCCTGCTTTCGCAACAGCTGGATTTGGGGACAGCTTCCAGGTTGTTTCACCCTGTTATTACCAGGGCTGAGTTTCAGCCATGCTGGATCTCTTGCCTTGACACTGGGCTTGGATGACTGTGCTTTATGTTTTGAGAGTGACAGAGAAGGGTGTGTTATTGCCCTCTGTAATACATTGATACTGGATCTATGCTGCTCTTACCGGCCTGGAAGACAGATGAACAAAAAGGTTCAGAATGCTGTCAGATGTATAAAATATTTGGGCATCATGGAGGCTCTGTAAGTTACTGTAGTGAAGTGAATAACCTTTTGCCTTGCATTTAAGCACTTGGCTCTGCCGTAGTGTAAGGCAGGAAGGTAAGGGGGAGTTACAGCTCCAAGGTCTGTTTGTGTAACCATGTTGGTTGCTTTCTGGGTCACAGCCTCCCAGAGCAGTGGGCAGCTGGCCCTTGGGAATAGCTTTCTTGGCTAGCTACAGGACCTTGCTGGGTAGGAGGGATGGAGGAGCGGATACACAGGGAAAAGGTGCACACAAGTCTTGGAAATAAATTGTAGAAGTGAATGGGAATGTGTTTGACATACAGAAAATTCCTAGTCTTTAGTTGTCACTTCCTTGTTTCTTTGATTGGGTGAAGACCACATCAGTGTTTTTAGCTGCTTGTTTGGAAGCATAAGGTCTGTTTCCTCACAAAAAGAACTGTTCATTTGGTTTAGATCCTTATATTAGTCAACACTGTTAATTATGGTGTCCTGTCACCATAGCATACTCCAGCAGCTGTGCAAGTGGATTCTCTGCTCACACAGCTCTCTAACTGTTGGCAGCAGCCTGTTGCCTCTCATGAATCCATGTTCCTCTTTGTGGAGATCTCCTTCCACCTGCCTGGCACCATACAGCCATGTTGGGCCCGCTGCCTCCTGGCTTCTCGTGGGCCCAGCTGCAGCCCGGTGCAGGGCCGGCCCTTTCTGTGCCAGGAGGCCATGGGGGGGCTTCTGCCAGGGCTCTGCTCTTTACTGCTGATCTACTGACTGCTCTGGTCCTGTGTTCTTTGCTGCTGAGAAACCCAAAGATGTCTTCCTGTGCAAGCCGAAGAAGTGCTTCGACTTCTGTAAGCTGTGGTATTCACCTCTGACCTCTGTACTGAAAGGAAGTGGAGAATCTCGGGCCTGGCCTGAGGCAGGCCAGGCAGGGGTTCTTGGTGCCTAGCTTAGGTGTTAGTTTTTTCGTACTTAGGTCTATAAAGGCCAGTATCTGTTTTTTTCCTCCTTTTTATAGATAAAATTAACATAAGCCAATAGTATAATGCTTAGTGTTGGTTCTAAATGATCTGTTTTAAAACTTCACCTGCAGTTTCTTAGATTATTATCATTTTCATTAAATAATTTCAGCATTATCTTTGCTGGAACTTTCTATTCTGGATGCAAGCATCATCTACTTCTGCCTGTTTGAAAATTTAGAAGGGGGAAAAAGTTTTATTCTTTCCAGGAAGAAAAGAAGGCAAAATACATCTTGTGTGTTCTTGTATCTGTTTGATAAGCTCCATCACACTGGTCTTTAGGCTCAGTCTGAAAACTATGTGGGATCATTGTCTTTTGCTAGTCCAGTGAAAATCCATTAGGGAGAAGAGTGAAAAAAATCTTTTTTTTTCACTCGATCAGTGAAGAGTTGGTAGTAGCTAAATTCCTTGAAATTATTGTCTGTACAGCACACACAGAGCACAGCGTTGCAGGGGTTGAGCAAATCTCACTGAGGATTACTTATCACAGATTTTCAGGCTATTGTGGAATCAAGTGTAGGAAGTTGAGGCGCGTGCCCACCCAGCGCGGTGCAGCATGCTTCTGGGGGCGCTGGGACTGGGTGCTCAGCTCTGTGCTCTGAGCGCAGCACGAGATGGCAAGGCTGACGGCAAGGAGGTGCTCTGGGGGCTTTGGGGTTCTCTTTACTGTCACTCAGACTGAGAAGGAGAGGAAAATCTACTTAATTGTAGAATTGAGGAGCTGTAAGAGGACTAGGTTGGGACTGGCACCTAGGAGTCAGTGTGGATATGGGTTAGGGCAGGAAGCAGAAAGAAAAAAGGTGGAGAACCTGGACTGGGAGAACTGGAAGAGTCAGGGTTGCACGTGCAAAGAGATTGGTGTAGGACAAGGACTGTGAGTAGGGAAGAACTTGAGAGAAGCATTTGTGATGGCAAGTGTCAGGTGGGGACCAAAGCTGATTCTTCCCCAGACCTGAAAAGGAAAGCCCAAATCTGTGGTACCCGGTGCTCCTGGTCTGCCAGCAGGGAGACCCGTGTGCCCCTCAGGCCTCCCTTCAGCCTGCTTTGTGCACAGGCTGCTCTTGTGCCTACCACGTGCCCTGTGTTTTGGTGTCAGTGATGTTCCATATAGTGCATCTTTCCTGGCTTTCTTTTTCTCTCCCATTTTGTATTTTTAACAATCTGTCAAACTGCAGATTGAAGGGTACAAAAACATGAACCTTACAGTGTAACCAAGTGCTCAAAAGTTAAAATAATAGAAAAGGCTGTCCATGAAGCCTTAATCGGGCCCCCTTGTGTGTATACGTTTTGATACTGTCGCTAATTACATGACATGGTCACACACTGCTTTTTCCTGTGGACCCCTGCATCAATCTGTGCACTAAGTGGAAGATATTTGCTGAATGAGCACAGCTTTAAGGTTTTATGCTCACTGTGACTCAGGTAGTCCCAGGGTTGCTTTACTGTATGCTGCTCGAGACTGAGCACTGAATTACTAATTTCCTTGTGCATTCTTCATTGTTAACTGCTTTGCAAACAGTAACACTTATTTTCAAAACACACTTGCTCTGAGGTGAGCGATAAGGCTCTTCTGTTGCCACGTGTGGGAAATGTGAACGCAGGGTGTTTGAGTCTGAGGTAGCAGCAGCGTGATGCTTTCCCAGTTCTCCATGGTGCAAGTCATGCAGTGTGTGCAGAGCTGCAGCCTGACTCCAGGCTGCAGCTGGTGAGTGCAGTCTTCTGAGATCTGGAGCTCTTTCTTGGGTGTTCTTTCTTAGGACACAAAGTGAAGATGCTACCAGTAATGACTGCTATGAGAAGGTTAATGCAAACGACTTGCCTGAGTTTTCACGGGAACCAATGTTGAAGACCGACTCCTGAGTTCTGCCCTTGCAGATTAGGGTTAATCCTGTGACTGTTCACCCCCAGCTTAGTCCCTTGCCTTGCTTACCTCATATTTCCTTGTCTCTGCAAAGAGCAAATGGAGATGGGGTGGGCAGGCAATCTCCTTCACTGCTCAGGCCAGGTCTGGAATATTAGTTTGGGATGAATGATATTGGGATTACCTGGGGGAGGAGGTGGTGCAGTCCAGCAGCATATCATAATGAACATGCAGGGGGTGGGGGCTGAATTAAGATTGGATCTTAATTATGGCATCTTAAAACTTCCAAGAGCTTTGCTTTGCAACCTTAACGTTCTTCTAATGTAGTTTGTGCGTACATGTGTCTAATATATATTGTTTTTCTGCTTACAAAAAGATGCTAACGGGCTGCACTTCAAATACTTTACAAAAATTCTGAGTTTAGCTTTCTGAACAGGTATTTGAAATCAATACAGAGAGAGAGCCGCTAACAGGAGGTAAACTACAAACCACAAACACTTTCAATAGGATAGCTCTTTTTATATAACATTTGATATCATTTTCACAGCATGATCTCTACTTTCATACTGTGATAGCTTTTACCTGGAGTTTAGATGATTCATTTTTCTAGTGGATACTTAACTTTTATATGAGGAAAATGCAAGAGAAGCCAGCACAGCATTAAATGAGCTATAGTTGCAGCATTAAATGAACTACAGAACAGTAATAATGTAGACTGCTCAGATCCTTGCTATCACACAGGGTTGGACTCATGAATGCTCTATCGATCCATATGTGAGGAGATATGGAAGCCTAGGAGGAATTTTTCTCACTGCTTTTTGGCTTATCTAATTCAGTTTTTAAAAGTAGACTGGGCACTCGGTCTTGTTTAGTAATCGTATGGAATCCTTACAGGATTCTGCGTGAAAATTAACTGTGATTTCCTGTTAGTGTGGGTCACGAAGATTCACATGACTACATCAGTGTGCTTTCCACATCTTTTCTTGGAAGGTTTCTGGAGGAATTTACCAGTCCTATCTTTATACTGAATTCTGCAATAAGTACTGCAGAGCGAGGAGAACTTTTTGAAAAAGTCTTTCATGTAAATGGTGATTATTCTTTCAAAGACAACCAGATTTTTGTGCAATGTGTCAGGAGTGCGTGGAATTAAGTGTGATATTTTGACTTCTCTGGAAAATGGATGCTGGGGTTGAGGTTTTCTGGGGCTACGCTGCCAAGCTTCTGTTTTCACATGCTTGTAATTTCTTATGAACGGTTTTTAAATGAAGTTTTCTGCATAAGGTTCCCAAACAGTTTTTCAAGTGAACACCTCATGTCTGTATATTTCTGAATAATGTAAAAATGCAACATTAGCGTGGTCCTGTTGAAAGATGGTTTAAAGATAGAAATTCAAATAGTTTGCCTTATTTCCTCCATTTAGCCCATCATCAGCCTTTCTTTCTTCAGGTTTCCATCACACACTTGTTTCACTCTTCCTCCCCCGGAAAGATATGTGTAAAACATACACTTAAAATGGCCTGACAGTTGCATGCTATCAGAAATCTATCAAACTCAAGACCATTCATCAGAAATCATTTCCTTAGTTTTTGAAAAGGAGGAGCAGACTGATTTATAACATAGGTCTGATAAGGTTGAGCTAGACTCATTTATTTTAATTCGTCTGAAGACTTTGTGTCTAATTTAGTTCTTGCTTTAGAAACAGACAAAAAAGAAACCTTTCCTTCATACTCAAAATGCAACAGCCTTTACTGACTCCAAAACAAACAAAAAATCTTTTGGCTGTTCTGTTTTTATAAACTGAGGATTGACCTGATTCTATCAAACAGCATCTTCCAGGGCCTGCATTGCAGTTGGTCAAGATGAAGGTGTTCAGCCCCTTCTATGTTTGTCATAATTATTTTAAAGTCATTTTAAAATGAATGAGTCAATTGTTTGAGCACTACCAGCTTTGCTAATAGGTGATGAAAGGTCCTACCCTGGGGTTTCATGCGCGTTTGAAAGCAGCTACCCTTGATGATTATCTCCTGTACTCTTCTGTACCGAACAGCATACTGTGTCGAATCGATATTGCTACTGCTCCCTGGGGTTCTTAATTCACGTGTTCAGAAAACTTCATGTTTTGTATTCCTTGAGGTACACCCTATAAAAGCTCAAATACACACAGAAATGCACATTAAAGGGCCCCTGCTTGCACCTATGTGTAGGAGCTTATCTCCAAGAACGAGTGAGGTTTGCTTTACAATTCTGTCTTTTTTGCACAGGGACTTGGATGGTGCTCTCCTCACCACCTAGCTCTGTCTTGGGGCTCTTTTGTTTCTCTGGCTGGAACTCAGGAGACAGATATTATGTAAAAACATGTTTACAGCGCATGTGTGACTGCAGCGCATGATGGTAGTCATGGGGAGACCCCACTCTGCTGTTTTAGAATTCCATATTTGAACTAATTTCTAGCAGGCTAAATTATTCCCTAAATTATTCCTAAGCTTAGATGGAATAATGTTATTTCCACAGCTACCTAGCAGTTCTTGTTTCTAATATCGTAGGGATCCTAGTCAATCAAGGTCATAGCCTGGGTATACTAGCTGCTGTACAAACACACTGTGACAGCTGTGCTCCAGAGAAGGAGCTGTAACTCTGAAGAAGGTGGCTGACTGGGCTTTAGGGTTTCTGTCCCTTGATGTAGAGGTTTCAGTGGAAACACTGGGATGAGTGAAGCAGGGCTGATTTACACCTTCTGAGAACTCTGCTCAGGAACTCAAGGTAAAATATGGGACAGAGCTCCATGCATTCCTGTTGCTCTCTTGCATAAAGGACAACTCCTCCTCACCCTTCCAGCCTGTCCTTCTGAAGGAGCCTGCACCTGTCCATCTCAGGGCTCCCATCAGGGGAGCTATCCTGATCCCAAGGAGACTGCAGCCTTGTAACTACACAGACCTCTAATTATTCCCTTTGTTTCTCATGCTGCTTGTGTTAGTGTTAACAGACACTTGAGAGAGCCACCCCATTGTGCTGATTTCCAAGTGAAAGTGACCGCTTCCCCCATAATGCTGCCCTCTTCTTCCTTGTTTATGTGACGTAGGCCCCTATCAGCCCTGTCTTGTTGGTTGCAAGGTCCCTCCTCTCCACACCACTCCACATGCTTTGCTTGCAATCCCTGTCCTCTTCTTCCTCATTTGGTCATCAGTTTGGTCATCAGCTCCCTCCCATGTCATTCCCAGTTTAAAGCACCTCGAAGCTATGGTCCACTAGGTCAACTAATGGAGAATTTAATGTCTCTAAAAGAATTGTCTTGTAGCTGTGAACAAATACATCTCTGAATGTTAAATAATCGCCTAAAGACGCTTAAAAAAAAAAGTCTCATTCTGGTGCGTGGGTGAGCTGAGATGCACAGAAAGAGTAGCAGGGATCTAGATGGCAGGGAAGGGCAGGTATGTGAGAGACCCTCCCTTGCTGAGTGGCCTTTACTAGTTAGAGCTCTGCTCTCTTGCTTGCTGGGGTCTGGGAGAGGTTGCTGATGGAACTACACCAAGTGTCAGCAGTCAGTCTGAGGACCTGCGACTGGGAAGGAATGTTAAGAATCATTGCTCTAAATGGGAAATTCTGGAGGAGGAGAGCAGCTCGTGATGCAAAAGCTGGTACGTTTTTTGTCTCTAAGTGCAGTAAATCGTAATTCCTCTCTGGGAGTTTTCTGCACCACAGCAGGAGCATGAGCTGACAGCTAGCATCTCCCAGCATATGCAGAAGTCACAAAGGTCCTAGCAGCCTCTGTCTGTGGCTGGAGCTGCCCGTTCCTGCGCACCACACCTTCTGCTCTAGGCTGCTTTTGTGAACTGGGCAGCAGAGCAGCTTCCCACTAAAGATGCGTTAAGGCCAGGAGGTTGGAGATCTCCCTCTATGATGTTTTTGCACAAGGCAGGGAATCTAGTAAGGATCAAAGGCGGCCAGAGGGGAATCCCAAAGCTTTCACATCCTGGAATCCCTGCAGTGAAACTTCAATCGCTAGTCTTAACTTCGAACAAACAGGTCAAAAACACTCCCTGTGAAAACCTTTTAATTTAATTAGACTTTCTTGTGTGATTAAAACTGTCTTTGATATAGTTTATTAACAGTTTCAATCCCAAATTAACGTCTTAGTACTACAAGTTAGGACGTTATTCTCTGACCCCTCCTTTTTTTTTTTTCCCTAGGAAAGGTTTCAAGCAAGTCAGTATCTTGCTAAGCAAGAGAGAGAATACAGGATAAATAAGCATGTGTCCTGTGGAAATAGCTGCTCAGATGCTAAAGGTTAAAATAAGTCTTTGGTTGTGTACAGACATTCTGCAAATGATAAAATTATATGTTATCAATGAAAGGGTAGCTTACCTGTTTTTTTGTTTTCCCCAATATGAATACTGCAACATGCAGAGGCCGTTGATAATTTAATTAGAACCATGTCTACACTTGTAACACCCTTGCTGTAAGGATCTTAATTGCCTATTACTAATCTCTATGCAAAAAAAAAAAAAGGCATAACAAGACCACAGATGAAGTTTCTGAAAAGCCAAAGAGTTTAAGTCTTAACCTGAAGCGAGCCCTAGCACAAGATTTCAGGCCAAGTCAGAATCTGCCTATTCTTAAAGTCCTAGGCATGCTGTTGAGATGCTGTAAAGAGAGACGGGTACAAAGGCAAAGCCAGTTTCCTTTCCTTTTATCTTCAAAAGAAGCATGATATCAGCTTCACCTTGAGCTAGACTTTGCCCTCTGATCTGATAAAATCATTATTTGCCACTAAGATACAGGAGAATTCTCCTACCTGCTCCTGCACCCCTGCTGTGCACAGTGGCATTCTGTCTTCAGTTATGGCTCATGTGGAGCTGCGCCTTGGTGTCTAGCAGCTTCTGAGTGCCAGCAGAAGCCTGCCATGGTACCTGAGATGATACCTCTGATTAACTTCTCATACGTGGTGGCCACAGAGGGCTTGACATCACAAGTTAAGGGCAGTGAGCGTTTCATCCTCCATCCTGAATCTGCTGCCATTCACTGACTGAATTAGAGAGTCAACTTTAGTTTTATGTATGAGAGTTGTCAACTGGAGGAATTATTAGGCTTTTGTCTTTAAGTGAGACTTAACAAAAATATACCAAGAATCAATGGTATGGCTGATTTTTCAGTCAGAATTAGAGAAACGGTCATTATGAGTACTCACCCCTCCACTCCTCTCACTTTTTCATGTGCAGCCCCGCATCACATCACAAGAAAAATCCTCCCTTGGGCAGAGCAGTTGACAACAGCTCCTTGATCTGCTGATTCTGATCCCAGCAGCATTCTGAGCAAGGGGGGAAAAACAAGTGTATTTGAGCTGTAACAAACTGAGTTGTGGTGTACCTACCAGCATTTAAACTGATTGTCTTTCAAAATATTTAAGTATGAGCAGGTGTTCATGTAAATGGTGGTTCTCTAATTTGTCTGATAATGTTGATTTTTTTTCCACTCCTATTACTGACTTCACTATTTTGCTGGTGGCATCCAGATTGATGGTCAGACCATTGTTTTTAGTTAAGTTCATCAAAAGGGATTGTTTTATCTAATAACATCCAATAATGACATTTATAATTTTCTGCATGTAAAAGTCACTCAAAAGAGTTCTGCATGCATGAGGTAAAATACATGACTGAGGGAGGTAACCATATAGATGACCTAATCAGCTCAAGTTGTTCAATGAAATAAGCAGTGTGACGTGTTGGAAAATATAGGTAGCTTTTCACTGCTGGAAACTGCAAGCTAAAGAAAGTGTCTTTTAAAGTTCTTTTTAATATTTATAGTGGATCTACATATAAAGATTTTGTAACTAAGTGTATATGCTTTAAGCTATGCAGCAAACTGAGTGCATTCCTGGTAATATCATACATCATATATAGAGTATGCACTCAAAGGAGAGCAGTAGGTCTGAGCAGCTTATTTTTAACTGGTGGTGTTATCGTAACAGAGGTAGCTGGGTTATTTACCCGAGTAGCAAGAATTTCTTTGGTTTGGCCAACTTTGCCTTGCAGTCACAGAAACTGCAGGTAAGGAAGGAGAAAGTGCGACAAGGATGGCTGCAGAGCAGCTTTTTGTAAACAGCCAGTTCTGAGGCACGTGAAGGGCTTGAGCATTGCTGCTTGTCTTCTTTGCCCTGAGCTGGCCCCAGTTGCTACGTGCTCAGGCAGTAGAAAGTCTCCGGATTTCAGTGAAATCCAACCATATACCCTTTCCTGACTTCTGGCTGCCTCCTGCAAAGTGAGTGGCACAGAACAAGCTCTGTGGGCCTCAAACATCACAAGACTTTCAGAATAGCGTTTTTCCTTGCTATCTGTATAAGGCGAGTCAGCCCAGTCAGGATGCCTGTTTTGGTCCGTGTTATTCTAACCTGTGTCTGACCTGCTACGTGAGTTGGTGTGGGGGATCACGGTGAGCAGGCAATGGGGGACCCATCTCCTCTTCCAGGACTCAGTGGGATTATAGCCCTGAGCTAACAGTTACGCTGAGCTGACCAGCCACCCATTTTCTTTTCCTTGGTTTACTTTCTGGCAAGGATTTTTATTTTAATATTTAGTTTTGAGGAAGTGTTATAAATAGCAATAGTAACTGATAGTGTGCTAATGCAACCAAACTGCATTTCACTCACTTTTACCAGGACTACTTTGAAACTTTGGTTTTCAAAAACAACCTTAACTGCTGCTGCTGCCCAGAGAGATAGGGAATACAACAGAGGATGTGACCTTTCTGAATGTTTTCTTATCAGGCAGCGTAAGTACCGTACGTCCCACTAAGCTGCTTCAATAGAACCTTGTCAAGTTATCACACTACTCGACATGTTGCTGATAATGAATACATAAAAGCTTTAGATATTGAAGACTCAGAGGAAATAAATAAGATTTACTGAAAAACTGCTCAACATATATCCCAGGGCCATGTTTTTTTCCATGTGGGTTGTCTGTTTCCTTTGATCCCTTAGATAAATGGGATGATGCAAGAGTTTCAACTTCTTGAAATGTAAAAGTGCAGATGTGGGTGGATAAATGAAGAAAGTAAATGGTCATCTATCTCCATTGCGGAAAACTCAATTGCATCGTAATCATATCAGTCTCATTCTCCAAAACTGACTAATATTTTGCTTTTGTGCTACCACGCGCTGTTGTAGCTGGTATCTGGAATATCTTCTCTTGTCCTGTATTTTTATGAGGGCTGAATGCTGGGGAAGAGTTCATATTTATCTTTGTAACTTTGCCCAGTATAGGTCAATTGTTCTGACTTTGAGGAATTAAAGAAAAAACAACAGCAAAACCCTGCATATTGAACTAGTGTTGACAACATCCCTTGTATCACTGGCAGGAGGCCTTCAGACGTGGGTATTAAAGAGCACTTGTGGAGAGGTTGCCCAGGCTTTGCCTGCAGATCCCCTGGCAACAGGTGGGAACAGGACAGGATGGAAAACTTCAGGATCTGCTAAAGAGGGATAAGGAGAGTGAACCCCTACACTCCTTTTCTGAAATAATGCTTTGGGAGTCATATAGCTTTGGAATGCTTTTGGCTAGGTTTGGTTAGTCTTATGTCTTAGCTGTGTCTAGGAAGCAGTGTCTCATCTGACCTGAAGATAGCCCCACTGGTTGAGATTTCATGTTTGCTTTATTAGCAGTCTCACAGTGTACTGGGCAATAACAGCTGACAGTGCTGAGCTGATGATTTCTTGCAAAGAAGCTTCTGAACTTTGGATGCAATTTTTGATAGCTATCAAGGATTTATTCAACAAGAACAGTTTGTGTGCCTTTTACTGTAGATGGTAACTTAATACCTTCTGAATCTGATCTCCACAAAGTCTGACTTGGAAGGGCTGTAGAATTTTTGACAGTTAGCTTCTTAAATAAGTATCTAATAAAGTATTTTAGTAATCTCTTTACTTCAAAAATATACATTCTTTTTCCTCTCTAATTCCTAATTTTTCATGCTTAGATTAAATGTGTTCATTCCTTCAGTGAAGATGACTGAGATTTACTTCCAGTTTACTCATTTAGTAGACTACTGTATGTTTTATGCAGAAAATAAGAAACTACTATTTTCCCCTTTCAAAATGGCTCTGCACACATGCAAATGACTAACCTAAGAAGAGGCACCCATAGAAGCTGTTCTTTATTTCCTTCTAGTGCTCTGAAAGCCATCTTTTTCCAGAAGGCTGTGTTTTCATTCTGGGCTCCCCACTGTATGTAAAGAGACAGTTTTGTGTCTGGTATCCTTGGCTGCTGAGGCTTTTTCTTGTGTTTAAAGTCACCTCTTGTATTTGACTGATCAGGAGAAAGTGGGAAGCGCTATTACAGCACAGTGGCTCTCTCAGTGGCTGTAAGCAATGATATCTAACAATGCCCCAAGGAGCTAGTTAAAAAGTGCCTCGCGCACTCAGGAAAGCACTTTAATGTAACTGCATTAGAAAGCTGTCAGTTGCTTGTTGGGCAAAACAGACTTTTTTTTTTGCATTGTAAGGATTATTGAAGCATTTGTTACACAGTAATTTGGAAATCATAATAAAACATTTCTAATTTTATTTCCCCCAGCAAACAACTAATGGGGGTAGTACATAGCAAGCCCAGAAAGCATGCTATAGAGCCATGAAATCTTGTTCGTTCTCCTAATTGGGAGGGCAGGGGATAGAAGCTGTAGCTATTCTTTTAAAGTGTACTTCCCAGAAGTAGAATTTTCAAAGGCAGAGGTAGGAAAAAACTTGTTTGTATCTTTTCTGCTTCCCCACTGCCTTAAACTCTTGGTGTATTTCTGCAAATGCATTTTAGTGTTCTTCAAATGACATGTTAAATGCTCGTGAGGTGTCAGAATTCCAGTAGGCAACTTAAATGTTCTCAATGCTCCCCTGCAACAGGAATTGTTGCAAAATGGTGACAGATGAATAGAGGTTAGATTTTACAAACACCTGAGTGTGAATGGCAAAAAGTACTTTGTAGAGGGCATACTTAGATGCTTTTTACAGGCCAAAGTCTTACATAGTTGAAGAGGGATGAGTGATGCTTAAAAATATAAAAAAAAAATTAATTTATTTTCTGAGCTGTTTCTTTAGACTGGTGAACTTGTCTAATTCTGATTTCCTTCATGAATTCTCCTTGGAACTGGAGATGTAGAAATCTGATCCAAAACTCGTGCATAAGCCTCTAGTAGCTTTTTGGTAGCTGATTGGTGAACAGTAGGGATGTGCTTGGGTCCAGATATCCAAAGTTAATACTTTTCAGTTAAATTGTAAATACAGATCTATCATTAAAACAAAAATAGCCTAACATCAAGGAAGAGGGACAAAAAGAAGAAAGGAATGAAGGAATGATTTGCTGACTTTCAACCTTAAGTCACAGTTGAACCGGATCACATGTTGCTGAAAATGTCAACTGTTATTGTTGTGTGAATAAGCTGTGTGAATTTTTGCAGAATTGGCATTCCCGTGCATCCAAAATGTCATAGGCCTGAAGGTATAGCAATGACAAAAGTGCATTAGGGAATCCATAAATCTGTTAAATGGGTTTGCAGTTGGAAATCCAGAATGCTCAGGTGCGTTTGAGCAGAGGCTGGTACATTTATTATTCACTGCCCTCCAAAATTTCAGGTAAATTTCTCCTTTAAAAAAATCCTCCCAAAACAACAACAAAAAAGCACCCCATATTGGGAAGATCATTTAAAAAACAGTGATACACAAATCATTTATTTTGTCAGCTAAGACAAGATCAATTTATTGCATCATATATTCTAAGCAAAACTTGCATGCAAACTTGCTTTCTTGGATTCTGAGATCAAGATGAAAATTGTCTTACGTTGTCCATCAATCACACTTACTGGAACAGCTCTTCATGAGCTAGAGCTTATATTGTTCAAGCCTGGATATTAGATGAGCTGCAGTAGAGTTTGAGTCATGGACCTTGAGCATGAAAAACTGGACAGCATGTATTTTAGCTGAAGGAGACGCAAACCTTTCCCTTCAAAGGGACAAGCGACAATGTCTATGTTTAAGTCTCTAAAAGTAGTCTTTGGCACAGAGGACAACTTAAAATCTGAGTCTTGAAAACCTATGTTTCCTGACTGATAAACAATGGCTGTTGTAGAAGTTGTTTTTTTTTTTTTTTTAAGTTTTAAGTTCATAAATTTTAGCTTTGTCATTACGATTTCAGCCCATCTTTTTCAGTATGGAATTTCAAGTTAGATTTGAAAAGCTTGGAAGTATTCTAGTTCACAAATTGATTATGTTTCATGTCAGATTTCAGAATGAAGCATTGTGTTGAATATGTTTATTTGTTCCGGTACGTTCGATATATGCTGTTAAACAGTGGCTGTTCAGCTAACCGTGTGACACGCGGTGGAATGTGCGGCAGAATACAGGGAAACAGAGAATGAGATGGAAGTCTTGACAGAAAAGATCAAATACCTGATTTTATTTTTGAATAGCAGCACACATGAGAGAATTTTTAAGAGATCATTGCTGTGGAGACGAGGAGGAGAGGAAGACAGAAGGCCCTGGAAGAAAGTAGAATCGAGTTTCTGAAAATTGTAACCTTTACAAAGAAGGTCCTTTAGACACAAATAAAGTGCAGGCTTTAAAAAAGAGAGAAGTGGGTTTAGAATTAGGAACTTAGAATACCAGTGAGCGTCCAACAATGAATCTGAGCAAAGGAAAATACCTATTGCTGTAGGAGCTCCAGTTGTGCCTTGATAGTACGACGGAGAAAGCGAAAAGACGAGTCTATTCTTCTTTCCATTCAGGAAAGGACTAGCCTTCTCTTCTGACAACTGCCAGCTAGGTTTGTGCAGTGTAGCCCTTCATGAGACCTGGAAGGAAGCTTGATGGTAAACTGTCTTCAAGAAAGAACAGTTCATTACAAAAAGCTTTAGAATTTGGGCCTCCTTAACAGCCTTTCAGATGAAAGGGACAGACCAGGCTTTCTTATATGATTTAAGTAAGTGTGATCACTGAATAGATCGGCAGGAAGGCAACAAGGACAGCGATTTATATAAGAGCTTTAAGAACAGAGGTTTATAATTAATTAGTCAGTGGTGAATTGGTGGAGCGTTGGGAAGGAGAAGTAAAGGAGAGACCCACAGTGCTGCTTGCAGGTTAGTCTGAAGTGAAAGCTCTTGGGGTGTGGGCCAGGCTGACAGGGTTCTGCTAAAAGGAAAGAAAAAGCATTAACCTGTGTTCATGCCTGGATTTAATTCCACGAGACACTGCAGGACCTAAAGCAAACCAGTTGGGACCTAAGGTACATCAAGTAACATTTAACCAGTTGTATGTTCTTTTTATGACTTCTGTTTGTGAGGGAGATAAATGCATGTCTGAGGCAATAAAACATTTCCCCTGATTATAGCAAATGGTGTTTCTTTTCCCTCGTGGGATGTAATAGGAATATCAATGTTTTATATTTCATATTAAAAAAGCCCAAGTTTGATTAAAAAAAAAAAAAGAAACACATTTAGTAGAGTTGTTATCTCAGGTAAGTTAAAGTACCATCGTGCAATCACAGGCACAGAACTGTAAGCACGGTGGGTTCGCTTACTGCGAATCTGGCCAAATTTCTGTGTGCTACTTCCCAAATCCAAATGAGCTTGGAGAAGAAGGCAAGCAGCAAGGAGTTCATGAAGGCCACTAAATGAAAGCTAAGGCAGGTGGTGCCTCGTATCACAGGTAACAACCGTCTCGATAAATGCAGCAGATGGAATTTAAACTGGGACAAAGAGTTATATAAGAGAGAGCAAAAAAAAAAAAAAGAGCAGCAGAGGATGGGAAAACACAAGAGAAGCAGCTCAGAAAGAGAATCCTGGGAAGTGTGTCCAATTTTTCTAACGTTTCTCATCACTAACTTTACCAGAATTGTGTGGGTATCTGCGAAAGCAGAATTTGTCCCCAATAGAATATGATTAATGTGTTAAGCAGATGTTTTATTTCAGGAATGGAAATATGTAAAACAGATATGCCAAAATATTTTCTTTTGATGTGGAATATTAAAAATCAAAAGAAATGGTGATACAAGCTTGCTCTTTTGTTCTTTTGTAGTGAATGACAACTTAACATTTAGTTGGTTTTTGTGTGGCTTCTGGGGGGAAACTTTTCCAAACCTGCCAGAACTTCCAGGAATTCAGGTCTGATCCCATTCTGTGCTGCAGCAAAGCCAAACTCTCCTGGCGTCCGTGTCCCGCTTGTCCAGCAGACATGCCTGTGCTGGCACAGCCCTGGGAAGGAAGCGTGTCCCTCAGGGGGCTCGGGGCAGGGTCCCCTGTCCACTGGCTGGCTGCTGCACGCTGCCCATGGTGGCAGAGTTTCTAGGGGTGCCCCAATCCCTCCCACAATGAGCGTGGAGCTGTGTGCGGGCGGTAACGTAATGCCAGCAGGAGGAACTGAGAGACCATTGAGGCTTTCTTAGTTTTGTTTCAGGCAAAGGACTTGAAGTTAAACATCTCAGCTCGAGTTTCAGTGGTATTCTCAGAAAAAGAGAAAAGGCAAACAGTGAAGAATTGGGCGTGGGTCTCTTTAAAAATGTTGCTCTGAGTTTTCGTTTTAACTCCCTAGGATTGTTGCATCTTATTCAAGTAAATAAGAAATCTTTTATATGCTTCTAGGGGAGCGTGTGCTGTTTGACAGGTTCTGCATATCCCTTCATATCCCTTTGCTAGCAGACTGGTTCCTACTACTTCTCAAAATATTGGCTTCATATATCTGATTATGGCATACAGGTCTAAGCAGGGGGTTTCAGGCATATCAAGGCGTATGTCTGAATGGAAGTGGTTACTGCTGTTTTAACTGGGATTGCACTGCAAAATTAGGCAGGATAGTTCTTGCAGTTAATCCTTGTGAAGGGAGAAGGTCGGGTGTATGTTTGTGAGATGGCATTTACGGCAGCCAAGACCTATACAGCACGGAAGAAGTTTTCAAGAACAGCATACGAGTGCAGTGCTGGGGGAGCGCAGCGCAGTTTGGCTAAGGCTCGGCTGGGATTGAGCGCACGCAAAGGGCAGCCAGCTTGGGTCTGGCATGGCACGGTGCTGCCAGCCTTTGCTCCTGCCCGCGTGGGGTCCAGCGGCTCTAGCGAGATCTCAGCCTGCCAGTGCTGGCTGTGCATTGCTTGTAAAGTACGAAGTATGACATTGTACAGAAAATTGGATATAATCTGTGTTTTATGGAATATACATGAAGTTCAAGGAACAGATTTCAGATGCTGTACGTTGGCACATCTATTTCATGTTTTATGTACGCACTGAATTCGATATACTGTGGTTTTACATTTGTGCTGGTTTACATTAGCCGTAAATGTGACCTCAGCGTGTTTACATATAATGTGCTGAAGCTTCTCAAGTTGACAATTACCAGGATGTTTCTTGTGCTGCATTACAATTGAGAATCACAGATCCTACAAGATAAATTTGTGTCGAATTGTGTTTATCTAGATTTTGCAAAAAAGCAAAGCAGTTAGTTTAGCTTATCTTTTGTCATGTTTTCTGCTATGCCAGTTGGAAATTTTTCATTGGTAAAAGCTTATTTTCTTTCTAACAAATGTCTGTCTTCCAGTTTTGTGAAAGTGAATAATTGTTTCCTGAAGATTAATCCCACAAACGTTTGTACTCAGTAATGTTATTTCTGACCTCTAGTTTCATGGGCTTTTGGCAGTAAAAAATTGAAAACCTTACAGAATTTAAAAATCTTGGGAAGAAACCACAAGAATAAATTTTAATGTGGAAAGATAATATAGTTTTGCAGAAATATGGAGCATCTGTTTTTCAGTTAGATGCTTTAAGTTTTGCTCACCCCCTCAAATATTAGAACTGAGCTAACCTAAACATTATGGTATTATTTAAAATATATATTTTTTAACATACATCATGCGTTTCATGTAATCTAAACCCCTTTAAAAGTACTAGTCCATGAAAATGTGACTGTAGTAGCCTGAATTGTCAGAGAACACACGCTAAATTGGAGTGTAAACTTATTTTGTTACCCACAGCTTCTTTTGCTGCTAATAACTACTTCCTTTCTTCCTTTAAAAAAATAAGCCAAAACATTAGCAGTTTTGCGAATTTAAATATTTGTGAAAAATTGGGCACGAAAAACCAACCCGTTTAGCCATGTTCATTTCTTAGATTGTCTTTGACAATCCTTAGTAAGGAGTTTATGGACTGAAATGAATGTGACAGTTCTGTATGGTTACCAAACTGCCCAAATTCACCAGGTTTGCTTGATCTCTGAAACTCTGCCTTCCCAATGGTGTGTGTATCCATAGGTGCCTAAATACCAGGGCAGCGGGGGTGTGACACCTGGCTGTGCCTCAGCTGTGGCAGTAAAGTCCTACCTGAGAGTCGGGGTTTGTGGTACCCTTGCGGTCCCGGCAGAGTCCCAGTAGATAACAGGCAGCTTGGAGGCGCAGCACACCACAAGCAGCCATCCCACAGTTGTAATGCACTGCAGTCACTTATTAGGGTGACCAAGACATGCTAGAGTATCCTTACGTACTGTCTAGTAAAACGTTACTTGCATCATGCAGCATTCATGTCAGCCCTGTGGATTAGATGTTACCCAAATTTTCCTGGTTTTTGTTCTTCTGTAAATAGAGCTGAAAAGCCAATAAGGAATGTCTTGTATACCTTTACATGACATTTCAGAATTTGCTTACAGGAGAAGAGATGTTTCTACTTCAGGAAGTTTGCAAAATACTGTTGTGATTTTTTTTCACTGAATCCATTTAGACTTTTATTTTCTTCAAAATAAAATTAAAAATAAAAAAGGAAAGAAAACTTGCTGCAAAATAATGTTTTCAGAAATTACGTATCTTATAACCATTGGTGTTGAAGTCCTGGGGTGTAGTATTTCCATTTTGCAATTTTATTCAGAAATTAGAAAGTGTTGTATCTAAACCTTTTGCATATTTATTAAAAATTAAAATATACCATTGTTTGTTTTTTTTTCTTAATGATCTTTTAAAACATTCATCACTGGAAAATGCCCAGCAGAATGTGGTTCTGTGCTGTAGTGGAGGTGTGAGTTTCATTGGCTACAAGTTGTTGAAAATCAGTATAACTAACACACTCCAGCGAGGTAATTTAGGATTGCATCATCCATTTCTTTGCAAGTGTGCGCAAAGCTGAAACAGCTCTACAGGAGCTGTGTGCAATGTACTTGGACTTGCAATGTGTCATCCGAGTTACAGGATATGTGCTGCCTATGGATCAAGCAGCAACTGTGTTTTTTCCATCTGTTTTGGGGTTTCTTTTTTATTTTGTGATGATTTTATTTGAATCTTTGGCTGAAATTTCACGAATTTGGTTGTATGAAATCAGGATAAAACTGGATCTTAGTCATTTTTCAATGTAACTAACTTATACGAGGTTACTTGTACAGGTCATACATTTTGTGAGCAAGGATTGCATTAAAATAGGGTTTTAAGGAACTGATAAAGAGATTAAAAGCATGCTTTTCCCACATTTTGATTTACACAAAGTCTGGCACTTGTAAGTCAAAGCTGTGATTGTACAGCCTCGATGTGAGCTAGCAGTGATCATGCAGGTTCGGCACCAAAGCGGGGCCCCACGGCTGAGGACCAGTGCCACCTTTCCCTTGCTAGGAACGGGCAGCATTCTGCCGGCAGAAACTTGATTTCCTTGGCAAAGTCCCAAGCAGCTGAAAAAAAACAGTAATGTCTTTTGTATAAGGTTTCAAAATCTTCCCAAAAATGTAAACCAGAACTGTGCCTCTGTTAGGGCTCCATGGGACAGGATAAAACAGTTGTACTGAGAGGCCACCCTTCTTTATTAAATTACGCAGACCTTGGAAGACTGTT
Source organism: Cygnus olor (assembly GCF_009769625.2). NCBI lineage: Eukaryota > Metazoa > Chordata > Aves > Anseriformes > Anatidae > Cygnus > Cygnus olor. The sequence goes on along the minus strand of NC_049173.1, from coordinate 63,269,598 downwards.
TGTGGGAGCCAAATGCATCCTAGACCCCAATTTGTGGTGTTGCTCTTTAAATCCTGTGGGGTTTTCCATGAGGTTTGTTGTTCAGTGCAAAGAGCCTGGCCGTTGCTGGCCCCGGGTGCGAGGGTTGCTCTCGCCCCACGCTCTGCTCCCCAGCTAATGGCTGGGTTTCACCTCTCCTGTGTCTGTCCCAAGGGAGGAGCTCGTGGGAACGAGGGGGCAGGTCATTCTCAGCACCAGGCTCCTGGCTCGGGCCGCACTCCTGCCAGAAATCTGTCTGAGCCTGAATCTGGCAAAGTTTAGGAAGCTGTGTTAAATGCACCTCTTTGTTCAAGTCTTCCACTAACGGCGGGCGCAGGAATTTCACTTGGCAATTGGTATCCTGGCTACCCTTTTCAGGATACTTCTATAGCTGCCTCAATAGCTGGGAGGGACATGGACTGTTTTGTGTGATTTTGATTTGGGTTACGTTATGTAAAGGGCATCCAGGTGCTCTGATAATCATCCTTGATGACGTAGATATAGATGATTTGGGGCTATCGCTTCCTAATTTCAATTCGAAAGGAGAGCCTTTCAGGTTATATCGTTTTAGAAAAAGTAGTAAGCCTGAAAGTACACAGAGGGAGAAGGTCTGTGTGTAGCAGGTGAGCAGTCTGCAGACTTTTTATCATGATGTGTTTCCTTTATTGCATTGGATAACTGCTACAACTCAGAAGTAGTAGACAGATAGGGATTTTTGAAAACAAAAATTTTGTTTAGCCTTAGAAACAAATGTGACAATTGGGCATTTCAATGTGATTCTCCTTTATTTTCCTTTTAGAATTGGATCTGGATTTAGATGCCGGCTTTCGTGGTTGAAGTGTGTAAAGGTTCTTTGCACAGAACAGATTTTCCTATGGGTAAAAGCATGGCAGCAATTAGATACTGAACAGTAGCTGAAATGGCAGCCTGCCTTGGGAATTGGCTAATTTCACTGCAACAAAAAATTGGCTAATTCCATTGCAAAAAGAGCTGCTGGGGTAGCCCTTTGCAGAAATGAGCTGATGTCTGTCTCAACAGGCAGGAGATCATTGCCTATAGGAAATTCACTATGGTGCACAAATACATTGGGGTCTAGCCATTAGAACAGGCCCTCGTGGAGGAGCACTGTGTATGTGCCTTTTCCAAATCCTGACGGGCTTTCTCAGTTCTACTACTAGTTGCTTCTATTGCACAACTGCTGGGCGCCGTTATCCATGCACACAGGCAGCGCTTTCTCCTAAAAGCTATGTTTTCCGTGAAGTTAGTGCAAGAGTTTCTTTTGTGTTTTGTTGCTTGCTGTCATGCCGCTTAGGTGTATTAAAAGATGCTCATGCATGAACAGCACTCGTTCTGTTGCTCTGCATGTGTATTTGCCAGGATAAGGCCTTCTGACTAAAGAAAAGAATTGAGAATAACACCTTAGCTTATATCTTTGACTAGACAAATCAGTGAGGTTGACTGTTTTCCCTTCCTTCCCCAGTGTGTTGACCCAATAACAACTGAATAATTCTTTACAGCTCCTACAGCAGAACAAGATCCTGGAGAGAGGTGTGGAGGGGAAGAGGAAGGAGGAGGAGAAACAAGTAGAGGAACTTTAATATTGCTGCTGTTGGCAGGGAGAAAATGCTGTGGGAAGTGCTGTAAGGCAGAGGTCAGACAAACACGTGAAATGGTGAAATTCCATGGTGCTGAAGAGGAGCTGATTTAACTTCGCCGTTGGATTAGAGAAAAAGGCAAGTAAGAAGGCATGTGTCTAGGTGGCAGGGAGCTGGCAGTCTGGTGTGACAAGTGAGCTGTTGGGTTGATCACTGAGGGTGGGTGGAACCTAACGTTTTTTTCTAATGTTTATAGGGAAATGATTTGGAAGGTAACACATCTCAAATTTGCTTCCCCCACAACTCCTTTTTCCAGCTTGAATCACAAAAGAAAGTTCAGAAATCAAAGGACAGGTTCTTGTACTGTACTCTTTCCAACCTAACTTAAACTGGAGAACATTTGCATAGGTGTCAAGTCCTCATGAGGATTGCAGCACGATTGTTCAAAATCGCATATCTTTAGTTACTTTTAATCTTGAAATGTTCACCCATCAAGAAACAAACGGTGAAATCACAATTGCTTCCCGTGCTTATATCTATTTTTAAAGAACATTTTCTCCTATGTCCTTTTGCTTTTCCAACAGCTTTTTGTGAGCGCTACCTTACCCTCACATCCCAAGTAAAGCGTTCCTCTGGATTCCCCAAATGTGTCGCTTCTTCATGTTGACTCTACTCCTACTGGGATCGGGTGTCCAGAGGTCATGCCCAGTTCTGCTGAGTTAGATTCTTGGTCATGTCCAGGATATGTAGTTTGTTCAACATGACCCAGGTGGCTAGCAGCCCGCAGCCAGGACTCTTCTTACTGCTTTACTCACCACTGATTCGCTCTTTGTTGAAGGCAGAATATGGTTCAAAGTCTCTGTCAAGGTTTTTCAGAGCTTTCCGTGGACTTGTTTGCTACTTTTGAGGCCATGAGTGAGTGTGGTCTTTCATTTTTCACTGTCACCAGGGGACATGAATCAGACTGGGAGACCTGAGACTCTGGGAGGCAAGAGCTTCCAAAGAGCCTGGTGAGACCTGCAGAATGCTTGCCTGGATGGCATTGTCCTTTCCACTAGACAGTGCACCAAAATGCCAGTCTGGAGATTGGAGGGGAAAGGAAGAGAGAGAGAGGTGTGTTGTCATCCTGTTTACCTATCTGAGTTAGCACAATGCTTCAGCAGTGATGTTTCATACTTCTATTTCATTCATTTCGAGCAAATCGGAAGATTTCTTTTTAACTGGTCAGTAGCTATTTTAGGTTGCATTTTTTACTACTAACTTATGCTGACTAACAGTGCTAACAAAGGCTTAATATAAAGCAGGCTGTATAACAACTTGATTTTTTTTCCAAATTATACATTTTAATTAGTAATAAGTGCTGTGAATGGAGATAATTGAAACATTTCATCACTACATACTTAATCCTTAGATTTGAGTTGGACCCTGGGGAAAGAGGTTGCATTTAGACCTAATGGCTTAAACACATCCTTGATTAATAGTCAGAAAACAATTCCCCAATTTCAGTTTTGGGGAGTCTTCAGTTAGATGTGCTTTTAGCTATAGCTATACATGCTATTATTTGAACAAAGGTTATATGTATGACAATGCAATTGTCTTGTTGCATACATTCCCATCCTGTTAAATTTCATATTTCTGTAGGATCTCAGTCTAAAGAATTTTTCTCTTATCATTCTTTGGGCTTAATTTTGCTTTGGAAAATCAAGCTCTGTTCCCTTTTTGTTTCATTTCTTGTCATTTAGAATCAGACAACAATAATTCTGGAATCAGAATGTGCCTTCTGTTATCTGACTGATGGATTGTCATGCATCAGTTTGACTTTGCAGGGGTTGAATATAGCATTTAAAAATGTTTTGAGCATTTAACTGAACAAACATGCCATGGAAACTAGAGAGAGAGGTCACTGGCACAGTGTTTGGCGAACAAAGCTTTTGTGGTGGTGGTGTTTTTTAACTTTGCAAAAAGCTTTAGTGTATTGTAACAGTTTGCAGATCACTGAATAATGTACTGTACACATGCTTAACGATTTATGGGGCCATGAGTTATTTAATCAGGTAAGGGATATACTTTGTATGACAAACAAGCAGATGAAAAACCCTGAATGGAAGAAATTGCTCATCTTCTGAATGACACACATTATATCCGGCCTTATCAGGAAATAATGTGACTTTTTCCTGCCAAAAGTTATCATTTCCAGTGGCCATTGTCTCATCTGAAAACAGCAATTAAGTGAAAATGTGTAATAAATAGCGCCTTTCATTTGGAGTGTGTTAAAGAAGTGCAAAGCAAAATAGAAGTGATCTCAGATCTTTGGCATTAGGCTCTTGTGTTGTCATTGTCATAAATTCTGTTGCTTTGCAGAAAGGACACAGACTGCAACAACACACTTGGTTTTAATACCTGATGGAACTGAAATGTGTTCTTGCTGTAGGAGAGATTTTAATCCTAATGAGTGGGAGGTGGTAGGTAGCTGTAAGGATGTGTTGCTGCATAGGATAAAAAGGGTAAGGACAACCAAGCAAAAGCGTTGCACTGTTCGCAACAGGAATGGCTTTTTCAAGGTGTTGGCACAGAACTTAGCATGCTGGGGCTCTTATTATGGACTGTGATTTGTCAGTTATATAAAATGAAAGGACAAGAAAGGATGAGAGAGGACCACAAGCATGTTGAGGTAGGAAAACACAGGAACTGGTTAGAGGGGAACCAGAGGTACAATGCAGAAGAGGGGAGCAAAGCAAGTTTCAGAAAAGAGATGAGATGTGAGGAACTTTGAAGTTATCGTGGCTGGGGAAAAAACCTTAATCTTCAGCATGGCAGGGGACAAAGTGTTGAGTGGGAAGGGAAGATCAGCTCTCACCCTGCCACAGGCGGCCATGTTTATTGATACGAGAGTGGTGGACATGGAGGAGCAGCAAGGTCTTCTCCCACTTTGTCCATCCCAGCAATTAGAGGCCCAGATTGGATCAGTTGGGTGACAAGAAGCTCTTTAAGAATAAAAGCAGAAGAGCTGTGTCAAAGTAGGGGGCCGGCCTCAAAGGAAATAAAACAGCATCACAGGCTTGGACCCTCCATGTACCCTAGAAAAGTATTCCTGTTGATCCTTGAGGGCAGATCCCACTCCAGCGCACTGGACAGGTCTAAGCACTCAGCCTCCTGTGAACTGAGACAGTTTGAATGACATGTTCTAGATGTGAGCAGTGGAGCCAGAGCATCACTGAGCTCGGCTAGAGGGCTAGAAAGCTGCATCGAGATGACTGGCTGTGTCAGATCATATAGCAGTGAAAATATGCCTCTACTTGAGACGTGTATCCTGTTCCTCTAGCCAAAGCCTCAGGCCAGTGCGAAGTTTTCACTAGCGCTGCTGCTGAAAGCAGCTCGGGGAGCAGCGTGCCCTACTGGGTGAGCAGGAGATGTGATGGAGCAATGCAGACAAGTGTGGAGCCTTCTCCGCCCCGCAGTGTCCCCGTGCTCAGCAGAGCTGCCCCTGTCCTGCTGCGCCTTTCTTGGAGCAGCACTGGCTCATGACGATCCTTTCAGGTCAGATTTTTCTCTGAAAGCTGGCATACCCTCTGGGAAGAGAGGGAGGTGCCCTTAACCTGTCAGAGTGCACAGCTGCATGTGTACTTCTGCAACAACTGGGCTCTCTTTGTATTCTTCATAGAGTTTGGAGGATTTCTTTTTTTTAAAAAAAAAAAACTCCTGAGAAAGCATCTAGCTTTGAAATTTACCCTGTACATGAAGATGCACGAGTCTTTCTTCATTCATATTTCCAGCATCTGACTTGAACAAAAATCCCTAAGGTTTTCTAGTTTCAAATTGTACTTTTTTGAATAATGGTGACTCAAATATTCCAAAGCAATTTTAATGTACTTCAAATCCCTCAAAACACTGCATCTCTGTCCATGCAACCAGTCTCAGAAAGCCACGTGAAAATGCAAATGTTTGCTTTCTCAACCAGAACTGAAAAATATCAAGCATTTCTAAAGGAGAAACAGAACAGTATGTTCTCCTTTCCTTATGCATTTTATAAAAAATGCATATATATATATATATATATATAAAGATGAATATAAATTCTTTTAGGAGCAATTGTTTCATAAAAGAAACATGAGTTTGCTTTGGCAAAGATGTCTATGATTTATGGTTCATTCTGTAAACTTGGCCAAACAATTTCCTTCTCCTTCATGACTGGGGAGCAGAACTGTCGGGGGCAGGGAGTTACAGGATGGCATCTGTTCTTAGAGCAACAGGATTATGTTTATTCATGATTAGTTTATGCAGAAAATGCATCAAAGAGTTTATTTGAATTTTTGATAAATTTGCCTTGCAGAAAATAAATATTTTTCTTAACTGGACCTTGTAGGAAATATCCCAGTAATGGCAAATGCAAATGAGAAATAATCTGAACTTAAAGAGCTTTTCTTCAGAACCACTAGTGCTAACAGTAATGCGAGGCCACTCCCTGCACTTTTTAATAAAATCATGCTTTTTTTTTCTCTACTTTAATCCCATATGGATATTCTGTGGTAGTGCAGTAATGGTTTGACATGTAGCTTCTTCAAATATCTTTAGTGAAAGCAGGAGATCTGTTTATCACTGCAGTGCTCAATAACCTTCTCTCCCTGCTTGCTTTTGAGTCTTGAATGAGGTTTATAGAGTGCCACAAACCATGCCAATTTTCTGTATTTTTGACTCTATGTAAATTTTTGCAAAGAAGTAGGGAGAGCAAATGTAAAGATTGACACTGGTATCTCCTGAAATGTTTTCTTTTTTTTTTTAAGCAGCTTGATTTTCCTTAAATGTTGCCAAAACCCCTAGCAGATGATGTTTTCAGGATCAGAGACAGGAGATTGAAATCTTGCTAATGTCTGTAGCACTTTAGTTATAGAATTCTGTAAAGAAATGTGCCATGATTGATCTGATTAATCTTTTAGATGGATGGCAAAAGAGAATGAATCTTCTTCACCAGTACTAAATAACTGCTTCTTAGACACTGAGCTTCAGCATCCTTGCAATATTCTGATGTGGGTGACCCAGACCAGTTTCTGTTGAATTGAGTACTCTTCCTTTCCACCACAAAGCTTTCAACATCTGCCTGGGTGTAATGGGAACGCTTTTTTACAGTTCTCTCCTGTGAGCGAAGCCTGTGGGATCCCCTGGGAACTGTAAAGCAACATGGCAGGTTTCTGCAGGGAGGCTGCCCAAGTGGTGCAAGGAGGTTCTCAGCCTTTACTTGGGTTGAGGGTTCATTGCTGAAAAGCTTCACATTATATCTCATCATTCTGAAGGTTAATTGCAATTGTGGATGAACCCAAACACTACAGCTGTGCTGGGGAAACTCAAGTTTCACTGGTAGTTACCCTTCCTGTTGTGGTGTGTGGTAGACTTGCAATATCTGCAAGCGGAGCTAAAGGACTTTTTCCTTTTCCTAGAAATTCATGTAAATTCTCAGTCTCTCTGGGCAGGTTCTAGAGGGCAATAGTGAAGTATACACATACATAAACATGCACAAAATTCATTATGTCTTTAGCAAGACCATGGAGATTTAGCAAGAATGTCAAAATGCCATGGATGTTACAATATCATTGCTTTATTTTGAGAGGAAACAGACTTAAAGACAAACAAACAAAACAAAACCCTTTCAGTCATTCTTTAAACCAGTCAAAGAACAATAAATGAATTTGTTCCAAAATTTAGAAAATTCTGAATGTTGGATCGAGTCTGTTTTTTCTCTCATCAGAAACCTGTTAAGTGAATGCCCAGAGCAACATACTTGAATTGATAGGCTTCCACACGGTTTGAGTTCCAACTTTATATGTTATTTGTCCACTGCCTAGAATGCCACGCAGAGGCTAAAGAACATATTACAATTAATTATGTCATGTTGGAGTAAATAATTTCCTAAATATGCGCTCTGTCATGGTGGCCGCTGATAAGGAATTTAATTTGAAACTCAGCTCTTGCCTTCTGAAAATCAGCTTTAACTAAATTGTTGCAGTCATTACATGTTGTAAAGCTTCTGTATTTCACACTTCATTTTCTATCCAAATGGATGACAGCCTACTTCAAAGGGAAAGAAGTAAACCTGTGCTCAGAGTGTTCACCTGAACAGCATGCTCGCCCAAGATCCCACATCTGCCAGTTTTGAATTTTTGAATTCCTGCAGGTTTATGATTTAATTGGTCAAAAATCAAAGGATGTCCAGTTGAACTGTACCCCCTTATAACAGGGTTAGAGACTGGGGGATAACTTTTGATGCTCTACCTTTCCTGACATTTCACTGTTGCACAAAAATGGGAAAGCTGTTTCAATGAGCTTCCCAAGCTAGAAACATTAACTGCAAGTGTTTAAAACTTACGAACATGAAGTTTATATGAAAGAGACAGCCTGAGAGCCCAACTCTCTTTGTCTGCTAGAGGTATAATAGAAGAAGTGAAAATAATCTGCTGATGGTACGTTGTTATAGTCTGTAAGATAAACTCAAGTATTTAGGTCCTCATTTAGTACCTGTGAATGGTCTCGGAGTGTCCAGTAGGGCTTTGTGATGGCATGCAACGCAGTAAACATACACATTTTTTATACTCTTAGATCTCCATGGCCCTCAACATCATCTTTTCTGGGTGCAGTCCAGAAAGACCCGTTATGTCCCTTATTACAGACAACTCAGAGGGTACAGGTCCCTAGGTGCTTCCTTTGATGTTTTTGGATGTGATCATTGAGGGAAGTACTTGGAGGTGGAAGGTAAGGAAGCAGTTGAAAGAAGATTGAAAATAGAGTTGGTATGAATCTGAACAGAAAATTAAAGTTTGTTGATGCTATGAGATGCATTACTTGATTACTTTGGAAAGTTTGCTTGAAGTCAGATCTAAAACAGAAGCGTTCTTTAGCTATGTCCTGTTCACGCGTCCCTAAATACAGTACAGTTGGCGTGGCTGAGGACAGAGGCTCCAAATTATCACCGTCTCACTCTCTTCTTTTTCCATGCTCTCTAATTTGGGCAGTGGGAGGCCACAGCAAGCTCTAAAGCAAGCGGATGGCATTGTGAAGTCACGTTGAGGTTCAGGGAGGGCGTGGAGCTCTGCCCCACCTTCCCACTGCCTCTGATGATCCTGTGTACTGAGAGGGAAGGCAGCAGGAGGCTTTGGCCAGTGGTGACATTGCAATGGAGGCTGTGCTGCCTGGGGCCACTGTGTTAGGGTTACTGTGTGCAGTTTGTAAGCAGTGAATTGGCAGGAGAAATGCAAAGTGTGCAACTTTGCAGTGGTTGGCTGTATACCGCTGCTCCACCAGATGTCCTGTTCTGAAGGATGGCGTTTGTCTGTCTTCTAGTTCATGCAGTATTACTGTTGACATGCACTGTGTTCGGCTTACAAAAAGAGATGCTGTGTAATGGCTATATAAATGAAATTTTTATGGGGCCACACAAACTATTCATTTTTAGATTTATTTATTTTTTTCCTCCAAATAAACTCTTATTGTCTGGGGCTGTGTCACAACTGATAGTGGCATTCTTTGGGGACCTCAATGTCATATGCAAGTAATAAGGACGTTGTCACTGTTCATCTGATCAGAGATTGATAGCTCAATACCTTTCAGCTTGGCTGGGCAGGTAAGGTGCAGGGATTTTTAAACTGTGCGTTTCCATCACAGAACTGGATAGTGATTTGGGCTGGTGTTGGTAACACTGTTCAGATGTAGATGCCAGCTTTTAAAAGCACTTGCGTTCAGTTGCTTCCCTTTTTGGAAAAAAGGGAGGGGATTCACCTAGATGATCAGAAAGGGTTGCTTATTCTAGAAAATATAAATGCTTAAGACTGCTAACCATTGCTGCTATGAAAAGCAGTAACAGTTTTTTTGGAGTACATGCCACAGGAGGTAGCCACCTCAGGGTAAGTGCCCATCTATGGCACTCTGACTGCGTTCTCAGAAGCAGACATCAAATGCAGCAGATGAGGCATGAGGTGTTGGCAGCTGTATGTGTCTGTGCCTTAGACATAGGAAGGAAGGAAGAAGAATGTGCCTATGGAGGAGAGGAGGGCAACCGTATGTATGGTCTGGAGGAAGCAGAGGTACAGAGCTCTTTTGGAGCTCTGGAAGTGCTGAGCTGGAAATGGCCTGTTCTTATGTCTGCGATTCAGGGAGAGACCTTTTATAAATTTTGTTTAAAAAAGCAAGTTTGCACTGAACAGTGTCTGTTAGCGTGAGCTTCTCCTCCTAACAGCAACTATCTAGTGAGACCTTAAATGCCACTTGATGGAATAACAGCATATAATTAAAGATAAGCAAGTCTAGAAGGCTTAACTCCCAGTTTTGGGGGCCGAGACTAGACACATTGTAAGAGATTCTTAGGAAAGTAAGCTTACCATGTGATTTTTTCCCTGAGATTTCATTCAACTCAAAGGTTGGGCTTGTTTAAATATCACTTATTTATAGGGAAAACATGTAGATTTGAAAAAAAAAAAAACATATTTTCTACTAACATTTGTATTCATTTCTCCTTTATTGTGGAGTTCAAGTTATGAAATGAAATGTTCACACTATCCATGCAAAATGACATTTTATACCCTGGCAGATTCTAGATATTCCATTACCTATTTCTTTTTCAACATCGCACCCAACATGTTGTCCTTTTCAAGTTATATCCATCCTACTTGGTACAACTTTCAAAAAAATGACCAACCAAATGTTGGCAAGTGCATTATATAAAGTTGCACCCTCATCCACCTCCTCTTTCTCCCAGTCACCCGTTTCACAAGCAGGTATCTAGACTTGGCTTGGCACAACATCGTTATTCTGTAGCAGGTGTCGATTGGGAGGTTTTTTTATATTTCAGGATCCCTTGACCTTTCTTCTGGGCACACATACAGCGTGTTAATGATGAACAATGTCCACACATCAGCACTAATTCAAACCTGATCTCTTCCAGAGTTTGAAATATGCATGGATAAAGTCTGTGCTGATGGTCCTGAATTTTAATATATAAAAGTCACAGTAAAACAAAGTTAACTTTTAAAATTCTGCAATAAATCACAAAAAGCTGAATATGGTCCTCTGGATATCTTAATTAGATGAATTTCTTTCATTTAATCAGACATACTCAAAGTCAAAGGGACAAAAGATACTGCCTTTCTTTAGACACTAAGGCCTGAATAACATCTCAGTGGTCAGAACAGTTGATTGAATTACTTGCTGTCACTTATGTTTATATTTGATTGTACTCTTATAGCTCTGAATAATGTCTTGAACATCACTGCTTCCATTTTTTTCTCAGTCATGATCAAGAATATTCCCAGCAGGTTTATTTCTGGGCTTCATGCTGCCACGCAAGGATTTTGCATCATGCATATTTGCACACAAATATTTAAGGAATTGTTAGTTTGAAAGCTGAACTTTAAAATGGGAACTAGCAGAATCAAGATAGATTAGCTCCATAGCCTACTTCACGTGCACCTCTGATCGGATCACCAGTGCCAGGAGGAAGGAGAGCAGAGGTGAGGACATGGGATGTGCTCTGGGCACGCCGAGGAGCCCTGCTGCCTGCCATGCATGGCTCCAGGTGCCCACATGTAGGGAGGCCGTCAGCTTCAACAGCTGGCCTCTTGAGGGCTCGTATGTGTAATGTACATACATGCGGATGGTACATGGAGAAGACTGCATACAGCTAAAGTAAGAGGACTTTTTATGGGGAAAGTAAAAAATTCTTTGTCTGCTTCAGGGTTATCTCAGTGCTGAATTCCCATGTTTCTTCTCCAAATCTCCAAAATATTCCATTTTGTTTTAAGTGGTTTGTGCTGGCAATCTCTCCAGATTTTTCTAGCCTTATTGAAAACAGCTGTAATGTTTTTGCTGAACAGAATGTCTTTGGGTTTGTGTTTTTTAATTATTTTTAATTTTTCATTTTACATTAAGTCAGAGGTAGAGCCTAAGCACAGAAACATCAGTTAAAGCTATAAACAAAGCTTTTTGAGAGAGATGGAGGTGAGAGAGACAGAGTGGTAACAAGGACTTGCAGTGGGAAAGTATTAGGCAGGATTGACTCTAGGTGTCACTGTGAACTGTGCCTATAATTCTGCAGCTCCGTTTCCACTTTTATTGTGACCCCCCCACTTTCCAGCCACCTTTTTCTTCCCTCCTTCCCTTTCCTTCTTTCCCTCCCTCTCTTTCCCCTCCTCTGTCTCTCTAACACACACGCATGCATATGCAGAGAAGTACGAGACAAATAATAGCTGGAAGCAAGGAAATTACTGCGGCCATTAGAGAACGTGGCAAATAGAAATTAATAGATACTTAATAAAAATGCTGGTTAACTGAATAGTTATGATGTCTGATATCTTACTTATATGAGAGCCCTGGAAAGCAAATTGTATATATATACAAAAAAAAAAAGCTAAGCTTTCTTTTGTCCATTTGTATTTGGCTACAGGTAAGAGCAGAAGGCAAACATCAGGAGACATGATACTCTTCCAGTCTTGCCTGTCTGGATTGGACAGCAGCAGGGCCAGATCATTTTAAGGTTTACAGACCTGACTGCTGGTCAGAGGGGTTCTGGTAAACTTTGAAGCTGTGCCCACCTGTGTAGAGACCTGCAAAAGCAGCCTCTTTTAGCATTTTCTCTTCACTAATATTAACTTAGCTTCTCAATTTATAATTTAGAATACTTTCCTATAAGATCCACTTAGAGAATACTAACCAACGACATACAGCAACATCATTAAACACTTTAGTGCCTCAGGGTAACAGACTACAATGCATCCTGCAAAGTAGCACTTAGAGGCTGTATGAACATATTCTGTCACCTTGCAATCTTTTATAGCATAGCCCTGGGAATGCACAGGGAGATAACATGCAGTGGAATAGAACAAAGTCTGCTGGAGTCACACTCTCCTTAACGTGATGAATTATCAAGATGCCATACGTTTGCTGGTTAGGTCCTAAACAGATGAACTTGTGTAAATGAGTAAATTTAAATGCCTTCTTATCACACATAGGCAGAACGCTGTTTTCGTGGCGCTACTGAGAGTCTGATGTTACTTTTAAGTGACTTTGTGCAGTGATCAGTACTTCGGCCCTAATTGGTAGAAGTAGTAATAGCCTTAGGTTAAATCATAAACAGAAAAATAGCTTGTCTAATATTTTAGTTCAACCCCCATGCCAACCCTAAATTATTCCTTGCGGTATATATTGTATTTTTTCTTACATCAATTTAAATATCTTAAGCAACAGCTTCCATGGTTTCCTGATTTTTTCTTTTGAGTTTGATTATTTTTATTTTATTTTATTTTATTTTTACTGGGAATTAACAGGGTTCTCGTGAAGGACAAGAGCATTTTTTAAAGATGCTGTGTAAAATGCCATTTCCTTTTTGGTTCAGGCTCCTCTGATAGCGCTGAATCTTGAATTTTTGTAGCATCCTGTGGGAAAGGGAAAACAATCCGCAGAACACATCCTCCTGGCACGTCTTGCTTGTTGCTAGATGCAACTTCTAAACCACCTCTCCTTCGTTTTCCTCCTTGCCTGAGCTGTATGTTCACTATGGCGATGACTCCGAGATGCACCCTGTCACTAATCTAGTCACTGGTGGCTGCTGTGATTAGCCACTGGCTCCATCAAATTACTCTTGGACAATGTCATCAGTGTAGTCTCACCTCTGAGTGGAACAACCCTTTTTTTCCCCCTTTTTTTTTCTCTTTAATCGGGATTAAGCAGTCAGATCTGATGACACTTCACACAAGTAGAGCTGTTTGAAAACACACTGTCCTTTCAATCACAGTAAGTGACAGGGTGCGCAGCGTGTGCTCCGCCAATGCCACGGCCACCTTTGCCTGCTCTGACACGCTTTCAGGTAAATGGTTCACAGAAAAATTCTTGAAAGTAGCAAACTAATTTTGCCAAATGGTTAGCTCTACGCAGTGCTTTCTTTCCTCTTACTTTTTTCTTTTTGAAGGAAAGCCTAACAAGGATTGAGTCGGGTAGCCGTTTCCTAGGACAAATCCTTTTTTTACTGGGGACAGGCTTAAATTCCGGTATATTTAGAGCAAAGCAGTGGGTGTGAGGAAATATGTCTAAGCTTCCTGCTCCCATCTCTGTGCCCGGTTTCTCTCTCATGGATATTGCAGAGCCTTTAGATAGAGGCTTGAGTGGGAGTTTGGGATTTTTCAGTATGTGGGAGAGAACTAGTGGCAAAAGAAACCCGCGGAGTTGGCTAAGCCATCACTACCAGTCGCTCCTTCCTTCTCTCCCGCAGTCCCCTGGGTGATGGAGCAGGGGAGATGAAGTTACAGACTGCACGCCGGGGAGGAAGGGGCGGGCAGTGCTCAGCTGTGGCAGGGGTTTTCCTTCGACCACGAAGCTTGCCCTGAGCTGCAGCCAGCAGGGCGTGTGGGGAGCAGAGGTGCAGAGCCTGGGGGGGCAGCGGGGCTTCGGGGGGCGCGGGCCAGGCAGGGGTGAGAGGGGCCAGCGGTGCCTCTGGTGCAGTGGGAGGGCTTCACTTGGAAGCCACAGCGCGAGGTGCGGTATGGGCTGAACCCTCACAGCCAGCCCGGGGAGCCCCACGTTCCTGGAAAGAGCTCTCGTGGGCTGTAGGTGAAATGGAAGGGTGTAGAAGGTGCTTCTCTGCGCCTCTGGGGAAGCGCTGGATGGCTTTTGTAGGGGATGAGGAATGTTTCCAGCAGGGGAAATGAAGAGGAAGAATGTTACTGGAAAATGTTCTTAATCATAGCAGAAATTTTCAGTAAGTGTTTTTTTATTTTTTTTTTTTTACTTTTTTTCTGTAACATTTTCTGGTGCTGAGTGTAAGTAATACAGCATTTAAATTCTCTTCATCTCAGATGATTCACTGAAGGTCAGGTCTCTTGAAGTAATACTTTATCTGCACCTAATCAATCATGTGATATATAAAAAGTCCAAGCTATTGTATCAGTGCTTTAGTGCAATGTAACAATGTCAGACCAATCAAAATAAACTAATCACATATTAGAAATTATTTTAAAGTGATACTGTGAAAAATATACACACAAGCTACCCAATCACACCAATAAAATAATGTTCATCAGTCATTAAAATGGAGATAGTTGCAGGATTTTTTCTTCTTCTAGGATATTTAACTGGCTGGCTTCTAATATTTCTTTTAATGTTTGCTTTTGCCTGGCAGGAATGTGATAAAATTATGCAAAGCTATGATTCACATAGAACAAATACAGATTGCAAACTATATAATGTTATCCCAGACTGCTGTTTATAAAGCAGTGAATATGCCTGCTAACTCTGTATGCTGATGATTTTTTGTAGCCAGGTTTATATCTGGATGAATGACCTTTACTTTTTCTAATTATTATTTTACACAAGCAAATAATTTACCTTTATAATCATAAGCAATCTTCGAGAGAGACCCTTGGCAGGCACTGGCATATTGTGCTGTTCATATCGTTCAGTAAATAGCCTTTTTCTGGTTGAAGTATGGTTTCTAGGCCTTATATGTGGTTCTGCACAGGACAAACGTGAATTAAAACTTAAATCAAGGTAAATTATCTCAATTGTTTATAAGTGAATTTGCATCACAGGCGGTCCTTGTTGCTGACTATGGGGTGAATGGCCTAATGGTTCTGATGCCACCTCTGCTGGAGAGCAGCTGGAGAAATCGGGTTCTTCATACCCCAGCATAGTTATTAGACTCAAGCAGAGACCTAGTCCGGACTTGGAGAAAACCAGGCAGTTTCCCTGTCAGTGCACCCAGGAGGCCGTTGTAACCAGGTGGTCAGTGTGCTCAGCCACAGACAGTTAAGTATGGGAAAAGTCTTGCTCAGTTTCTTCACTGTTTGAGGCCTTCTGAGTGCCTTAAGGGTCAGACTCCCTTCTAAAGCACTTAAACAGAACAGCAGTGACTGAACTGCTGACAGCATAGCAGGCAATCTTGCTCGAGAAGTGTAGCATTAGGCTGGAGACAACATGGGGTAGTTCAGAGACACCTGAGCTGTTTCAGCAGTAACACTGAACTTTCATGCTTCAGCTCTCTCTGATACAGCTGCTTGTTTCACAAACAGGTGTCTAAAAGTGCTGCGAAAGTCACTTCAGCTGCAGGCTGAGCAGAAGTCTGCTGAGTTTTGATGCGATGGTATTGCATCGAGTAATAACGTGTGTTAGTGTCTCCTGGGGAATCACAGTTTGGAAGCCCTGGTCTTTGGAAGTGAGAAGAGGTGCGTGCTTTGGGGGAGCCAGGAGGAACCAGCTGTGCAGTCGCTAAGACTGCTAGCGGAGGGACTGATTCTGTGGTCTGTGTTGCAGGATTTTTGCCCTATTTCTTTTCCATCTCAGGAACAAACTCATTGTTTTTTTCTGGTGAAAACATAGAAGTGCCACAAAGCCTATTCTTTCAGCAGAATCTGCTCCTGGACTGTGTTTCTGCATAAGAGTGAATATAATAGCCATGTGACATGTTGACAAGAGTAATTATACCCAGAGGGGTTGGTAATTTATATTGGGTAGCAGGTGGTATCATTTCCTGGTTAGCCTGTACCTTAACTTGTTATTATCTGTGGCCATCAGCAACTAGAGTGACACCTATGGAGGAGACCTCAGAGCTCGCAGCAGGAGCAGGAGTTGTTCCTTTTGACTGTATATCGAGGGAATTCCTACCGTCCTTCATGCTGTGCGTAGCATAACCTTTGATAATGTAGTAGGCGAGACAAGTCATGACTCATCGCATTGACTTTCCCCTCTTGTACATGACTCTTTTTAACAGGTTATTCTTGAGAGAGAACGTGTTGTTACTTACTGTCTGCCACCATCATTATGCCACTGACTCAGTCATACAGCATGCCATCTAAATAGCTACTGTCCCTAAGGAAATATTTTTTATCACAATATATCTTTGGTTTTGGTGAGTTAGTTCATTGCTTGTCTCTAAGATGAGCACCTCATTATTTTAGGAGCTGTACGCGTACATAATTAGGGCCAGAGTCTTGCTCCGAAAAGCTTATGCCTTCAAAAGAGGAGAAAGAAAGGAAAATGTTACTTCCATTTTGTGAACAGGAAATGGATGCAATGAAGTGAGGTCAAATAAATTTGCTAAAGAAGGTCATATAAGGGATCCGTGGTGGAATAAGAAGTTGATCAAGTTATTGAAAGAGCCAGATCCAGTAGCCCTAATCATAAACTCATCCATATTCCATATTTTCCATATATACATATATATATTTTACCAATCCTATTCTGTTACCGTAGTTTCTTTGGAATCCTCCTGAACTGTTATATTCCAGCTCACGCAGTTCATCACTGTCCTAAAACTGTAATATGATCTCCTCAGCTTTGTGAATCTGTCTGGTCTCCTGAGCACATGAAAATCTAGATCCATAGTTGTCTTTGATCTTAGAGGTTCTGTCATCTCCCCTCCCCTTCCCAATTTTAACCTTCCCACCTCATTTCATCCAGTTCTTCAGTCCCTCCCCAGTCCTTTGTTCTTTTACTAGTCCTGCTAATACTGACGTTTTCTCATAACTGCTGTCATAAACTTTTTTTTCTCCTCTCAGATCTCATCTACTTTGCCTTTCCTGCATTGTCATCTGTTCATTTTTTAAAGATAATTTGTGGAGCTTCCCAAAAATGTAGCCACTGTTTAGGTCATTCACTTATTTTATTCAACTAAGAAGCTCAAAATCTGATCTCCTGCAGGTTTGTCCTAATCCTTGTGACTTACCTAGAATCAAACAGATGAAGAGAGTTTTCTCAGTCACAGGTCCAGAACTCCTTCAGCACATATATGTTCCTGAATTGAAGGTATTTTCAGAAGATGCCTTTCTGCTTCTGTGTGGTTTCTGCACTGCATGTATCCACTTTGTAAGGATATCCAAGCTAGCTGCAAACAAATGTACCCTCTCAGGGCTAGAGCTCTGCCAAGCACCACACAGACATAGCTATAGTGTTTAAATTATTCTGTAGATGAGACACTGGTTCCCTTCGGTAGTTGTAAAAGTTTTACCTTACACTTGGATTCTTCACATTTACCTTTTACAGCTGTTACAATCCTTGAGGTGATCTTTCTTCTAAGCCATGTCTGGAAATACTGATATATGCATTATATATTTTGTAGGATTTTTGTGGACTGGTTTTAGAGAAACTATAGAAAAAGTTTGTAAAGATAGCGGTAATATGCTCACAGGGACTGTCATGGATATCTTTACATTTTTGTATTTGCAAGTAGAAGATAACATTTCTAGAGCATTTGCAGTATTTTTCAGACTGAGACGTGGAGTGTTTAATACAGCATGATCCTTTCTTTTGATATTAATTATTTCTAAGACATTAAGAGTGACTGTTTTGTACTTGTACAGGGTCTTACATCCTGAAAAGTCTCAAAGTGTTTCATGAAGAATGGTCTAGGAATGGAAATAAGGAGCATCACAACCTGCTAGGAGCACTGGAAAAGTAGTGGTCAATGAGGAATGTTTTTCTCACAGATGGAAAATAGTTGGAAATGTGGGGTTCACACCCCACTCTTAAAAAGAGTGCCTGGTTATTAATAATGTCCATGTGTAGACAAAAGTCTCTAATGCCATTCCACTGAGCCGGGTGAACAATTCATGGCTGGTCATTGTCAGTAACAATAAGAAAGTGTCATTGTACATGTCGCAGGTGTGTAGTTCTGGGCATTTCTGTTTAAAACAGAAGGTAGAGATGCAGCAAGGAACCTGCTCATGATCAGAGAAATGGAAAACCTTTCTTGGTGGAAGTAATAATGGAATCCAGCTTGCTTAGTGTAGTAAAATAAAATCTATAAAGATTTTGGTGACTAAAATCAAGGAAGCAGGAAGAAAAACTAGTAATGGCAGTAGCTATGAATAAATGCGGGCCCAAATTAGAAAACCATGTAGCCATTAGAGGAGCACTTTTCTTGAATATCTTGCCTAAAGATTACATTTGTCCAGATGAGATAATAATGGCAAATGGCTGTGGTGGTTTTACTCGGGTGGGCGTCCGAGCTCCACCACAACCACTCTCTCACTTCCACTCCTCAAAGAGGAATGACGAGAAAATATGATGAAAAGGGCTCAAGGGTTGAGATAAGGACGGGGAGATCATGCAGTAATTATCATGATGGGCAAAACAGACTCAGCATAGGGAAATAGTAAGATTTATTGCTTATTACTAAGAAACTAGAGAAGTGAGAAACAAAGGAAAGAAACCAAAAGTGCCTTCCCCCCCATCCACCCTCTTCCACCTCCTCCCCCCCAGCGGCACAAAGGAACAGGGGAATGGGGGTTATGGTCAGTCTGTAGCGCTTCTTCTCCGCCGCTCCTTCTCGGTCACTCGTCCCCTGTGCTGTGGGGTCCCTCCCACGGGATGCAGTCCTTGCTGAACTGATCCGGCGTGGGCTGCCCACAGGCAGCAGCTCTTCAAGAACTGCTTCAGATATGGGCCCGTACCAAGGGGTCCATCCCTCAGGAGCAAACTGCTCCAACCTGGATCCCCCACAGGCAGCAGCTCCTGCCAGGTCACCCGCTCCTGCGTGGGCTCCTCTCCACAGGCTAAAGGTCTGGCCTGGAATCTGCTCCGGCAGGGGTCTTCCACAGGCCGCAGCCTCCGTCGCTGCAGGTCCACCTGCTCCACCGTGGTCTCCTCCACGGGCTGCAGCGTGGAACCCTGCTCCACTGTGGTACTCCATGGGCTGCAGGGGGGCAGCCTGCTTCACCATGGTCCTCACCACAGGCCGCAGGGACTTCTGCTCCGGCGCCTGGAGCACCTTTCCCCCTCCTTCTTCACTGACCTTGGCGCCTGCAAGGCTGTTCCTCACTCCTCTCACTCTCCGAGCTGCTGTGTGGTGCAGTGTTTTTTTGTTGTTGTTGTTGTTGTTTTTTTTTCCTGTCTTAAATATGTTCTCACAGAGGCACAAACAACATTGCTTATTGGCTCCGCTCTGGTCAGCAGTGGGGCCTTTACCTAACATGGGGCAGCTTCTAGATTCTTCTCACAGAAGCCACCCCTATGGCCCCCTGCTACCAAAACCTTGCCACATAAACCCACCACAATGGCGAACCCGTTCTGAAAGTTATGGAAGTAGTTTCATGACTTCGTGGCTTTGCTGCTGCTACTGGAACCTCAGCCTAGCGTCCCAGGAGAAGTCATTCTTTTCTGTATTCTAGTGCCGCAAACAGTTTTAATTTAAGGAATCCATAATATCCCAGCAATTTATTTTCTAGTGTCTCTTTTTGTTGACTGAATAATGATACTTAATTTTAATATCAATTTAAGAGTTTTCAGGCTATCTCCCTTCTGAGGTTCCCCAGTTTACCAGCAGTAGTTGAATGAACCATTCAGTTTTGTCTGACATTCTACTCTAGTTTTCACATCAGGAGCACTAAATTCTGTACCAAAGTCAGTGAAGGTTCCCTGAGTGCTTACCTTAGTGCAGTTCCCCACAGGGACCTCTTGTACCCCATCTAGTTGAACTTGGCTTCAATCTCTTTTTCAGTTTACATTTTTTAAGATTTGACAGTACCTAAGGGAATGAGTTACCTAATTCTCATTGAATTACAATGTGAGTTGGCTGAATAATTTCCTTGGACTTGTTTGAAAATTTCAGATTCTTATTCTAATATTATTCGCTCTGCTGCATGTGTTTCATAGCTAAAAATCCACAATGCATAAGTTTCTAGAATCATATTAATTACAAGCATATTTGCTTATGGAGTCATATTTGTAAGAAGCTTTTGTAAACAAAACTCACACCTTTATTAGGCTGTATGGTTTTTAAAGAGTACGACTGAAGACTAAGAAGATGGACACACTGGTTTACATAACATCTCCAGAACATGCAGTGGCTATAATTTCCACATACTGACCTTTAAATGGGAAAAAACGTAAAAAGTTGTGGCCAAGAACACACTTGGAAGTTTCAGTATCTTATTCTGTACATTGAATAAGTAACAGTGAATGGCATTTGTCACATTGCAGACTAATTTTCTGTCTGGGTTGTCCCCAGTTAATGTGTTTTTTTTTCTTTTTTTTTTTTTTTTCAGAATTATGAATGAGAATGGGAAGCGTGTATGTCAAGGGAATCATATTCCCTTAGCAGAAAGGGAACAGATACCTAAACTGTAAGTTTGCATAGCCCTATTTTATTTCTGAGGGACTTGTCAGTTCTAGGGTCAAAGCAGGATGCTAACTAGAGGGAATGGAGTGGAAAAGAAAGTTAGAAAGATAAAAGAAAGAGATGGAATCAATAAGAAAGGGTTCAAAGCATATGTCTGATGAGCTCTTTTTAAGAGATAATAACATTGTCAAAGAATAAAACTGAGCTGGAGGGTAACATGCTACCTTGCTGTCCAGTCAGCTCACTAGAAAAGGCTGTGTTTGCTTCAAAGCTCTGTAGAGACATCTGATAGATGCCATTTTCCATGATGTGTAAGAAATTCTGATGGAATTAAGTATTTTTGGTGGGCCGTATGGTGCTGAATTGTTTCCATTAACAAGGGGACTGCCAGAAATGATCTCTCTGTCTTTGACTTTTCTGGAGATCAAGGTATTTCACATCATTTGGTGTGAAAATAGTCCTGGTCTCTTCAAGGGAGGATAAGACAGTGGATAAATTAAGAAGCTTTGGGATAAAACCCTGTTCCCTTGAATGGGACCTGCTGAGAGATTCCAGCAGGATTAGTACAGTCGTTTGCTTCCCGTATGTTTCTGGGGTGATCCAATCTTTGTAACAGCACACATAGTTTACAGCTGTTGGAAAGGCCTGGCACAAAAGGGTTATCACTTAAATCACATTTTGTGGAGGGAAGCATTGAAGTTTGTCATTAAATCACATTTTCAGGCTGGGACAGCACAAGGTCTTTATTCTGGTTTTGCAAAGAGGGTGACCAGTTTTACAAAAGGCCGTGGAAGTCTTCCCACCTGCCGTGAGGGGTTTGCGTAGGTGAGCTCTTTGACATCTGAGTGTCACCACTGCAGAGTGCGAGGCGCTTTGGGAACAGCACTCACGTTGCCTGTATAAGCACCCCTTCAGAGCTGATCTGCCTTTGGTGTGGGACATTAGCTTAGAGTAGGCGCACAGCTCTCAGGGACCCAGCACCGCCAGCCAGCCTCCTCCAAGAGCCCAGGGGTGAGGAGTGGGCAGCACTCACCACACACCTCTGCTTGCTGGGTAGGTCCTTGCTGTACCTGTCCTTTGTTGAAGAAAATATATTTTCCAGCCTGAGTCTGGCTTATGAATAAACCCAAGTCTTCTGTATCCTTGGATTTTTTGGGTCAGTCCTTTATTGGGTACAAAACGTGCATCTCAGAGTGAAAGGTCAAGGAACCTTGGGCCTGGGCTGGCCTGGGATCAGCACAGCAGCTTTTTCCTTGACTGCAGTGGGGGGTGAATGAGTGGCCTGTTTTAGAACCTGGCTTTACATGCAGCTCAGGTTTAGATAGGGGAACCTTGTGTAGTACAAGTCCTCTGTGAAATTAGGTGAGTCTATGTTGAAAGAGGCAATTTTTTGATTAAAAGAAAAAAAAAATCTGATAAAAGTATGTGTTTGTTTTTGAAGAACAGCACGACAATGTGTATCGGTTTTATCTGTCAACAGCCATCACCTTGTCAGAGTTTGGCTGCTGTTGATTTATTACAACCTATGCGAATGTATAATTGGTAGGCTGGTCCTCAGAGCTGCGGAGGAGAGGCACAAATTTGGAAGCCAGATGTCCCATGGTAATGCGCTGAGAGAGAGATAATCACCGAAGAGCTGAGGAGCCCTTCAACTCCTCATTACTCTTACATACTCTCTTAGCCTTAAGATTTATCAGTGTTTGTAATGAAAGCATCTAAAATGAAAAACAACTTATTAACTTCACTAAAGACACCATCTTCCACTCCCCACAAATAAATCTTTTATCGTAATCTGCACTGTGGAGTCCCAGCTTTTTAGTCAGAAATGGTGGGGGGAATCACTGAAGCATACTATTTAGCATCCCTGCCCCAATGTCTAGGATAACCTTCACAAGGAGAAAAGACTTTGAAGTTGGAAATTTCCTGGTGAAACAGTGCATGCAAGAAAGTACTATTGTCATTTGTGGAGTTCAGGGATTATTCCTGAAGCTATTTCTTCAGGGGTTTCTGGTACTTCTGTGCTAGTAATGAAGGCATTCAAACTACTCGTGGAGGTGTGGTCTGTCCTCCACATTTATATGGCCAGGCCTTAAAGTCTTGTAGCAGCAACATTGTATCTGAAGGGAATGTCTTGTCAGAGGAAAGGCAGGGTAGTAGTCCTGGTAGAGCTCTCCTCCAGCTGAGGTGAAGGAACATTAACATCTAAAGTACTGATTTGTACTTTTAATTCACTATTGATCATAGTGGGCTTCATGGTGTTTGGGTTCCATGAGGAGACCACGGCTTTTCAAAGGTAACGCTATGAACAAGGAGCCTGCTCCTTGTGTTGGAGTACTGGCTGGGAGAGGGCAGAGCAGTGAAAAGCTTCAGGAGACTGTCGGGGCCTTCTGTAGAAAGTCATCTTGGAATGGGAAGTGGGGACAGGAAGGCAGAGCTATAAACCCTGCCTATAAATTATCATTTGTCTTTGCCCTCTAATTCAGTCCTGATCTGGAGAGAGGAGAAACTATATGTCATTAAATGAGTCTTAGTGGGTTCATAGACCAGGTGATGTACATCCTCTATTTGCCTCAGACAACTACATGTACATCTTTGTAATGTGATTAGGCCGTCATACAGGGCACAGAACAATTTATTATTCTGCCTGAGAGCGCCATGTTCCTCTTTAAAAAATTGTTACTCCTGGAGTCGGCAATTACTTTAGAATAAATTTACCAAAGACAAAATTGTGCCTCTTGGGTCAGGAAATGACTTCCCTGTTTTTTCTTGAAGAGACAAGGTGTTTATTAAAGACCTCCTTAGTTTACTGTGTTGGGTTTTTCACTTTGAATAATTGTCCAATTAAATATAATTTGGAAGTCCATGCTAACCTACTGCTTGCATTGTGCAAGTAAGAATATCTCTGAAAGATGTGCATTAATAAATCCCACTGAGCCCTATCTCTTTTAAAAAATGGCTTCTTTTGTTTAATTTTTAGATTTTTTTTAAAAGGGCTCTATGCCTTACATTCGGAAATGCTGCTGTTTTCACACAAATAATTTATACAGTTCGTTCTTTCAAATGCTAGAGAAAACAGTTTTATCATTTATTGTAAGTTAGCTTTTTATTATTATTATTATTTTTAACCTTTTGTTTAGGTTTGTAAAATACTTCACAGTCTAAAACTTTACACATTCACACATTCACTTCTTTTTTTTTTTTTTTTGTCTAGGGATTTCTATCCCTACTTGCAAGGAGAAAATAATATGAAGTTAAGTGGATTTAGAACTGGAGGTTCCTTATAACTAGGAAAAAAAAGTTGAAATTATTTTTATGAAACAGACACAATGTAGACTTTTTCTTGCTTTTTCCTTTTTTTTTGGTAGCGGAAGATAGTTGATAATTAATTCCAGGCAGGTGATATAGTTTGTACTCTGGAGAACTAACAAATTTAAGTCATCAAAATGACTTTAGAAGTAATTAAATGTGGAAATCAGATGAAGTTCTGAAATCCAAGATGGAATTGATCAATAATAAGAGAGATGGTAGAAAGATAAAGAAAAATAACGTTTCCTGACATAGCCCATTCCATCGAGATATAGCCATCCTTGGCCAAGCAGACTGGAGTATAAGACAGGGAGCAGGACCTCTGTTTTTTCCGTAAGCATGACCAGTTTTGACATTTCTTTATCCACCAGGATCTACGTCACTCCAACTCATTTTTTCTTATAGATATAGGGCTTTTATTCCTAATAGGAATATAATGAGTATTGTTTAGCCAAACAACCTAATTAATAAAGATTTTTAGAACTGGGGAAATAACAAAATAGATGGGGGGAAATTTTATCTCATTGACATATTAAAAATGGGTAGCCATAAATGCCATAAAATGAATACCTGAAAATATTTTATACTGTTGTAGTTACACTTTTTATGGTAGTTATCATTGCCATTATTGTATTAAAAATATCATTTTGTTTTGATATAGGTAGGAACAGACGTGACATTAAATTGACATTAAGACTGAAATTAACTGCCTACTGTATGTCCTTTATATTCTGTCTGCCTTCACCCTCTAGAGAAACATAAAGAGTTGGAAATCTTATTTGCCTTTCCTAGTCTATCAATGTACAGGACACACAATTAATACTGAGGTCAATAATACAATCTGCTGTTTCCTGGGAGTTAAGATCCAAGAATCATCCACACACAAGCTTCAGCCAAGTATTTTCAGTCTTTGGCATCCAAAATAAGACGGAAGTTGATGAATACTGCCCTCTTCAATATAGCACCATCCATGGGCAGGAGGGTGCATATAATTACATATATGTATATACATATATCTTTAGAGATCTGAAGTAGCTCGTAAAGTTCCAGCTGAGCTGGGAAGCTGCTGAATTTCATTAAATATTGACTGGAATAGAAGAGAAGTAGAAGTGGACTTCTGTTATGCAGTAGTTTCATAACATAATCCTTCAGGAAAGAGTCCATGCAGATAAAGGGCTTGGTTTCATCGTAAAATCGGGAGGATTGTGGTGTTCTATATGTGGAAATACCTGGGCTTTACCAAACATTATGACAAAGTATCACACCTTGCTTTGGGATAAAGGGCAAGTAATTAGAAGCTGCCATTATTCGAGCAACACAGTCATGTACTGTAGCAATTTCAAGGCTGGGTAATGGGATAAAGAGTAGATTTTGAAAAATATCTGTTTGTGGAGACTCTAGAAAAGTTGAGAAATGGTAGAAAAGAAAGATAATCTCAAAAATAAGAGTAAAGATGCTACAGTTATCACTAAATGTTTTTAAAATATACAGAGAGAAAAGGGATAACTATACTTATTTCACCTCCCTTACTGCATGCTTACCCATACAGAAGCCAAATCATCTGTATTCTGCCTTTGGAATGATGTATTGATTGTGTTAAGCATGCTTACAGTGCACCTAGCCACTCTGTATACTCTTACTTCTGCAAGATTCTTCTTGGAAAGATGGGAAAATGGTACTTTTCCTGGCTCCTTAGTTGTCTGCCTGATGGATATAAGCAACAATGGCACCCCTTGGAAACATCCATATCAAATGGCGCCTGCAAGGTTTTCACACATCCCTGTCTTGCTCCACATCCCAAAGTCCTGGCCTCCTGCTGGGGAGAAAGTGGGAGCCAGAAGTTTGTTGAAATTATGCAATTTTGTGAAATAGTACAGTGGTGATAAGTTAGCAAATTCAGACCATTTTTTATCAATATTTTTCCAGCCAGCTTTTATTGGCTCTTTCTCATGTGCAACTTCATTGAAGGCGGTACTCAGTTCATGCCACAGTTACAGAGTTATTCACTAGAACCCGTCTTTCTTCTCCAACTTCTACATAAGCATCTACTTCACAGCTGTTTAGCTAAGTGATTATAGTTTGAAGTTTACAAGAGTGCATGAGGGGGAGGCACTGTATCTCTGTCTATGCTGAAAAGTCCTGCATGAGCTGTTCTTACATTAATAGGTTTATTCAGGTTCTCAAGTAAGGTTAGGTGGATTCTGACTCTACTTCTCTGAACTGAGCAGCAAGTTTCTTAGTTGGAGCGTAAGAACTTGCCCATGTCTCATGTCACTGAGATGCACTAAGTAGATGCCTGAAGAGCAGTAACAGATTTCCAGAAGGGATTTTTTTAGGGTTGGAAGGCGGGTGACAGCAATTTGCTATTATGGATTGTAGATCTTCACTGTCCATCAGTGTGTGGGGCATTGCAAAGGTGTGTGATAACTAATAATGCCTAACACAATTTTTATCAGAGCCAGGAAAGAAAGGAATTGGCATTTGGCTTAATGAACCACTTACTTCTCTGAAAATACAATTTGTTTCACTGCATATCAGCCGTTTCAGGACCACTGTTAGCCAAACAGATAATCAGTTTGTTACTGTAGACAATGCTGGTGCTTGAAATCCTCGGGCTGTGTGTATTGATAGTTGTTACTTTTTAATGGTTGGGCCAGTTGATGACTTGTATAATTTTTCAGTTTCTAAATTAGCACAGTCTGAGCCAGTCTCGGATAGTTTAATGGACAAGTAAATAGAGGCAAAAGCCCTGTTGCTGCTCCCTCATGTTGCTTTTAGACCCATTTATACAAGGTTAGGATTGATTATGAATCAGATGATTTTTTTAGTAATTTTAAGTTCAAGTGCAGGAAACAATGAGTAGCCAACAGACCTAGCAGTTTGCTCAGCAAAGGGCCATGAGGATGATTAAGACTTTGCAGTGGTGCAAAATGACAGGACAAGAAGTAAAGTGCACAAACAGAAATACAGGAAAATCCATTTTCACGTAAGTAGGAACTTTTGTACTGTGAGGGCGATCAAACACACTAGCACAGGTTGCCCAGAGAGCTTGTTGAGTCTCCATCCTTGGAGATACTTAAAACCTGACTGGACACAGGGCTGGCTAATGTGCTGTAGTTGGCTCGGCTTTGAGCAGAGCAGAGCAGACTGCTCTGTCTCCAGAGGTGCCTTCCAATCTCCTCTGTTCTGTGACTGTTTCCTATCAAAGGCCAGATTTCCGGAGTGTGCTTCAGTACTAACTGATGCCAACTGGAGTCTTTGCATCAGCTTCAGTGAACGTGGCTGAGGTCAAGCATAAGAGGAAGAAGGAGCAGTATTAATGGAGATAAAAAGTGACATGAGATCCAGAATGTGTTTTTGAACTGGATCTGGAAGCAGAAGAACCAGAGCAGGTACCACTACAAGCAAATAAATAGCTGCTGGAAAGATATATGCAAAAGGCCTAGAAGGAGGTATCAATAGAAAAGCCAAAGGGGAGCAGTGCTAACATTTCTGCTCACCATGCACCTCTGTTGTAACAGAAGGGCTGGATTCTAGGTCTCTTCTATTTCCTTGGCCTCCTGGGACTCTTCAATACCAGCTTCTGTGCTAAACAGCACTTTTACTTTGCAGCTGATCAAGTACAAGATTTTTTTTAAAAAGTGGGTAGTTTAAAGGAATTTTCTGGGCAACAGCTCTGTCTGATAGTATGCTTTAAATAGTTGCTAGATTTTCAATCCAGTCTCCATTTAAGTTCTTAAATTACAGTTTATACAAAAAAGGGAGCTGAAGTTCTTATTTTATTTAAATGCTACACTTTATTCAACAAAACAGATGAATGTATTTAACACTAACTCCGTGTCTGGCTGTAGACACTTTTTAAAATTTAGGACAGCAAATTTTGACCCAGCTCTAAAGTTTAGTCACAGTTGCTAAGTATTTTTTTGAGGACGGAGATTGTCTTAAACATTTCTCAGAGCTTCTAGGGGACCTACTGGGTATTGGTGTTCATTTGTTTCTTTGTCATGAATGTGCTTGTGAATATGCGGGTGGCTTTACACATTTTCTTCTCCTTAGGTAGTGAGATTTATGCTACTTGATTACAGAAATGTGCAAGTCAGTGGTCCATCCTCTAAATAGTTTTGGTTTCTGAGCGTGGATGATGAGAGCATGGAAAATGGGTTGGTGTTTTGTATGGATTTCTACTCTTGGGCAGGTGTGCTACTTAGATCTGCCTATGAAAGTGGAAATCGTTCATCTCTGTTTATGGAGGGTTTATGAATCATGTGCAACAGTATTAATTACTTTCTCATAAAGGTGCTTCTGATAGAGTTATATTTCACTGGGGCACCAGAAAGTGTGAATTACTGTTATTTAAGAAAAGTTGAAAGGCTTGGAGAGTATGTAGATGGGATGGTAATTCAGCTTGTTGAATGATTTCAGGAGTGCAATGAGTCAGCCAAACGCAGAACCGAAATGGCAGTCAGCACATGCAAATTCTCTGCCTTGCTCTGCTGCCAACCTGGGACTAATAATAAGATATCTGCTGTAAGCATATGAGCTGAGAATTAGAGGCAACGATGTCAATGGTTATGAACTGTCGACATGATATGGCAGTGGAAATGGCTGAAATGGCTCTTGGATGCACACGACGAAGTCTTGCTGGTAGAGATGAAGAAGGTATTGAATCACCTTGTAAGGCATGCAGCAACTGTACAGTTGTGGTTGCCCATGTTTAAGGACTACTTGGGTATGGAAGAGATGCAGAGAGGCAGTGAAGATGACAACAGAAATGCAGAGCCTAACCGTAAAAAGGACACCATACACCTTGTCTTGTTTAGCTCTGCAGAACAAAAGCTTGGAGGAAGACAGTATTTTTTGTAAAGTGCTGAGGGCAGACACTGGGAGTTGGTAAGAGCAGTTTAAATTAGGGGTCAGTGCTGGCTCAGGAATGAATAGGTATGAACTGAACATGGAGATAATGGTCTGTAAATAAGGAGATCTTTAATCATCAGAACAGCCTTAGTGAGAGTGATTGGCACAAATGACCAAAATAATTTTAAGATGGAACAGGTAGATCTGAGAAAGGGATTCTGCGATGCCCTTTGCTATGGAAGGAGGAAGGCGATTCCCTTACCTGTGAGGTCACTGGCAGTCCTGGATTCTTACATCCTGGGCCGTTGGGTGCGTTTCCTCTGAAATTTGGTGTTTACGCTTTGTTCCAAACTGGTGGTCTCTTGCTACCATCTGTCACCTGCATCAGGACTAAACAGTGCCTTACGCTGCGAAACATAGAATGTGTGATTTGAAAGTTAATGCACTATTTGTTCGGTGTATTTGCATTTTTGTGCTTGATGCTAGCGGAAGGTACAGCCCTAGGTTCTTCCTCTGTGGGCTATGATTCACCTTCATTATAAATATTTCACATCAGCCTCATGTTTAATGATGCTGTTGGAAGAAGGAACATCTGGATTCTTCTACCAGGTGCTGTAGCTGGATCTTATGAGCTGTATGCATTGCTTTTACTGTCTATATTAAAAATTAAAACAGGGAAAATACGCCTAAATTCTTCTGAACGGCCAATCTTGAAATTACTATATTAGATTATTGTGTAATTCCCACTACTGTAGTATTTGAATAATGCCCTACAATATTCATTTGTACCTAGAGGACCTGATGTACTGAAGAGATAAATGATGTGCTCAAGGTTATACAAGAAGCCTGAGGTGGAAGAAAGCCTGACTGTGTCTCTGGGCATCTCTGGCTAGTGCTGTGGCTACTGGGCTTGATCCCACTCACTGGTCCTTTGACTCTTCTTATAGAATCATCTATAGTCTTGATTCTTGAGGAAGTTTCTCAGTTACAGAACAGGCCATTCATTTGATAGTTTTCACACATCCAGAAGACGTGGCCTCCTGTCTAACTGTGCTTTTTCTGTTCTTCATACTGATCCCTGGTTCCTGTATTCAAGTACCATGCTATGAACAACATGCTATCTGCCATTGAAATATTTATGCGTGCTGTTTGCAGTGTTTTGTCTTCCCTCAGTATTCCTGTGGACCTTCTGATCAGTGAATATATTGAGTATTCACAGAAATGGAGAGCACAGAGGTGATGCAGGGCTTGGTGCTAGCCTGCTGGGTGAGTTTTGACTAACAGCATCATTTACTTGGATGGATATTTGTGGGAAGAATTATACCGAGATATCCCCCAAGCTCCATCCGTATTGATATCAGAATTACTTTCTGAAATGAGGTAACTAGAGGCCAATATAAAACTTGTATGTCAAGAAAGTTAAAATTCCTTCTGCGTCTTCTGAGATCGGTTTTTACGTTGTTCAAAACTAGTTTTAAATAACTGAAAATATATTTACTGGTATCTAAATGTCTCATTAAAAAACATTAAAAGTCTGCTGCTGATGATCTCATTTTCTGGAGTTTTATATGGTTAAACTACTGGTGATCTAGACTTTTCCCTTTACCCTGTAAAATTGATGCTAATTTTGTGTGGTAGAGACTGAACACAGGCAGAGTGCTTTGCATGGGGTGTTGAGAACCACTGGAGAAATCCAGCTCATTACAGTTGTGATGAACTGAGGGGATGGTAATGAGACAGTGGTGGGTTTATTATGTTAGCATTAGTTTGCTGGTGCAGTCTGCTCATAGTAGGTGTAGTTCAAATCCTTTAACAGAAAACAAAGTCTTTTAAACCCTGCGCTTTCAGCAATTCATTTAACAAGGAGTGCTTTGAAATTAGTCCTTGGATATCGTGTCTTCAATTTACGTCCTCGGTGCAGTTAGCACTTAATATATCCCTTTCAAAAGCAGATTGTCACTGCAAAGTGTCTGTACACATTCTATCTAATTCATCCACAGAGGTCCCACTGCATTTCAATTGTGTCTTTTCTATTGCTTTTAGGAGCAAAGCTTGGGGTGCTGCACATTCTTGCCACCTTTTTCCACTTCACTGAAATCTTTCACTTGATTTAAAAAACCCTACACAACTAAATTGATTCAGTAAATCCCTTTTTCATGTACAGTAAGTGGTTTGGTGTAAGGCACAAAAATCTTTCTACTTTTACACTTCCTTTCATTTCATACAATTGTCCTTAGAAAAGTAAGTCTATAAATGAGGAAAAAAAAATACAAAGTGTAGCCAAGTTAGAAGGAAAAAGTTTTAACTAGCTTTTTTGTCAAGCTTCAAACAATGCTTTCTCTGATTCTGACTTTCTCTTTCTGGCCAGTGCCTGTTTACATTCATTCATCATTAACTATACGTATTTATCAGGGTTTGCAGCCATCGCTGGCCTATTTGATACTTCTCTTTTTAAACAAAAACACCCTTAGAAATTGATACCGTAGCCAAAATGGTATTCATAAAAATTTTAAGAAAGAGCTCTCAGCGTTAAAAAAGAAAAAAAAATTTTTTTTTTGAAGGAGCTGAAAAGAAAAAGGTCTTGGAATTACAAGCAGTTAGACTTGGGTTTTTGCGTAATGACTCCTGGTATCCCACTGTGAGAAGACTTTCCCCAGCTTCTCGTCTGCATTCTTCCTCGTTCCCTGCGGGAGAATGAGTTGGATTTGTCTGCCATATTCACAGCGATCGAGGTGATCCAGGTTGAAAGAAAATCAATAAGATGTGTCCATTTATGCCTCACAAAGGAAGAAAGGTCTAAAGAACAGACATGGGACGTGATTCAAGCACTAGAGACTTAATAAGACTTCTACTTGTGTTTGAAGGGGATGGTAATTTATATTTTACTTTGAACTTTTTTTTTATGCTTCATAACTATTGGGATTCGGGCTGACATGGGAAGCAAGGAAAAGAAGGTTTGATGCTGTCTTAGAAGACCTAACCCATTTGGGAAGGCCATGCTCAAAAGTTCAAAAAATTTTGTTTTAGAAAAGATTAAAGAGACATCATATCATCATACTGATTTATCGCTATTGATAAAACTGGTTTAAAGTATTTTGGATTGGGGTACAATAAAAAAAAGTCTTTTTCTTCGAGAACAGCTGCAAGTTTCTCATTATTGGCTGTCTTTTCTGTGTGTTTGATATCATTTTGCTTAGAAATAGAGGAGCAGTCATAATAGATACCCTGGTGCCACTTGAAGCTTTGTCAGGGCAGCTCCCCAAAAGTGGTTGTTGTTCTGCTTGATGTCTGTCATGTTTGCCATCAGGGTCCTGCTGTCCCAAGGGTGTACTCTGTCAGCCCTCAGCAAAAATGCTGGCTCTGCTTTAGCGTAGGTTGTTTTTTCAAGCCATTCTTGTGGTGTACTTTTGCAAGTGAGATGTAAGCATGCTCTTATTCAGCAGGAATTAGGACCTGAGGAAGTTTAGGAAACAAAACCCAAAAAAACTTAAAATAAACCAAGACAGGCTGCAGGCTTGGGTCTAGTTATTGCAATCTTGTTGTCATAAAAGACAAAAACAAGCAGCCCTTCTTACCAAAGGAGTAAATGGCCTCAAAAATTATGTTTCAGCAAGCCATGAAATGAGCGCTTGCTGATCAATGAGGTAGTACGATAGCATGGGGGATGAGGAAATACTCTTTCTGAATAGACCCCAGATGGAACGTCTGAAATGGCGGTGGTGTACCTGAGGAAAGGGAATCCATGCTCTGAAATCTCACTGTTCTTGCTCAGTAGCTCTTTAAGAAAGGTTCAATTATAAGAGATACTTCCAGGAAGTAAATTGTGCTTAATGCTTTATTCGGGATAAAGTTGAAGGTGTAAAGAGGATAGAGACAGATTTAGAGCACACTTTAAAGGTATGCAGAGGTTTATCGTTATTAAAACCACCATTTGTTCCAAATCAGCCCCTTTTCACTGAATTTTTGGCAGATTTTTGCAGTTTCATCTAAGTTTGAGTCTTTTCAAAATAAATTGCAGAGTGAGTTTGAGAAGCATTCAGACTATTAATGGATTTTTTTTAGGGCTTAATTGGTATCAAACAAGATTTTAGTGAACACTGCCAAGTGTGCCCATTGCATCATTAAATGAGCAAAGCTAGCATTTAACTGAGATTGACTTACACCGCTGTCCTTCACGTTCAAGAACTGTACTTAAGTGGGGTGAGATCAGAATATCAAAGCAGTCTGTGCAATGTGCAGTCACAATTTTTTTTATTCGTTTCCTTTGTATTCGTTGCGGAATGACCGCTATTAAAGCAATTAATAATTAAAAAAAAAAGACATGCTAAAAAAGCAATCGTACCACACTGCAGGAAAAGCAACGTGGGCCGCGCTGTATTGCCTGGGAAGGAAATGTAAAAATAATCCCAGCAAACTGGAAAGGGATTGGTTGGAGCAGCTGAATGGCCTGCCACACTGCGTGGGATTTTGCAGTTTGTAGTCAGCCCCTTTGCCTCAGAGGATCTAAGAAGTGTTTTAGTGTCTCATCTGCATAACAAAGGAGGTACAGACTGGGGTTGCCTACCCGAG
This sequence comes from Cygnus olor, assembly GCF_009769625.2. Lineage (NCBI taxonomy): Eukaryota > Metazoa > Chordata > Aves > Anseriformes > Anatidae > Cygnus > Cygnus olor. The sequence goes on along the minus strand of NC_049173.1, from coordinate 63,236,172 downwards.
ACTGCCCAAGTCTGCGAGGGCTGCGCGGTGCAGGAGGGGCGCGGAGAGCAGGGGCTGCTCTGCGAGGCCGCCCACCAGCAAGCACCATGCCTAGCACCGGGCTTCCCCGGCCACCCAGCGCTGGCGGGCTGGTGCCCAGCGGTTGCTTCTCTGGGCTGTTCCAAAGAAACGCGAGCAGTCGTTCTGCTGCTGAAGAGTCCCGCCAGAGAGGACCTAGTTTCTTGGCACCTCACTTGTTCTCAGGGGCCGAAGTGGATTCCTGTCACAGGAAGCCACCACGACAGTACGTGGGAGCCTGAGGGCGTTTCTGCCCGGTCCTTTCCAGAGCTCTTGGCAAAAGAGCTGTAGAGCTGCTAGACCACCCTGGTTACTGTGCTGCTGTTCTTCCTTCCTCCTGCAGCTTTGTTCCACTTCCAAGTTCTTTAGCAAGAGTTTCCTAACTTGTGGTTTAAATAAGTAACTGAAGAAGCTCGGTGATTAGGGGTCTGCACGTTCTCCACTTCTGTAAGCTGTTAACAGGTAGACAAAATCTCAGCAATCCCATATGTAATGTGTGCGTGTGCTTCAGCAGCACTCCTGAAATGGCCTTGCATAGGGAAGGGGATCGGTATCACCGTTTTGGCATTCATTCATCCTACCAGTCCCACTGTGTGCACACACGCTATGTGTGTGTGTGTGCATGCATGCCTGCAAGCACAGGATGTCTTCCGCAGCCCCTAAAGAGAGGTCACAAATGTCTCTGGAGCATCAGGTACTTTTCTGTGACGAGGAGTTTGCCACGCTGAGGTCCTGGCCCACAGACAGAGCTCCCCACTGCTGCCACAAACACAAGCAGGAAAAATATTCATAGAACTGGGCGCATGAAGAAGAATAGGCTCATATGCTTCCCTGGCAGTTTTAGCTGAGACTGGAAGTTAACCCTGGCTCCCCGAGGAAACCATTACGTCTCCATGTAGTATCCACCAAGGAAGGCCATTGTAGGACTGTGTATTGGTAGTGATCCCTGACTCTTTGGTTCATTCTGGCGAAGATTTTAAAGGAAAATGAAATGGTTGAGGTTTAATGATGTGTTTCTTGCTTTGGTGCAGCATTTCTGCCTCAAAGTGGCAAAAGTTTACTGAATAATGGGATGTATATTAAAACAATGAAACCAAAAAAGGCAAAAAAACCACACGCTTCAACTCCCCAAAACTTCAAGTAACTGAGCACAGTTCTCCTTTACAGAAGAACTGTGAGAATTATTTTTTCTTTTTGTCAAAAAGAAACTCTCATTGGAATGCAAATTTTGATTTTGATTATCTGTCACGGCCTGCTTTGAAGTTTTTCAAACAAAAATAAATATCTCCATAACAGAGAGGATTATAGTAGTCTTGTTTAGAATCATCTAAGAGTGGCTTCTAATCTCAGAATATATAAGGTTTTATTGAGGCCACCGAGACTTTGAAAGAGCTTGACTCTTTTCTGTTTTGTAAATTTTCTATAAATGGTTTAATAAGATTTTTATTTCAGCCAAAAAAAAAAAAAAAAAAAAGAAAAAAAAATACCAAAAACAACGAGGACTAAAACATTTCCATCAACCATATTGTTGAAGAAATATAAAAGACATATAATTCAATTTAAATAAATCTGTAGCTAGGTTATATCATCCTTATCTCAGTAAAAGGTATTTTCTCTTACAATCCTAAATAAATATATAAATATCTGTAACTTGGCTTTGAAGGCTTCGCTTGGATAAATCAGGTTTTGGCAGCTCTGTAATTCATGAAACAATACCTCTAGCTCTACTGGAATGGGAGTGGGATGTTTCAAGCTTTATGATTCTGTTCAATTCTGGAGCGTTAATGGGGCTATTTGTAAAGAAAGAAATATAATGAGTTATCACAAAACACAGCAAGAACTCTAGAAAGGGGCAGCCTCCCATCCATCACCCATTCTAGCGTATTCACAAAAGAACAGGGCAAGAAATCTTGTGAGGACGGTGGGGAATTTAGCTTTTACTCTAACCTGACTTTCACAAATTGTGATGGGCCTGGAACATTATTTTCTTTATAAAATGACCCCAACCCGATCCTAAATTCAAAGTGGGAGTGTGGGAAACACAGACCGTAGAGGGTTTTTTTTCCCTACTTTCTTCTATATTATGCTTTGAGAAGATGCTACCTTAATTAAGATTTATTTATGAAATAAAAGTAGTAGATCATTTTTATCTGATATAGAGGCTAATTCGGGATGCCGACATTGCCATATTTCTATAGCACCTTCTTGCAGGGCTATAAGTAAAGTTACCTGTCGTTTCCATTCTGTTCTCCTCTATTTTGGAAGTTTATGACTAAACCTTGAAAAGTTCTTATGGGTTCACACTTTGACATATGAGGTGGGAACCTGAGAACAATTTTTATTTTAAACATTAAAAAAAAAGAAAAGCAAAACCACACTGAGCTGTTTTTTTTTGTTTTGTTTTGTTTTTTTTAATGTTGAAGCAGCACAAAGAGAACCAAAACTTTAAGTGGAGTGTGTTGCAGTCCTGTCCTCTCACATCACACTCAGAATCCCTAACAAAGCCCAAAGACAGTTTTTAGTGAATATGGTTTTTAAGAAGGACTGAAGGTTTTGCCCCAAAGTTGATGAGATAATTAATGTATTTCATAGCGTAGTCCAGAGATGGTGAAACAGCTCGGAGTAATGAAATGAAACACTCATACCAAAACAAAGGGCATAGCAGGAACTAGTTTAAAGTACGTGATAACCAATTTTCACATTATAAGCTTTTACATCTCTCCTTCCATATTTCCCATGATAAGAGGGCCTGTTGCTTATTAAAAAGGAAGTTGAGATGTCACTAGCTGTGGAGGAGCAGATCCTCAGGCAGCATAAATCAGTCGCAGCACTGCAGTCAGTCTCACCGGCTGCGGATCTGACTTGGGATCCATTCAGCACAATAGATCATTTTTAATCTGAGATCAATTTTAATCTGCAACCTTGGAGTTTTACTCTTCAAACTTTCTGCATTTTAAAACCTGGAAGGCTAAGGGGGCTTTTTGGAGCTACACCAGATAGAAACCACAGTTGTGCACACTAATGGCAGCAGCTTTAGGAAGAGCACAGGGACCATCCCATCGCTCCTGATACTCAGGGGGTGATGCTGGAGTGGGCTGCGTCCCAAAGACCCTATTGCTATACTCTGCTTTCCTTAGGGCCATTTCCCTCAGCAGTGTAATTCCGATGCCTAGGCATATCTGCCTTGGTACCATCTGGCAGATATTGGCAAAGGAACAAAGACTCGATGTTTCTCTCAGCTCGCCTGTGGGAGAGACTGTCTTCGTTATGTACAAGGAGATACATGAGGAGGAAACTGTGTTTGCAACTGAAGTGTTTTTTCATCTGAACATGGTAAAAACTTGCCAATTTCATACACAGACCACGTTATTACCTATGTGCACCAAGCCGTTTACAGGAAATGAACCTCAAACCTTATACTGCATCATTCTCCATATGAGATTCACTGTGCTGGTTCCCCTTCTCCTCCCTGCCTCACTAGTTTTTCCCCAACTTAAACCAGGAGGCAAAGGGAATCATTCGACCTCTTATAGCATGACAAATGTATCTTGAAGAATTTTAACATTTAAATAAAGAACATATGAGACTTGACCCTCTGTGAGGTATCTGAATGGTGCACTTCTGACTTATCTTGGGTGTCCTCCCAGGGTGTACAGGGCCTTTGTCCTTCCTTTTTCTGTCTGTAACAGTGAGGGACAAACCAGAGCAAAACTTCTCCTGCGACTCCACTGCTTCCAGGACAATGCTGAGGCTTTTGCTGCCTGGGGTGTGATTAGGTGGCGTGCCCATTGATCTCCTGTCTCACAGAATTTCTGCAGATCTACAGTCCTGGCCAATATATTTTTCAGTGATGTGTCCCTTGTGTTTTCCAACGAGAGAATTATTTCAAACTTGGGCTTTATGGGATTATGCTCTCTACAGTATATAGGTATATCAAGGTGTACATGAGAAATGACTTGCATGCCTTGACTCTTTAACCATCCCCTGAACACTAATGAAAATAGGCTCAGCTGTCATTCATCAAGTACTTGGCTCCACAGAAGTAAGAGGAATTCACACACGAACGAGAAAGGTTATGTCAAAGTGTTCAGCATGCTGCATCATTTTGAGACAGCCATTTCACCATGTGCCATAAGGCCAAAACCACGATATATGCAAATGTGAAACACTTGATTTCATTGTATCATGAAGCAGGACTAGACAGGCTGGTGCACTTGGCCTGTAGAGTTGGTGGCACTACAGTGCCCTGAACAAGGTTGTTTGGAACTGTTTTCTGCAGAAGGATATAACCTGCCTTCCACGGCTATCGAGGTCTTTGGCTCTGGATGGGGAAGACAAGACTTAAATGGATTCATCCTTCCTTAGAACAGCAAGCTGAAACCTCTGCTCCCTTCTCACTAATGCCAAGAGGTTACAGTTTGCACAACTGTAAAGTTATGCATGTTTTCAGTCTGTCAAGTATTGAACTCAGTGCAGCTCGTGCTACCAGTCTTCACGCAGCATCTGCAAAGAATTTTCTTTTTCCTTCAGGAAACACTTGAAGAACATTTAGTTGCTAGTGGCCATCACCATATTACTTACCTTCCAGCCTTCTCTCCCCAGCTAAACAATGTATGCTGCAGTATTTTTGCAGTTTTGCTACTGATGTAACTGATGCAGTACTGATGCAGTACTGATGTACTGCTCAGTATAACCACCTGTGAGGCTCTTAAATGAGCCAGTTCAGGGGCTCTTGTCCACAGCATCTCATCGACCATTTTCCCCATCAAGGCATAAGGGGAGAAAGATCCCATTTCTGTACAGACTTGGAAGGAATCCAGAACAATACTGGATCTCTCCTGTGTCAGAGGAAATGCTGTTGACTCTTGTTTGCCAGCAACCAACCTTTTAATTGTAGATTTATACAAACCTAAAAGGCTTCTAGCTGCGGCGGCAAAAAAGCAAGGCCATATGCTGAGCCACCTGGTTGTATGGAGGAGCTGCATGTAAAGCCCCATGGCCAATGAAAGGAGATTGTTCAGGTGGCTTTGAGGAGGAGGCAGGCAGGATTGCTTTATACATTATACATTTCTCAGGCAGAGGAAGCATATTAAGCCTACTGAAGGAGAGATTTCTAAGTCAAAGGTTTATCAGTCACTTATATATACGGTGCAACCTCCTTCCTTCTTGCCTTTGGGGGAAAAATGTTTTCTTCTTTTGCAAGTTTTGAGATACTTTCAGAGCCCCACAGAAACCATGTGGGACGAGAAAGGATTTGGATGCATTTAGAAATATTGCAGTATAAACACTGAATATAGAGGATATTCCTCTTCCTTTGATTTATGAGGACTAAAATATAACTTCTGGCTGCAGCCAACATTTTGAGGCAATTATATAGTACAGGGGAAATAAGAATGTGCCCTAGGTCTTTGCCCAAATGCTAAGGAATTGAAGCTGCTTAGAGATGCTGTGTAGGAGTTCAGTCCAAATTGTTTATTTTTTTCCTGTCAGACTTTGACTGTCAGGGTTTTGAATCTGGTCTCTGTTGTAGCCCTTATGTTGTCTTTGCGTAGATCACAGTAACACTCCCAAAGCCAACTTGAACAGCCCTTTGAGGAATATCCTGCTGTTCAGTGCTTTTCCAACCAACGTAAAGCTACTGAAATGGCTTTTTGTTCCCCCACTGTTCCTTGTCTCATGCCTGGTTCCCCTCCCACAGCATGATAGTTGATATGAATGGACGTGTGTGAAGAAGTGTTTCTGATAAGGTGCAGGCGGCTCAGGCTGCGCTCTGATCTCACCTGCACAGAGCAGCACTTAGGGCTTGGACACTGCTCCGGTTCCCGAGGGGGCGATGGGAGTCCTGAGACGTGCTGAAGCTCCTGAGGCTGACGGTGTTTCTTCTTCTTCCCTGATACGCCCCAGGCTCAGACATCACATCTACACCAAGGCCTTGCCACCTCATTCATGGTTCAGTGGGGCCTGGGCCATGGGCAGTTTGCAGTGTTGGAGGATCGCTCCGACTGTGCCTCCCGTGGCAGGAAGGTGCCACCAGCTTCCTCGTGGCTTGGCAGAGAGGTGGTGGCTCCACTCAGCCCTTAGAGGAAGAAGGTCAGCTAGAAAAAGTCCGGTCTGGGTGCAATAGGGAAGCAAATCCATCTGTCTGAGTAGTCTTAGGGGTGGGGGGCCTGCCACTGTCAGCCAAATTCTTGGCATGGGGCTGGTGTCGCCAAGAGCTGCGCTCTCAGAAGGGCTGTGTGTTGTTGCTAGGAGGACAGAGGAGAGAGGAGAGCTGAGCGGGCTCCTGTGTGAGTGCTTCCCTAGCGTCTTTGGGTTTAGCTTTTGCTGACTGAGGCCCTCAGAGTACTTAGCATAAGTAAAGTTTTCAAAAGCATGAGTAATTTAGGAGATTAAAAGGTATTTTCAAAAGTGACGTCTTTTCAAAGTGCCTAATTTCCAGTGCTTTTCAATGAGGTCTCGGGGGATCTTAAGTCATCGGGCTGGTTTGGTGAATAGCCCTGTTGACTGCAGTGCGATGCATCATCGGCTGGTACCCTGCCGATGTCAGAGGTCAACGCCAAGTGACTCGGGAGGCCACAAATCCCTGTCAGCAGGCAATGGCAGGGAACTTCTTCCTGTCCCTTCCTGCAGGTGGTCCTGAGGCCGTAGAGCTCCTCTGGGTTTCTGGGAGAATTCCCTGGGGATACAGCGGGAGGAGGTCAGGCAGGCTCCTTTTTGAAACGTCTGTTCTCTTCAGGTTTTAGTGAAAGGTTTTATATCAAGTATTGCTCTGACCAATTTGCCACGTTTTTCTGCTTTTCTTATTTTGTTTCATTCATTCCTTTGTTCTGGTTTGCAGACAGGGTCTCTATTTTTATTAACTTATATAGGTATAATATAACATACAAAAACCCTCTCAGCATACAAATTGTGGGTTTCTTATGTGTATCTTTGGTGTCTGAAACAGTCATGCAAAGCACTGAGTTAAATACCTTGCTGAATTGTAGGCTCACAGAGGGAGAGATGCACATGTTTAGGAGGAGGAAGGGCTCAGCATTTGCATTTGGATGCATGTCTTAGGGCTTCAGAGCTCTTTAGACTCCTGAGTGGAGCAACTCCAAAGTTCAAAGCAGTGTGATTTTTGGTAGTTTTTTTTTTTTTTCTAAGGCTGCTTCTTCAGGGCATAAAATATTCTGCCCTCAGTGCATGTACATAACTCTCATTGGCCTTAAAAGAAGTTACATGCCTACTTCAAAGGAAGGATTTACCCCATAATGATTCATCGTGAGCCTGACAGGCAAACACAACAGTGGAGAGCTCACAAGTCAAAGCTCCTGAGCTAGGGGGATGGCAGAGTTCAGATCTCTGCTGATCAGCCACATTGCAGCTCTGATTTTCAGCAGTTTCTAATTTTTGTGATTGTTTAAGTATAGGAGGGATCAAACCACGTGTTCCCCATCTGGCAGGAGAAACGGCAGGAATGAAGCAAAGGAGATAGCCCGGTAACATCTCACTCAGGAGGTAAATCAGGGTCAGCTCAAATGGTGATGCTTTTTTTCCTGGAAAGTGGATCTCCTTATCCCTGGTGTTAGGCTGGAGACACAGAGCTGTGATATTCTAAAGCAAATCAGAAATACCTTTTTATTAAACGTGATTGCAGAAAGTCCTGGGAAGGAATGTGTTAATGACTGGTGATTGAATGCAGTGGTTTGCAAGCTCTAAGCAGCTTTAGTGTCTCCTACCACAGCCCTGATTTAAAATTCATAAATGCTAATCCTCCATAATTTACGGTTTAAAAAGCAGCCCCACTCACAGGCCCTGTGGCTACAGCTCTGTCAGAGTAATTATGCCGCCAAGCTGAAATTGGACTACTAACTGAGATATTAAACAGGGTAGGAAATCCTCTTCCCTGGCAGCCTACCCAATTATTCCAAATAAGCAAACAGATTAGTGAGTAATTTTCCAGTTAAATCTGGTGATTGGTGCCAGAATTGTATGTTAAATATTCAGAAGTAAATAGATTAAAGATGAAATGTCCCCTTTTCTCAAGCTTAATTTAGTGTGTATATTAAAACTTTTTAGGGGGAAAAAATCTTCATTGAAGTGCAATACGCTCACTTTGAAAACAGAACCTTTCCCAGCTTGTTTGCACTTGGGGCACTGCCGTTCATTAGCCAGGGCACGTCATGCTGAGGGAACCTTGTGCCGCATTAGACACAGTATCGGTCCCGCTGTTCCTTTATCCCGCACCTTGCAAGAGCCCTCCTGGGTGGCAGCGCCATGCCACCGCCCAGGACCCTCAGGGCCAGCTCTGCACAAGAGGCGAGGGCAGCCGGGCGCTGCTCCTTCTGTGTTGGCAGGAGAGGAGGCATGCGACAGCCAGCTCCAGGGGTCGTGGTGGTGGTCCGGGTGGTGGGACTTGTGCAAGGTGCTAGTAACGGTGGGTATTTCGTCTTCCTTCTGGTTCTTGGAGGTGGGGGAGTGTCTTTTGTTCCTAAACTCAATCTGAATTTCCATGGACCTGCACGGAGGTCACGTTCTGCCTCTCCAAATCGTCCCTATGATGCAGTACTTGACTGAGACCCAAAAGAGAGGGAAGAGGAGGGGCAAAAGGAAAGAAGAGATGGTCCGAACGCACAGCGTGACAGCTTCTGTGCACAGGGGCGAGCAGCTGGGAGGAAAGCCGCACTTGAGGAACCGGGATGGTTTTAGCTCCTGATGGAATTTACTTTTAAGTTATTCCAAGGATCCCAAATATTATAGACAATAGTTTATTCCATTTCTAGTGTTTTCTCCTGGCACTAAAAGCTTCTTCTGCTAGAGAAGCGTACAACCTTCTCGTTTGAAAAGTGAAGTGCTGTGAGTGGTGCCTGCTTGGAGGGAGGTTTGGATACAGTAGCCCTGGGGCTTGGTGTTGCGAATCGCCTCAGGAAAGGCAGAGCTCTGGCCTCTGCTTCAGGAAAGAGAGTAGCTGGAGCAGGGTAAGGAGCTGAGTGCTATGGGGCTGAGGAGCATTGCTCTGTCACCCCCTACCCAAGTATTCCTGTGCTAGCCATCGTTCTCGTCTCTGTCACTGGGGCAGGAGAGGGGCAGAGGGGCTTGGGGACCTTCGGTCCCGGTTATGGCTTGCTCTGTTGGGCAGGTGAGAGGAGCAGCTCCTTCCTCAGTTTAATATTGTTGGTGCTGTGGGTCGTGATATTCTCTGGCTTCTAAGAGTTGTTAAAAACAAGCATGCCAGCCCTGTCTGCCTTAGGATACACAAGCTGTGTGATCTCTGTGCTTACTGAGAAAGGCCAGGTCTTGGTGATGGAGTGGTGGTGACAAGACAAAGCCCCTAACTCAAATAACTTGTTCATGAAAAGGTCTGCGGCGGTCTGCAACCTGAAGGAGGGTTTGGATCAGCCCCCTCACACTCCTGGGCACAGTGTGCCAAAGGAGGTAGAAAATCCCTAGCCATGGGCCTGCAGATTGGCTTTTCTACTGGGAAGCCTGAGAGCTGCAAGTAGCTCCTGCCGAACGCATGCCTAGAACGGATTAGCGCCACTCCAGCATGTCCCAGAGGCTTTCTTTTCTGCTGCATCCTCCCTGGAGAGGCTTTTTCACCTCAGCCCTCTGCTGGAATGTGCCTTAAAGGCATCATCGAGCTCATAAAAATTAAGTGGTGTGCAATCGTTAAAAACAAAACCAAACAAAAAGACCCTAACTAAATTTTGTTCAATAAATTCTCTAGAATCAATTCAGTTATGTTTTTATTACTGTCAGAGCTCACAGCATAGTTTCCCTTTCTGTGTTTCACAAGGCTGCAGGGGCTTTTGTTTGTGTTTTTTTTCCTTCACCCCACTACATGTGACGACATTTTGGTTTTGTGTAGTGAGGTGTTAAAGCAGAAACCACAGCTGTATATTTTTTAACTCGTGAAGGTCCTTCAGATCAAATCCAAAGGCTTCCCTGTTTCAAACTGGATGAGGAAGGATCAAGGGTGAGTTATGCTGCTGAGGACAGAGCCCTGGGGATGTCAGTTAGTTACACAGCATAATAAGTACAATTATGCCAATTTCTGCCTGTCTGATAAGTTCACCCAGTAGGGCTAAAGATGCATTTTCTTGCTCCTTCTTGATGGTAATGATGGCAGAATGGGAGAATTTGTGGCATCCTGTCTGCACAGATCTTCAGCACACCCTCTTGCTGCTGTAACCAGGTGGCCCAGCACATTTCAAAGGATGTCACCTTCTCTGTCTTGAAGGAGAGTTGTGAGTCTTGTGGCTTCAAAGTACTCCAAATGTCAGCTCATTCCAGGTATCTCGTGTCTCCTGTCTGCTGCCCTGTCCCTGTGACCCAGGGACTTTACGTCTTTCCTGAATGTGACAGAAGTCACTGCAAGGATGTCGTTGTCACACAGGTTTGTCAGTTGGGCGGTTCTTAGCAGAAGCCGTTTGAGTCTCCTGGGCAGTGAAATAAAGTGTTTTCAGTTGGTTCCTGATACTTTCCATTTGAAATCTTCTCTATACGTATACTGTTTCCAACTTTTCTGTTAAGCCTTTGTGGTCAGCCAGGGCTTGATGTACTTTTGGTTAATCTTTCTAAGGTTGTGAAGGGCCATCACGTGGGATCTAGCAAGTAAGCAGACATGAAGCAGAGGTGGACACAAAAGCCGATGTCTGGAGTAGGCCAGAGGTCCATTCACCTGCTGCAGCTTGTATTCCTGGCTCTGGGAGCGGCTGTTTCTGAAGACTGTAAGCACGCTGGATTTATCTGACTGGTTTTGCCCATCTTATTCAGCTACCACTTGGTGACTGAAGAATCAGTGACTAGTTCCTGGTTTTGTTTGTTGTTGATATCCCGAAACACAGTGGCTGTTACCAATGAATTATCACTAGTAAAAATACTGTGATAATATTTGAGTACATTCTTAGAGCTGTTTATATACCATCCCTCTTAAAAAATGGAAATCTCTCTCATACACAATGATATCCTGCTACAGTGAGTTCCAAGGGTTAATTGTATGTTTTGCTCAAAGCTACTTCTCTAATAGGGTCTTCGGGATGAAGGTTGCTGACCCTTTTAAGGCAGTGTAGAAAAGTGAACTAAAGCAAACAGCAAAACAACTCACTGAGGCTGTTAGCGTGCGGGTGACTATTTGTCTCTCTCATTTCCTTTTCATCAGGGCAGCCTTACCAAAAAGACAGGCTCCCTCTAAGAAGGTGACCAGACAGTCTTTGCTGGCATCTGTGCTGCCAGAGAGATTAAGGCAACAGTTTCCTTGCCCTTTTCCCTGAGCATCAGTTTTTTGGCTTTGATTAAAGGCCATGCCGAGGGCACTGCTCCCCACCACTGGGCACCCCTCTGGCATCCCTGCAGGGCTCAGCTGCCCTCTTCCTCTATCCAGCACAGCCCTTTTCTTGCTTCAGTTTGTCAGCGAGCCACGCTTTATTCTCATGTCCAACAGGCTTCCTCAGGAGCACCAATTGTTTTGTTTCTCGTGTAACCAAAGAAAGGGTGGCTTGATGCCCAAGGTTTTTGTCAGCCAAAAGATGGGTGTTTTCCCTGTTACCTTCTGAGTTTTGGAGGTAGCTGGGAGTCAGACCAGAGCTTTCTGTTCCCAGGTATGTCCACAAATGCATCTTCTCTTTGCTGTGTTTTAAATGCTTCTAAATGGGAATGTAAATAGAAATTATTTTGGAAACCTGGAACAGAATGCCGTGAACAAGAAGAGTTCCTTAAAGGGATAAAAAGCATGTAATTCAATCTGTGTTTATAACATTTAATCTTAAAAACCTGCAATCTTATGTATTTTATGTATCTCTTTCCCTTGAGGAAAGCAGATAAGGGCATCTAGTGCTTCAGCAGCTTGTGCCAGTTAAAATGAACCTAAAATGGAAAACAGACTTTTAAATAAAGTACAACTGGCCAGGACCCGCTCTCATTAGCTAAGATGTGCCGGTGGCACTGTGCATGTTTTACGCGGACCTTGCTGGAGCCGGGATCAGCAAGGGCTGCCAGCCTGGTGATCTTACCTGGATGCCAGGAGCTCAGACCTCCTGGGCAGGTGGTGCATGTCAGAGTGTGATTTTTCAGCCCTTGCACTGGTTCTGTGGTTGTAATAGGAAGAGAAAAAAGGCTTCTTGAACAGCTTTCCTGAGCACATGGCCAGGCATGGCCAGGCCCTCTGTTGCTAACATGGTGTAAAAGATGGCTCAAGAGATTAGCTAATGTTTGTCACACGGAAGAGACCAGGCTTGTACTTCTTCTTGAAACAGTCCTCTGAAGCACTGTTGTGCACAAAAGCTGATGAGGACAGGCACCAGGCTCGTGCATCTTATGTTGGAGACACGGCACCATCCACCTAGAAAATGAAAGCAAGAAAATCTGGTGGGCCTGAATTACCACATAAGATTTATAAGGGGAGATGGTATCTCTCAAGTAACTGGGTCCCAGACCATTTAGGGCATCACAGACTTCAATCAGTGCCTTGAAATGTATTTATAAGCAAATAGAGCCAGGAGTGTTTTGTGCTATTAGGCCAGTTCAGCAGATCACTTATGCATCACTTAACACATGCTAAGTCCACTGCACCCAAGGCAAACTATGGATATGATAAAGTCTTTGTCCACAGAGTGTTCCCCTCTGGATAATGGAGCATCACCTTATTGCTACGGGTGATTTTGCATCTGCCTCTGTCAATGAAAAAATTGGTAGTAGAGCAGTTGTGCTTTACCTGTATTGTCTGTATGATTGGTTTGCTCAGTGCATAAATCTTAAGTGATAGAATTTTGTAATACACAGTATAACAATTGGTGAGTGTCGTACATTTATTTTCACAATTGAGGGAGTGACCCATAACTCACATCCATCACAGGATATGAAAGCGCAGCTCACTGTAATATAGCGAGCAAGGGAATCATTCATACGCGGGATGTTATTCACTTCAACCTTTCCCCTTTCTTGAACATAGTCAGGATCTATATGGCTATTTCTGCATGCTCTGCCTGCTGGCATAGATGTATTGTGGCATCACAAAAACTGGAAGGGGAAGAAATGAGATAGGAACAGAAAGGGGAGTGGGTAAACGTTGTCTGAGCTGATAGAAATTTAAGTGGTCAGGCTTGTCAAGGAGAAGGAAAACTGCAGGGCTGGAGAGTGACTGAGATTAGAACTGACTTTTGGAGAAATGGGAGCTGAGGTAATACCTTCCAGTTCAAAAAACGTGGGTGATGGCACAGGGCGAGCATGGGAGAACTGGAAATTAAATCAGTAAATAAAATGGAAATGTGTTTGATGTAGGGAGCATCAAAGCATGCCTCATCATTTTAATTGTGCTCTGGTTCCTCTGTCATTATTCCCAATTTTAGTGCTGTGCTTTTCAATGGTACCTCTGTCCAGTAGCAATTTCTGTGAAAAATCTCCTTAACAAAATGGTCATGGCAGCTGGGGAGAGACATGAGTTTGGGAAATCCGTTGGCACTCAGCACCTACCTGCTTCCACCAGGCTTCAGGACCCCCTGTGTACTCTGAAGAAAGTACCTGTCTTTTCCTCTGCTGTGTGGGTAGTGAAATTAGCTCTGATTAGTTGTATACTGAACACCGAGCTACCTAGAAAGACTGTGACTGGGCACTTCTTTGCTAGAAACCATGCACAGCAAGCTGAACCCTGTCCCAAATATCTGAACGAGCAGGAGAGGCAGAAGAGGAGGAACAGTTATTTCCCAGGTGGAACAATTTCAGATTTGCCAAGGGACGTGCGAGAATCCTGTGTCAGAAGGAAGAAATGAGTCTGGATCTCCTGAAACCCAATTTAGCAGTGTAGCTGTAAGATACACTTCCCCCGTGCTTGTGTCTGGCCACAGCAGGGTTGTCACTCCATGGGTTGCGCTGCCTTGGGCGGGTGGCTTGGGAGGTCCCCTGGGAGACGGAGGAGGTGGCCATGGGAATGGGGAGCACCAATTGGAAAGACAAAGTTTCTCGGCAGCCCAGTAGAGACCTGCTGGCTTGATTTTAAGTGTGTAATCAGTCTGCAACTCCTGTCAGGGTCTGGTAGGTTTTAGTCTCTGCTCAGGCCCTAGCCTGTGGCATGTGTTCCAGGTAATGATCCAGCACTGCTCAGCGTGAGGGATCTCCTGTACCAAGGCCAGAGGAGGCAGCGCCCAGGCACTTCTGCCCCCGATGCTGAGGCAATCTCTTTTGCTCAAGACCGACTGCGTCTGCCGGGAGCGCAACCCTTTTGTCATCTGCACCGTGCTCCCCTTTGTCATTGCACCGCTGGACTCACATCCTTGAACTCAGAGCACAAAAAAAACCCTCTGGTTTTTGAAGTGATGGTTTGTTTGTTTTTCCTCTTTGGTCGATGCCGGGATCAGTGATGTCAACTTGTTCTATTTGCTTTGACAGGAAAATGTTTTCAGAGTTCATTAGGATGGCATCAGTTCTAGCATTTGGCACACAAACATTTGATGACCTTCATGTGTGGGAAGAAATATGTAGGCAAAACTTCCATTAGTTTGAAAAAATGCTTCCACTCAACACCGGTCAGATTCCTGAGCTGCCCGAGTTGTGATCGGCCGGGAGGCTGTGGGCATGGAGCCGCACCCGGCGCTCCTGGGAGCCGGGCTGGGGTACCGCTGGGTCCGCACCTCCGCCTCGCTGCCCGGCAGGTGCTGCCGCCATCCTACCCTACCCACACAGCATCCTAATGCTCGCCTGGTAGGTTGCCCCAGTGCGCTGATTTCATTTGGCAACTTCGGCCTTGTTTTCACCAGCTATAGGGCTCATTAGAAGAGCTGGGTTGACTCGCGTTGCTTGCAGCTGAATCTCTGGGCTTGTCCGCAGGAAAGGGGTGTGAGGCGCTGGCTTTCCTCTCTTCGCTGCTTCTGCCCTCCAGTGAAGGAGTTGCTGTCTCTAAAAGCAGAGGGACAGGGAACGCTCCTGGCTTCCCATGGCCACTGACAACGAGGGGCCAAGTATTAGGAAGGGCTTTCACAGCAGAGAAACCTGCTCAAAGGAAGCTGGGCAGAGCCCACCAATGCACCCGCACTGACCGCTGTGCGGGCTGTGGACAGCCTGTGGTTGCCACCTGCCCGGGGGTAGCGAGGGCACAGCCAAAACCAGAGTGCGGCTGCTGGCCACCGCTTGGACTCGCCTTGCACTACAGCTGTGCAGCTGCCAAACCGGTCTGCTTTGCCCAGCGCCTGTCTCCAGCCCTTCCCTCTTTCCCGTCTTAGCTCTTATTTACTTTTTTTTTTTTTTTTTCTTCCTTAGGATTCACCATGTTTTTATGTTTTGCTCTCATATCCTGTAATCAAGAGGAAGGCCCCGGTGTGGATAGAGGGGATTTGTACTCAGCCTTTGTTTGATGTTTGCTCGTTCCTAGTGGTGCTGCCTGGGTAAGGAAAGCCAAATGCTGCCCATACGTTGTAGTGCTCCCTTAAATTATAGAGGGCGAACATTTATGGCTGCTCTCACTGTTGCTCCGTCTCCGTCCCCTGCTAAATGATACGTTTTCACAGGCAATTACGGAGGTGTGGAGTCAGGACTGGTTTCTGAGGTGTGCCACTTAACGGCCTACATGTAAAAATGGGAGACGGGAGGAGGAGGATGGCAGAGGTTCAATATCATGCTTTGCTTAAGAGAATGTCCTTCAAGTGAGCAGAATTCTGCACCTTGTGAAAGTATGACTTTAATTTTGCCTTTCAAATATGAACTATGCAAGGCTGTCAACACATACTATGTTCCTCCTTGTCAGACCGTTTCACTTAGTCTGTCAGCTGTAAACAGCTTAAGAGGCATGTCATTCCAGCATTATTATAGCACTTTTAGATTTGCTTTTAGATTGGGTCTGTATCTGTTCCTGCAAAAGGTGTAGATACAGAGATGACACGGGTTATTTATTGTGTTACTGCAAAATGCTACTTGTGCTTTGTGGTAAGCACAGAGTAACTCCATTTCAAATAATGGACACTGCCGAGTAATAGTCCTGTAGTACCATGGTAATGCCAGGGCCATACTTGGTCTCGTCAGCTGTGTCACTAGAGCAGGGTACTTCACTGCCTGGGTATATGGCCTCACACTTCATGTGAAGTTTTATTTCCCAAGAGATTGGGCAAGCAAAATTAAGATGTATGGAGAAAGAGCTCTGATCAACAGACTCTGTACTTTCAGGTTTTCAAAAAGTTGCTTTACATATTCAAATAAACAGTGTTTAAGCTGTTGATGACAGCTTAACTACTTAATCCCAGAACATTTTGACAAGTGTTTTTCAACGTTTTGGTTTCTCAGGATTTTGACAAACCCCCAAAAAACATGGACTGATTTTATATGTCACATGTTTAATTTATTTGAGATGCATGTATTACTTTGCTAAAGCAATGAGGAGGGAGCTAAAGGACAGGGTGATGCACTCCATATTTATGATCATCAGCTTCTTCACCATGTCATTACAAGAGAAAAATGTTCAGAGATATGGAGTATGCAAAACAGCCAAACTTTTGTTGCCAGCCCATCTGGATTGTGATTTATACAAATTGTTGGTGCGATTTCTCGATGGCTGCACTAAAATCAGTAGAACTGAGCCCATTTTCACTGCAGGGAGCCCCAGCTGCCCCCCTTTCGCTTCCTTCTGTCGCGTGTTTGTTGTCCCTGTGTTCCCGGCTGCGCGGACACGTGGGGTGGCACAAAGGGGACGCTGCTGTCGCCTGGGCTCTGAGCAGCGCTGAAGTAGAAAGGTAGATATTTTCTCACTAGAAAAGAGTGAATTTCTGCCTCTGTGTATACCAAAGGATTGTCACTAGAAATAACATAAACATGTGAACAGATCCTCATTTTAACCCCAAACTCACATTGAGCCTGGACTTTTAAAAGAAAATATTTTTGAACTCTATTCTGGGACTTCTCTTAGACATTCTCACATTTTGTCTTGCTTCTTTTTTCTCCTCCTGCATTAAAGCAGGAGAAGATTGGGCAGGGCATACCTTCCTGGGCCCTCAAGCAGTGGGGAAAATGCAGGGAGAGAATTGCTTTTGCAAAGCTGAATTAGATATTGAGAAACATGAAGACTTTCACTCAAAAAAACGTACATCTTTCATCATCATACCTCAAAACCTTTCAATATTAGCCAGTGTCTGTTTGTTGGTACTTCTGTCATCAGTACTTGATGTGCTAGCATATTAGGATAATTGAAATAACCTTGTTTATCCTCGTGAAAACTCAGGGCATCACCCCGCTTTTTCTATACCACCAGAATGCCCCTCAGCCTATTACATGACAGAGTTATTTCCATCAGTACTAAGCAACACCCGCTCTTAATAATTTTTAACCTAGCTATTTTGTTTTAACTAGTTATTGATGTCAAGTTAGGACATCAGTGAAAATTAGTATTTTATCGTATTGCTGCAAAGGAAACTCCATACGTTCCAAATAAATATTTGAAACTTCAACTTACTCTGGGGTTAGGAGCTGCAACTTTCTTCTGACAGCTGATGATTAGTATCTTTCTGATGATTTGGGAGTTTTAGCAGCTACTCAGTACCTGACTAAATTAGCTCTGACTTAATTGCGTTGGCAGCCTCCAGTGTTATCTTCAGTCTGCTGCTTTCAGGAGTGGAAAGAGAAGTGCAGCCCTATGAGGGGAGGCTGTACAACAGTTTCAGGGACACCGAGCTTGATGAGAGGGCAAGCAGAGAAGAAATCAGGCAGTGACCTCAGCTCATTCTTTAAGAAAAGGTCTTTTCGGCCAGCCATCTGAGATGGTATTTCATTAATGGGGTGGAGCGGGGGGGGTGGGGAGCTGACCAGGAGCACAGCAAAGCGCCCTGCATATCACAGCGCGCTGGGAGGCTGACGTGCTCCCTGCCGCACAAGTGTTTTTCCTGAAGCCCTTCGAGAGTCTGGATGAACCCTCCCCACAGGCCCAGCACCGCAGCGTAGCATGACCGGAGGACAAGCAGCCCTGCCTGCCTGCAGAAACACAGGTGCCTGCAGTTCCTCACTGCCAAGCCAGGAGCAGGTGTGTTTGGTTTGGTTTTTCCCCAGTAGGAAGGGGAAACGGGAAGAGTTGTGACAGCCCTTGACAGTGAGAGGGAGATAGAGGTGCCTGCAACGGGAAAAAAAATAGCCACTTTTGCAAGAATGAGTGGTTAGAAAAACAAAAAATAAGCATTTTCAATATATTACAAACAAAATTATCTGCCAAAAGGGCAAGATAATTATCTTAATGTGATTTTTGACCAAGATAAATTTATCTTATTTTATAAACTGGGTAACAATTTGAATCTTATGCAAAACCTAGAAATAAATCTAAAAAATATGATAATGTAATAAAATCGAAATTATTAGCAGTCCAAGTGCCATACTTGAGGCAGTAAAACCTTTTAAGTTCCAATGGAAAATAGGCTAGTAAAACCGGAGTAAGTTACTCTACTTTAATCACTTGATAAATAGCTACAATGTTTGGAAGAATTGATAGTGTCGTTATAGCAACATCCCTTTTTATAAACAGCCTGGTGTTGATTTGATTCTAATTGCTGCCAGAGGAGCAGTATCAAAGTGGTGCTGCGCCGGCCGTGTAACCTGCAGGGTGAGCGGGAGGGGGATTAGCTGCCTGAGATGAAGAAGTCGCATCTTTTTCTAAGGCATGGATTCTAATTCCGGGAGTGGTGGAGGAAGCGGAGGAAATTCAGCGGTGTGAGAAACTACAGGGAAAATGCTTAAGGAAGAGAAAGCATAAAGCAGATGAAACAGGTGGCTCGAGTGCATGAAATAGTGGAAAACCAGCAAGAGAACTGGCGAGGTTTGGGTGCGAATGCCTGCTTGCTTTCTCTCCTAATTCTCTCGCGAGCGGGTGAGGTCCTGCAACTAACTGTAGCTCCCAGCTCTGAGCTTTGCTCTCCCACTGACTGGATGGCCTCATTTGCAGCCCCCCATTTGTAAATGCCCTAATTTTTTTGCAAGCCTGCTATTAGACACCAAGGGCTCAATTTTTCAGGCATTCTTAATTATTAATTACATCCTCTTTGTATACTTGTGGGTGCTGCGTCCACATTTTGGTGGCCATGAACACACATAAAAATGAAGACTACTTTTGCAAATTCAGCCCTTAGCAATTCTGTGCTTCAGTTCTTCTTCTACAAATCCTGGATCTGACCCTTCTTGGGCTGCAGAGCTATTAAGGAGGCATCAGCATTATTCTGGTGATTGCTAGGACATTTGAGGGCAATAAATTTATATTTATCCAGGAAAAAAGTCCCTAGAACAGGTGCTTCTAGGCTGGTTCTTCTTTGATAAACTACTAAGAAATTGTTATATTATGTGAATGGTAGCAAGAAAAGCGGGGTACCATAAGGCAAGGAGAAGAGGAACACATTTAAAGTTCGGTCATGTTAGTAACAAACGCGAGAATAAACAGAAATGCAAAAGGGAGATGTACTTACCTTTTCACACAAATCATTTGATAAGCTACTCCCATGAAGATTGTGGGCTAAGATGATGAGTGAAATATGTAAAATAGCTTGTTGAAGAAAAGATTGGTTCAAGGGGGACTGAATGGCTCAAGAGATTAGTGATGGAATAATAGCTTTTCTCCATTTAAGTGGTAGACCAGTTCAAATCAATTCTAGGTCTCCAGAGACTGAAAGGTGTTGCTATCCAGTGACTCCTTCGTACTTATTTGAAATGATTTTTTTGGTCTCAATCCCATCCTTAGTTGCCGGGAAATTATCCCCAACCCAATCAGCACTGAATTACTTTGAACTAATTGTTGTCTCCTTCCCCTAAAGATGCACAACCTTTGAGGCTGTGCCTGTGAATGGCATTGTTTCATATGGTGCTGTGTTGCTGGTAGGAACCATCTTGTTTTCTATGGAATGGATAGATTGCACTAAAGAAGTAGATACCGGAATAGGATCCAATGTAAAAATGTTCTTTGGAAAAAAAAAAAACCACGATGGTTTGTTTTTTTTAATGGAGGTTTCCTGGAGAAGAGGGCTGCCTTTGGACACCTCTAGCTACCCCTCTCTTGCACGCTGAGCTGCACCTCTTGTGCACTGCGTGAGCTCGCCTACCTGCCCGTAGGCTGTATCGGGACTTTCCCCTGCATAAATGTAAATCATGAAGCTGGGCCACAACTTAGGAAACAGCTATTGGTCATAAGTAACAACTGGAAAATTCAAATTGGCGGCTTGCCCTCCAGGTTTGTTTCGAAGCATCTGTTTAATGTGTGAGGCTGGACTGCTGAAGTGATGCTAGAGACATGCCAACTTAGAGCAGCTCAGAATCTTGCCTAACAGTTTTATTCTGAAAGATTGTAACAAGTAAAATAACAGGCATTGATTATTCTGCCAAATGTAAAGATTAAGCAAACAGTAAGAAGCAATGCTTAGCAAACCGAGGAGGATTTGGATCTTTTATTTGGCTATAACAGTAAGTCTAGAGCTAGTGAACCACAGCAGAGTTCATATTATTCAGTGTACCAAAGAAAAAAGAGACCTGGGGTTATTGGAGAAAAATCCCAGCAGTTCTGTGTGTATGACTGGTTGGAAAAGAAACAAACAGATTATTATGACATAGTAAAGGTGTCAGAGAATTGAAATCACATGGCTATACCCAAATTTTCTGTAGAACTGATGCAATATGGATTCAATCATAGTAGCCTCTACAGGAGAAATTTTACTTTCCCTTAGCCCAGACAGCTCCAGGTTTAAGAACGCTCATTGGGAGGGAAGGCTAAAGGGGTTAAGGAAATAAGACGCAATAGAGGTGACCTATGAGAACTTTCATTATTATATGGAGCCTTGATGAGTGAAATGAGAGGAACTGCTCTCCATCATGAAAGGCTGAAATGTCGAGGGAGCAATCGCAAATTAATCTATTAAGAATAAGTAGGAGGTTGAACAGTGTGACTCAAAAGGATGGAAATATACGGAATAAACTGCAGCATAAAGTCATGATGATTTTTAAACGCATCCTTAAAGACATCCGCCTACGATTTTTCCAATGAAGCAGGGATTTTTTTCTGTATATCTATATATGAGACAAAGTTTAAGCAGACAAAATGGGCCTCTTTCTATTCAGCTGCTCCCAAGATTTGTGATGACCTGGCCTGGATGAGAAGTTCTCTTCTGATTTGTGTGGCTTTAACCAGAACAATGTGCCAGGAATTTTTCTTTTTTAAAAGACACTCCAATAAAATGCTTCACAGGCGGTTTTCTCTGTGGTGATTTTCCTGTTTTGCTGTGACATTTTTAACTTGAATTTAGCGTTTGTAAAAGGTGCTATTTGACAGCATTGTGTAACTGAAAGCCTCTTATTATTGACAGATCATGCACAGTCAAGGCTGGGGAAATTTCTCCGTGTCAGCCTGGTGAGGGACAGCCCTGCAGCCTGAGGAGACCAGCTTTCAGGAGGAAAAATGGTAAGACAATGTCGGTTGGTCTGGTCTTATGTTAAATGTCACTGAGTGATTAGTTTTAAAGAGCCCGCATCCGAAGGATTTTGAGAGAGGTGTGAAAAGTTACCTTACTGACAGGGCTGTGGAGCTTATTTTTTTCTGTTTCCCAGTAGTGCTTGCAGCTTTCTGGAGCGTTAATGCTTTGTCCGCTAGAGGCTGAAGTGAGACTTGACACAGATTACCAAGCACATTCTGGTGGAGCTGATCCTGTAGGATGGAGCTGTACCCTCAGTGTGGTACTTGGGAAGTGAGGGTCTGTTGTTTGCTCTGTGTCAGTCCCTCACACCAATCTCAATATTAATCATTTCATGAGGCTCACGTAGTTTCAGACTTTTACCTTTGCCAGCTTATTATAGCCTAGGAAGATGAGACGTGACTATGCTGAGATACAACCCCCAGTGATGGCACTTTATAATACTGTATAACTGGAGGATTGCTATTGTAGGCAGAGAAAAAGGCAATAAAGCAGCATTGATATCCTGCCTGCCCTCTTATAGGAGTTATTGAATCAAACCTACCAGAACTGCCAGACAAACAATTTGCAGCTGCAGTCTGAAGCCTGACAATGACACAGAATCAAAAAGAAATAGTTGGAGTGCATGGGCTTGTGAACTCCTCTGCGACCCACCACAGCAGGCTCCCTAGGATTGTTCTCCTCTTTCTGGTCCTTTCCCTGCACAGCTCCTTCTCTTTACTTCTCTTTTTCTCTCTCTCCCATTTTTTCTCCTTGCCTTGCCATTTGCAGCTCCTCACACCTTTCCCCCTCCTTCTTCCTTCTCTCACTCATTGCCTCACCATTTCCTTTTCTTGCCTCCAATTTACCTCTAACCTTTTGGTCATTTTTCCTTTGTGAGTTCTAGTGCTCTCCTCTGTTTCTCATTTTCTGTTTCCTTAATTCTTTTCCTTATTTTTGGTTATTTCATTTTTCCCCTGCTGTTTCCCATACTCTCCTGTATTCAGCCTTCCCTGTTGAACCTTTTTTCCTTTTCATTTACGTCTACATTTTTCTGCCTTTTGTTTATCCTTTTTCTGCCACTTCTACCTTCATTTTTTTTGAGCCATTTCTAGCCAGTAGCTGAACTCCATGTTTCTCTTACTCCTCAGATGTGAGGATTTAAACCTTTTCCTGTGTACTAGGATTTCCAAAGTGCCAATCCAGCTCAACTAAGGGGAACCGATGTGGTTTGGCTCCAATGTCTATGAAGTGAGATACTGGAAAAGCCAGCGTAACAGTAGCACTCACAAATATTCTGTGGCTCATGAACCAGGTCTACACTCATGGTTGGATTCAAAGCTTATCAAATTAATGGGATCTGAATCAGACCCGCAAGCAATATCTTCTACACTCTTACATCTTATCAGACTTCTGTCCTTTATTTGAATAGAAATCTCATTGCTCTCAGTTTCTTCAGTATACAGTTTTACTTTAGCTAAGAGCATTCTGTTTTGCTTTTTGTCTTTTTATTCTTCTAAAGCACATACAGTGTTTGCAGGGTTCGATGGAAAGGGGCCATATTGTGAAGTATGTTCAGGCTCCCCTACAAAAGAGATCACTTTGTAGCTTTTGTATGCTCATAACAAGTACCTGCTATTTGGGGGAAGGTTTTTGCCTTTCTTTCCTTCTCTTGTAACCAGCACCTAATCATTACACTTGCAAACTTTAGGTGTGCAGGTTTCTCTAGGCTGGCAGGAAGCTAGGCAGCATGGGTCTTTTTTTTTTTTTTTTTTTTTTTTTTTTTTTTTACCTTGTCATAACTGGAAGCTCGAGTATTGTTCTGGGCTTGTTTCTTTCCTTTGTTTTTCTTGTTTTTTTTTTGTTTTGTTTTTTTTGTTTGGTTGGTTTTTTTTTTTTTTTTTTTGTTTCTTTGTTTACTTAGTTTCTCTGTTTCCTTTCCCCACCCACTTCCACGTGTGCATTTTGATTTGCTCTCTGTAACAATATTTCCCCACCTCCTTTTAAAAAGTGTTTGCTATCACTCGCAGTCGTGCGGTCTGTGGGAGCACCAGAAGGCGACCTTGTGTGAGGAGACGGCTGACCGGAGGCAGCTCCTGTTGTTGTCTGCCACGCACGCTCCTGTCCGCAGAGGGCTCTGGAGCTGAACAAACTGCCTGAGGAAGGGAGCAAAGTGCTCACTGTCCCATAGCTGACCCCTAGCAGGATCAGGAACCAAGTCAAACCTGGATCTTATTCACAGGATGCCACCTCTCCTTGTGTAAAATTAAGTATAATATGAGCGTGAAAGAAAATCTTCCTTCCTCTACCATTTTGTCAGCCTCCTTCCAACTCTCCAGCTGCTGCTCCTGTGGAGTTCAGTGCTGGTGAAAATGGAAAGAAAATCAGTTCCTCTATAAGCCAGCCCTTTCTGCTCTGATTGGATTTTTCTCCTTTTGTCTGCTTCTTTATTTGATTTAAAACCTTAAACCCCTTGAAACTTTTCCATTAAGATGTTGAGCACAATTTGGAATGGGGGGAGCAGTCAGAGCATTACCTAGAAAGTCCTAGTTTATTTTTAGCTAATGGAAGACGAAGGTTGATTGGATTAGCCCAACAATGTGAGTACCTGATGCAGACTGCTATCAACATACCAACAGAGGAAGGGTTAAATGCAGTTTCTTCCACTTTCTCTCACTCACCCCTTTCCCCCCTCCTGCTTTCCCTTGCTTCGCCCAGTAACTGACACTTGTGACAGCACTGCAAATTCCTGGGCATGTTCTAGTACTGCTCAATACAGGAGCAAATCTCCCAGTCTCTCCTGCTGTTTTGCATTTGCCACCTGACAGCAACTGATGCTCAGGAAGACCAAGGGCTAAGTTTTTAAAGCTTTGGACTGGGTTTTAGCCATGTGACATCTATTAAAGCAATTGGGAGCCAGGTGGCTAAAACCCAGTGCAATTCTTTGTAATGGTACCCCTGAGAGTGCCCATCTCCTTTTAGCATTGCTATTGATTAGGCAATTCTTGACTTTGAGGGACAAAATTGGTGTGTGCATCAAGCATCTTTTCCTCAATTTGGCCTGGTTTGAAATTAATCGTTCACCTTTAAGCCATTTTCGTAAGCAGCTTTAAGCTTCAATAAATTTCAGTGTGATTTGATTTTTCTATCGCCTTTTGCTATGGAGGCCTGTTGTTTACCAGTCTTCTCCAGGACATCTCCAGCACTGTTTGGTCTTTATCCTCATCTCCCGCATTGATCCCGGTATGTTGTTCAGTGTGATTGTCCAGGCTTGGTGAAATGCTGGGGGCTGTAATTAGCGGCTGCACATGGTGCCCAGGTCTGCGGCCTTGAGGCTGACAGGTATTTGGTTTTCAGTAGGAGTAATGTATTTGGTGAGGTAGACCATGCTACACTTCGGGGTATTGTTGAGACCCTGCCTCTCTCTTCAGTGAAATGATGTGGTGCTCTTAGGGGGAGCATGTGAGCCCTGAGCAAGTTCTTCCTAATTTCCGAAACTCTTTTGGGGTATTTGATATTTACTAGGGATTGGAATACCACACAAAGGTATATGAATGTACACTTATGTTTGTGAGAAGGTGAAAATAAATACATGAAAATAACTTCCCCAACCCTCTTCCCTTCTGCAGTTCCCTTCCAAATGTTCTCTGCGCCTCTTTAACGTAGCAGATTCTTCAGTCATCAGCGGTGGAATGATAGGACCTGCTCTGCATGAGGATGTGCCCTTTGATTTGGGGGGTTGGTGCATTGCAGTTACTTAATATGGGTTTCTCCATCTATTTCTTTGGGGTGTTGCAGAGAACCTTTGTGAGCTGTTAGATAATGCTAAGCACTGCCAGCCACAAGTAACTGGCATTGAACCCAAAGTGAAAGCTGGTCTAGACCTACATGGAAAAAACTATTGAGTTTGTCCAGTGCCTCAGCAGCTGGGAAACCCCCCGAGAAGACTCAATGAGCCTTCTGCTGCATTGCTTCTCTCAGTGCTGCTCCGTGCCTCCCCGTGGCAGTCTTGTTCCTCTGGGTGACCAGAGGACGTGATATTTGACATTTCCGTGTTGCTGGGAGACCTTCTGTGGGAAGTTTTGCTCTGGGGTGGGATGCAACAAGAGAGTTGGAGATGGCAAGAAAATTCAGAAATACTGCCTTAGAAAAATGAGCGTTTCTTATTCCTGTTTCTGTTCAAAATGGCAGCATAGGAAGTACATCATCTCCTTGCCAAAGGATGATGATTTAGGATCCCACAGACAGTTTTGTAAGAGATCTCTGTTGAGATGTGAGGTTGTCAAAGCCCCCAAAATTCTGTTTAAACAAGCTAGTTTATTCCAATGAGAAGTCATTTCATCTGAAAATTCACAGTCAGTTCTACAGAAAATTTAGCACATCATAAGCCTAGTGTTAAGTGTGATGCCAAGGTTGCAAGGACAACATTACTGTAGGACTTTTATGGGGCTCCAACATGAAGATAAGTATGCACCACTTCTCCCATTCCAGCCAAGTTCAGTGGAACTTGAAAGAATATTTTTAGAAATCTCAGCAGAACTTCAAATTCCAAGCTCGGTGATGTCTTTTTTTTTTTTTTTTTCTTTTCTTTTTTTTTGGTGAAATGATGCAGAGCACAACTAGTGCAGAAACATAAGTAGTGAAACAAATGGAACTGGATTGCCTAAGCCTATGTAAAAATATGTGCGAGTTTGGTATCAAACGCCTTGCCAAAGTAATTAATGAAGCATATGCAAACATCCTCCATTGCAAACATAGTTTGTGTTTTATTAGTTCCTCAGAAAGCAGTATGGGAGATCTAATAGGAAAAGATATTTTGCCTTTAGGTTGTTGCTGTTGCAAAAATCGCTTCTATATACTATTTTACATTCACAGCTGATGTCATGTCACACAGATCTATAGTGAGCTTTATATTTGTATTGAAACCTCCTCTATTTTAATTGAGGCTTGTCAGTCACATATCTGAAACTGGTGTTTTTCCACAAATATTTTAAGTAGCTTCTACAGTGCATAGAGCTAAGATATTCCCCATGTAGGTAGCACTTGCCATACGGGGAGGTATTGCAGACATAAAAATGCTGAAGGCCAGAAGGGCAGCCTGCTCATCCAGAGTTCACCGACTGAGCTCACGATCTGTGACTCTCCCTCTCTTCTGGAATGCAATTTCCATTTTGCAGACCGAAACAGAGGGCCAAAAAGGTTGAGAGAACAGGGCTGTGCTTTGATGGTGAGAGGAGAGTGTGCGGATAGCTCTTTTCAACTGGCATTTGATTCTTTTGTGTTGCACTCTCCTTTTGAGTCGAGTTGCTAGTTGGTTTTCCAGGTGTAGTGGCAGGGAGGTGCAGAGATCAATAGTGAAAGGAGAAATTAATAGCAAAATCAATTCTTCCTTTAGTGTAGTCCTATTTATTTGCCAAGAAGGTACAAACTCCCGTTACCTTTCCTGAACATAGCAAAGACTCTACCATGGTTATTGTGCTTCCTATTAGGTCTAAAGCATCCCTGAGCCAACACTCTTATCTGCTCTTGCCTGGTACTTTTGGTTTTGTTTTTTCCCCTCCAGCTTTATGCTTGAGTGTGTCTGAAATCCTTTGTCCTGCCTGTTTCAGGTGGAATATCAGATTTGAAGGTAGCCATTTCGTTCAGCAGCTGCTTAAAATGCCTTGTTATCTGTCTGTTTTGGATAGTGGCTCCTGGTGTTTCATTTAGTTGATCTTGTAAAGGACCTTATTTTTCCCGGTATTCTAATAAAGGGTGGTAGATGTGTCCACAGATCTAAGCTTGGCTTCATTAACTCCTCCACATGAAAATGTTTCATGTTGTAAATATATACATCTTTAAGTATTCAGTATAATATTAAAGTGAGAAACAAGTGTGTCCAGATGCTCTTAGCTAGTATAAAACATTGCTGCTTCCACGGACCTTGGCAGAGCAGCGCCATTTTATGTCAACCAAGGCAGTTGTCTCTTAACAGTTCTACCCCAGTCAGTGATGGCAGCTCTCAGACAGTGCTTTTCTTCCCCCTTTTCTCTAATGAGGCTGTTCGTGTCCTTGTATTCAAACATAGTCTCAGGAGGATGATTTTTAATTCTCCTTAGGAAAAATTTAACAAGTGAACATCACCTGCTTAAAGAACAAAAATAAGTTTGTGACCAAAGGGCTGTTCATCTTCTTCTGTAGAAGTGCTACCATTATTTTTCATAAACACCAAAGTTCATAAGTGCTCTCCTTGGTATACTACATTTTACAGTGTCAAAGAAGCAAGCAAGTCACGACTGGTCTACTTGAACGCGTTTCCTACACACTGATCTGGGATATATCTCCCAGCACAACAGGCAGGGATTTTTCTTAATGGTTCTGTCAGCAGTTCTCCCAGAGACAGCAAGAGATGGATCCCAGAGACCCCCTCAGAGTGAACGCCTGGGACTCTCTCATGCCTTTACCATGGACATAGGGAGCAAGTTCACAGAGCTGCATCAGACACTGCTGCCATGGTTTCGCCAGGAGAAGGTACAGGTGCTTTTGTGCTGCCTTACAGGGTGCCAGGTGTCTCCAGTCCTGGGAAGAGGGGTGACGAGGCCATTATACTGGAGTATTCCTGAGGCATCCAGCTTAAAACAGTGGCTGGCAGTGCCAAAGGAAGATTTACAAGAACAGTAATATCTCACAGCCTTTGTGGCATACTGTCTGTACCCTTCCCCTCAGGGCCATCCATGAGCACGTCATCCCCGAGGCAGAGTGCCTTGCTGTGAGGGATGGGTTTGAATAACACGCTGTGGTTCCCAGCGGCACAGTTTTAGTTTGGATTCCTGTGGAATAGAATACCCGAGAACGTAATAAAATCAGCATTTGAAAAACATTCTGTCCCTCTCTACGCTGATTTTCCAAAGCTGCTTTCCACTGCATGCCTAGAAGGACCCATTCAATTAGGAAGTGCAGAAGTGCCTGTACACAGTTTAAAGTAGTACACGGGAGGCTCTTCTGTTTTCTGGGCTCTTAAAGAATGAGCCCAGAGGATATCAACACAGATTTGCAGGATCGTCTCAGAAAAGGTTGAATATAAAGTTTTGTTTGCAAATACATATGCCATCAAAACTTGATTTATCAATGCTGTTTACCATTTGATCAGATAAAAGAATATTAGCTCTTAAAAACGAGGCACAAACTGAATTCTCTTTCCAGTGCAGTATATAATAACGCTGTGTGTCTCTTTGCTTGTGTAGCTCCTTCTGTCACCCAACCTGATATGTGCAGAGGAGCCTCCGAGTTCCCTCCTGCTGCTGAACACAGAAGTTGTTCAGCGCGGCAGTGGGCCAGGTGTAGTGAGGGCGATGAAGGTTTGAGATGTCCTCAGGTGCTCTCAGTGCTCCTGCTGGTGGCTTTCCCCTGTCCCGCCACTGGGGCCAGCAACCCTGTGGCTGTGGCTGGAGCATGGCACGCTCCCTGGCACCTCCGGAGCCTTGCTCCAAACCAGAAGAAGTCCCTGGGTTCTTATTGTACAGCGCATTACAACAGAATAATGTCAAGTCTGATCCAAAGTTCCCTGTACTGGTGTTTTTCTTCTTGCTGTGCTGGGCTCTGAAAGAAACCCAATAAATGGCCTATGAACAAAATTATATAGAATGATCAACATGCAACTGTCATGCTGCATTTGTCTCATGTCGTTAGTCATTATGAAAGCCCGCATAATTCTGGAGCAGAACAACAATTTCCACACAGCAAATTGCAGATTGTGTTTGCCAACCCACAAACATCACAATATTTATTCTGAAACTTTATAATGCTATCAAGGGCAAATTCACTTTACTTGTACAAATAGCCCCGTCGAGACAACTTAGATATTGCGCACGCGAGCAGAAGCAGACGGGACTTGGCTCTGCGCACCAGCAGAGCAAAGCTTGCCTCCCCCTCTGTGGAAATGCGGTGAGTGGAGGTACAGAGCCACGGAGGCATTACTGGAGGCATAGCGGCGGGACCAGGGCACAGATGTCAGGCTGCAGTCGAGATACTGGTATTCTGGCTCTCCAAATTCATAGCTTTTTCGCCTTCTTAGCCCCGTCATTTGGGAAGGCTGCCTTTCGTCAGGTTTCATTCAAAGCACAGCATCCCCCACTGCGCTTCGGTGGTCCTGCGGATTAAATTTGTCCATGGTGTGAGTGAGTCTGCCCCTATCAGGTACAGCACCCCATGTTCAGGAGTTAGACCCACTGAAAAACTACTTTATGTCTGATTTTTGTATTTGGGTTATCAAAGGATTTCTAAAGCTAATTTTATTGTTTAGCACTGCAGCCATCACCAGTTTTAGGCTCCGTTTTAGGTGGAAAGTTTTTTCATGTTCCATCATCTATCTTGACAGAGTCTCTGCGTGCCAGAGGCAGTCTTCTTAACCCTGGATCAAAACCTAATCTCTCCTGCTTTTGTAAAACCTTTTCCTCTAATTCTCTCTCTAGTAAATTATATTCTGTTCTTTGCCCTTGAATAATTTTAAAATGTATAGAATATAGCGTGCGGGGTGGGGGGGCTGTTCTTTTGAGCGATACCTAGTAATCAGAATCCTGCATTCGTATCTCGCTGCAATGATCTCATTCCTATTGGGACAGCACTCCTGTGAGCACAGGCCCGTGTTGTGTTCATCCTGTTACAACCAGATAAACTCATAATGTAGACAGATAAGAGCTATGCTCATTAATCTATTAATTGCCTATTGTCAGTTGTCAATATGTTTCGCTTGATGAGAAGCCTGAAGATTAGTTTGTATTGTGAGGATGTAGATTTTTTTCTGTATTACTATTATTTTATTTGGATGTGTGGAATACTACAAAATGACATTCAGTGGTAGTGTCTCACCCGAGCAGAGTATGGCTGCATGCTTTTTAAATCTCTGAAGCCAGAAAAATGTGATGCCCCAAATGGCTATGAAATAAAAAGCACATTTTCAATTGGAGGACCCCACAAGAGCTATGACTGTGTTGAGGAACACGTTTTTTTGCGATGGGCATTCAGGACATCCTTAAAGTCAACACAGGCTGAGATACCCTGATTTCCCGGGGAAGCAGAAGCTCTGTGGGGACTTCATTGTTCGCTGGAAATTTGAGGCTGATTTTGTCTGTGACTGGAGCTGCTGGAGCAGGATTTTATTATAATTGTGTGACCTTTAATACACCATGAAGAGATTTCAAGTTCTCTATTTTTCTAGCCTATAACAAATCAAATGTTTAACCATAACGTACAGTCACCAAGTTTACACCTTAAGAAGGGTGATTTTCAAGGGCTTATCTCTACAAAGAACAGTGGAGCAGAGACAGTTTCAAAAAAGGGGGAAAAAAAGGGAGAGAAACATCACAGAAGCTCTTTATAGACCTATTTGAATCACAGCTTTAAGTCATTTATATCACGTCCAAAAAGCCCATCCATGTGTGCATTTAATAATGACAACCAATTGTAAATGGAGACTGGAAATTCTCCTCTCTGTGGCAGGAAGCAAAACCCTGCTTCTGAGTTAGTAACTTGGCCTGTTTGAATTATTTTGTTACTTGTGAGACTATCAGCCAGGTGGCCGGCACTTAAACTCCAAAGACAGATCTGGGAATTGATTTCTGTGGAACCACCATAGGAAGGAGCAGCTGATGATTAAGCAGCTCAGATAGGTTTTAGGCATGCGGTCTGACAAAGAGCAGCTCATCCGTGGGGGCAACGATCTTGGTGCGTCTCCACACACGCATGAAGGACGCAGGCAGATCTTCCATGCTGTCCGGGACACGTGATAGCACTATACGTCTGGGCATAAGGACCTGCCACCTTTATTTTCTCCTGCGACAGAGGAAAGCAGTGCTGCCATTGCCTCAAGGCAGATGCAATGTGCCTTGAGTAAAGCCTTTCAGTAAAGAAATTTCTCCTAGGTTGGATATTAGGAGCAATTTATTTACTGAAAGGGTTGTGCAGCATCAGAATAGGCTGGTCAGGGAATGGGTTGAGTCACCATCCCTGGAGGTCTTCAAACAACGTGTAGATGTAGAACTTAGTAGCATGGTTTAGTGGTGGACTTTAGTAGTAGGTTAAAGGTTGGACTAGGTGATCTTAGAGGTCTTTTCCAACCTGGATGATTCTCTGTTGTCTTCCCCTCTGCCTGCAGCTACCCTCAGTGACTGGTGCAGGAGGCTGTTGACAAGGTCCAGAAGCCTCTGTTACTGTTGGTAGGGATGCTTGCTTAGAACAGAGTTTAACTGGAAGCATTTCCTCATTATTTGAGTAGGGGGCAGGATTTAATTTCAAAAACGTTACTGAAATGTGCAGGGGTCTTTTAATATCTATTTCTCTAGCTGTTTTCTGGGCTTCTTTTCTTTCAGCAAATGTTGAGGAGGGAAAAATATTTAAATTAAATAAAACTGCATGAAAGGAGAAAAGAGGAGAAAATCTCCCTTTCCCTGAAAATGTTCCCAAACTTTTCAAAATAAGGAAATTGCTTTTCTCAAATGTCATTAATGTTTTAGCTTCATTTTCCCACAATTTTGGTAAGTCAGCAACTTTACAATTTCACTCTTTCTCTTCTACTCTAATCTGTTCAGAAGTGAGGGGGGGTGGAACATGGCAGAAGAGCAAACAGTAAAATAGGAAACATGTAAAAAGAGCAGAGGGAAAAATCTCTGGGTAATATTCACATATCTGTATTCACTGGACTCCAGTCAGATATTTGCATTCAGTGGCTCAAAAGTAGAAAATGATAGAAAGGTGTGGTTGGAAATTTAATGCTTTGAAAACTTTGTTAAGAATAAACATGTCCCATTTAAACTCCTGCAAAATAGAAAAATTCAAACTGGAATTTTTCAGAGCCCCCTGTGTCAACAACCTTTTTTTTTCCTTTACACAAGTGAGGTATGGCTAAGCTTAGGGGACCCCAGCGCTAGGCACTGTACACACCTGAAGTATGTCATATCCTCTCCCTGAGTTTTTATTCCCTGGTGAGGACTGAATTGCAGAGAGATTAAATACCCCAGTTGCAGTCCCACAGGAAATACATGGCAGAGTCCTGAAATGTAGCTCTCCCAAGTCCCAGATGAAGGCCTTAACCAAAATCCCACTCTTCCTTATCATACTTTCTTTCCGATATCTTCTCTAAACATCTTTTGTTTGGTTCATTGAGGGTCATGGGCTCAGCTTGTTGCAAGCACCACAGAATTTCACCCTTTATGTTTTTTTGTTTTGTTTTGTTTTGTTTTTTCTTTGTATGTTGCCCATATATTGAGTTGCTAGTTTTGCGTTTCTTCTTGCTCTGGATCCTTCTCTACTGTGCAGAAGGTGACGGCTTTGGGAGCACAATGTTTTGTCATTTTTGACCTGTGAGATAGTGCACACCACTTTTTAGCCTATGTCCCATTGTAAATTAGCCCCTTTTGATCCAGTCTCCATCCCCTTTTATTGACCAGCTCCCCTTTTTCTGCTAAATGTTTCAACCCTGCTGCCTGCTCCCTTTGTGCTTTCTTTAATTCTCAGTATTTCTGCAGCAGGACTGAGTCTTCCACTGGTTTGTTTAGTGGTGCAGAAGACAAAGCCTGGTTGGTGCCGCTGCTCTTGAATAGGTCATCAGCGACAACAACCTGTGCTGCAGAAGTTAGCCCCCACTGACACTGTTTTCACTCCACTTGAATGGAAGCTCCTGGGAGTCTTTCTTTAAAGAGCCCAGGGGTGGGGAAGGCTGGAAAATGGAGAGAAAAGGAATAAAATAATTATAGAAATAACACTTCAACTTTCTCAGTTGTGCATGGACGTGGCTAATTGAAACGTGAAGTACCTTGGGCATCCGTAGATGGGGTAGGTTAAGAGGTTGTTCTTTGTCCCACTGTGGCCTCTGCAGTGGGAGGCAGTGACTTTTTGTATCTCTGTATTTCCTCTCTCTTGTTAGGTTAGGTGCTGTCATCTTTAGAAACAAGATCTTTTTCCTTACTGAATGAGGTATAGCCCTGACCAGGAGGGGAAACAATCCTTTCCTTAGGCCACCAAAGGAAGGTTGCACCCAGCCCCACAGCTCTGTGTCCTCCCAGCTGAGTGAAGCCCAAACCTGGGACGTGAGCCACCAGAGCCGTGCCTCCAGGGCACGAGGGGAGGCCGTGGGCAGGCAGGGAACAAACCCTGTCTTCCAGTGCTTCCAAGGTGCACATCCCTCATCTGGAGAAATTTGTAATTATCAAATAGTTTGTTTATTGATCTCCCTTCCTTTATAATTTAGTCTACATTTTGATCTTAACGATGACCATGTTATTAAGACGTGATAGGAAACAGCAGCTGTCTTTGCTAGAGGATGTTGAGGCTATAACTGCTGTAGTCTCATAGGGCAAAACAATTTGAACTGTAGATACAGGAAATAATATGCGTAAATAAGAAAAGCTTTGGTAGTAGAGGAAAAACTAGGGAAACAGCTTTCTTTAATAATTAGAAAGCTAATTTCTTCAAAAGAAGTAGGCAAGTAGTTTCAAGAAGTTCACAATGGATATCCAGGCAGAAATTGAACAACCATGAAAGACGAGGTAGATGCTGAAAAAATTCAATTTTTTTTTTTTAATGTACTTCTAGGCTATGGATTTTTTTTTTTTAAGAAACCCTCTATAAAACTAAATCTTTCTTCACAGATTACTTAACCTAAATACTTGGAGGATATGTACTTTCTCCATACAAACAGAAAATGGATTTTATGTAAAAAACTGAATGTAATTTTAACACAGAAGAAAAAGAGAAAAAGATGGAGAGAAATACCAATGTAAGAGTTCATGGGCTAACGGAAATTAATTTCTTTCTGCATTGTAATAAAGAACTTGTAACTAAAACCAGTCAAAAATGGTAAAAAATAAAGAATTTCTGAGTATCTCCCATTGAATGTAAGAAGTTCAAGTAAATTTGTATATTTACTGTACATGCTGCTCCAAACTTTAGACAGGCTATTTACTTTAGAGAGTTTATTCTCATAGTACCTTTTTATGGTTCTTCAAAAACTGAGGTCTTGTAATAAATTTAACATCGTTGGCTTGTATGGTATGATGTCCATTACTTAGGTTCACAGTTTGTATTTTTGTAGAATAGTGTCTGTTTTATTCGGTAGAAGGCTATTTCTGCTAGCAAATCACTTAAAGATAGGGACGATGGGTATGCCAACAATCAGAACAGGAAGTGTGCTAAGCATTGGAACATAGCATAGCTTTGAAATCATGTCATTTTTAGAAATTGTTAATGGTTTGATGGTATATCTTAGCTGCAGATAGTTTAAATGTGACTGTCAACAGGATGGATTGTTTTGACTTCAGGGGAAGATGGAGCTGCATTATGTTGCACTGGTTTTCTTTGTGGTTATTATGACTGTCTACCTGTTGGTTGTGGTGTTGCTGTAGCATGGCTTCCGTGCCTCCTTCAGCAGCTTTACATAGTGTTCAGTCTTCTGATTTTTAGTTTATGAACATGTTCAGGATTTGTAAAGTACTTTTAATCCAGATTTGGGGCTAGAAAAATATAGAATCTCAAAAAAAAGTAATCTGAAGGAGTGAAAAAATGTTTCCCTTTGAGTTTTCATTATTTATACTGCTGCGAGGTGCTTATAAATACTACTGTTCAAATTAGTAGCATTTTATACCTACTTTGCATAGCAATAAAGCAAGCATGGACTTATAAATAAAAATGAGGATGTGGAACCTGTTCTGATGAATCGGAACCCAAATGATTTCAGAGGGAATAACGAAAGAGAAAACCAATGCTTTTATTTATTTTTCAATATTTGATAGTTGTCTGTTTTTCTTGGACTGAGTAGGAGTCACATGATCATCTAAATTCACGTAAGAAATACTTTTTGCTCTATCTGAATCCATAAAATTCTGTTTAAAACCAGGGAGTCATTCTGGGTTGCTTTCAGGAACTGGCAACTAACCCAGAATTTTTGCAACACATAAAAATTAGCACTATTGAACATTTTAAAGAAAAAATATTTATTTACACATGAAATATGGAGACACATTGAAAGTCTGTCTTTTAGGAACCCTTTTTGCCACTGGTGTACCACTTATGCAGTGAAAATAACTGTTCTGCTATCAGCAGGGATTGACATTCACTCCTTCAACTTTGAAATATGTTGTTTAAAATATCTTTCCAAATGCTGATACCTTACAAGAAAACTTGGAAAAATATTCTATTGCAGATGGTGATTTTAAATTTCAGGCAATTTATTTTAAAATTCTTGATTTTGATTTTATGGTTTAATGATCATGATCTTCTGAGCATCTCCCTGGTAGCTCATCGTGACAGTAATCACATCATCTTGCATTGCAAAGTTTGTAGCTTCAGGACCTTCATACGGCTCCATGCTCCACAAAGGTCCCAAATAAGTCATTGCCTAAGAGTCCTGATACCTTTAGATGGCACCCATCTGAAACATCGTGCTTTTGAATGAGGCAGTTTGTGTGCCTCACCAGAAGGAGTTTGGATGAGGCGGCAGGGACAGTGGGTATCCTTCCCTTCGAGGCCAGTCTCTGCCCACCAGGGTCTTGTCGCAGATGGTACTCAGCATTTATTCAGAGGCCTAAACTCAGGTGGTTTACCAGGGGGCTAAGCACAGCAGATAGAGAACAGGTTTGTCTACGTAATGTTAATGTCAAGGGATGGTTAAAGAGAGGTTGATTTGATCTGAATTTGAAGGACAATATACTTCATCCTTGCTTCAATGGGACTAACCCGTCCTGCCCTCTTAATTAACATTAATAGAGGCCACTTTTTTGTCTTGTAGCACTGTAAGACATCTAAGACAACAGTTACCTACCCAGAAAAACAGCTGATGCTGTCACACCTGTGTAACATGCCAGCCAAAACAAGGAGGGGCAAGTGCCCTGTGTCCGGTGACACCAGGCGCGGATGTCCCTTTGGACCTGTGGGCAAGAGGTGCGCTGACCAAAAGGACGCCTGTGTGGCCATGAGCTTGTTCTGCTGCAGCTAATTTATAAGTGCTGGCAACCCATACTCTTAGAAGAAGGGCTTTGTGGGCTCTCAGATGACTGTAATATTCTTTGTGGCTGAAAATCACATTTATAGGAGTTAATTTTCTTAAATGAGTGCCCAGTATGAGTTCATTTGTGTCTCATAGCAGAAGGAGATTCAAGTACAACACAGTAAGAGGATTAATCACTGCTGCTGCCCTCTTGGTTTTTCACTAAGTGAAGCACAACCAGGGAACCGGACGTGTAGGAGCTGTCACTTATGCACAATTTTTGCTGAAGTATAATAAAAGTGGTATGACAGCTTACAGTATGTATCACAGGGATAGCACTATTTTGTTAAAGACAAGAAATTCTTGATTTCGTTTATCACAGTATTTCAGGTGTGTCTCAGTCTTCCTCCGTCCTTGTCATCCTCTCGATTTGCTGACTCCATTTAGTTTCATCACCAAATTTGAAGAGACTTGTACTTTCATGTCACTCTCGGGTACTTCTGAAGACTGTAAGAGCTTTCTTTCTGAGTTTTCAGTTCATTGAGCTGCAGATAGATGTTCTTTCTCATCTAAAACTCATCACTTCCTTACCATTGGAGAAAAAAACACATTTAGGAAATTAGTTTGTGGCTTCCTTCAATTTGTTCCACATACAGCTGCTCATCAACAGTACACCAGCAAGGAACTGGCACACAGCTACAAGTGTGTATTCAAATTAAAAATGTATTCTGCACTTATGCTTGCGTTGTGCGATGATTATGGAAGAAAATATTTTTATCAAACAGCCAGTAGCATGTGAGCACCAGGAAAGCTGTTGCCACCTTTGAATTTCTTTGTGGGAGAGCACCCATGGAGAGGAGCAGGGGCAGCCAGCAACAGGGGCCTGAAATTTGCCACCAAGTCGCTGCCCTGATGATAGCCGGACTTGGTCTACGGGGTCTTTTCCACCCTAAATGATTCTGGCATCCTGTGATGGTGGTCTACAGGGCAGGCCTTAATTGTGGGGCAGAGAAGATTGGTCTGCAGCTACCATATGATAGCTAGAAATAAAAGGTGATAGCTGTGCTTCTGTAGGCAGGTTACAAGAGTAAATTCTTCAATTTTTTTATTTTTTAATTTGGTGGGGAGGAGCTTACTTTCTCAGTAAACTGGGAAAGAGAGAGAGAGAAAAGTATTGAACCTAAGGAAACTATTTCACTTCAGTTGTTTCTAGAATAATTTTTCCATTCTGACTCTGTGTTTCACCTTATTCTCTGAAATTTGTATGGCATTTTTCACATTGTTTTGAAAATATGATGTCCTGTGCTTTCAAAATGGCTGTGTTTGGCTTTTGTGCCACACAGTCTCAGAGCATCTTGGACAGTGTGCTCTTTATAGCATAAGAGAAGTGTATTTTGTGTTTTATTTAAGAACACCAGATAAAACACTGAGTGAAACCTCCTGCCTGGTCTCCCCCCGACGCGGATCGGTCACAGTTAAAGTACAGAGCATCCTGGAGCGACTCGGTCACTTACACAGAGGTCGCAGCTGATGGAGCTGGGAACACAGAAGGTGTGGGGCACTCTGCACCTGCGAGGAGGGGATCAAAACAAATCTCCTTTATCTAATGCAGAACCTATTACTGAATCAAACGGAGGGATGTAAAGGGTCTAAGTGTGCTCTTAATAATCTGTGTTACAAACAGACCATAATCTGCACAATTAAGCCTCTTGGAGTTGGCAGGATTTTGTGCAGTTGGCATTTTTCCCCTTGAAAAAAGGTCAAAAAGAGGGGAGTGAATTAACCAATGCATACCTGTTCAAAGGTATTCTGTAATGCTGCTGAGCAGTAGAAACGTTTTCTTCGTTGCACGGGTGGCTCTGGGGAGGGGAGAGGTCTGTGTCCTGATCTAAAACCCCACCTATCCAAAGAGTAGAGACTGGCTACACACTAAACGGGAGGAGTAAAGGTGGGTGGGAAAACTCCCTGTACTGCTGTGTAGGTAAGAGCGGGGCTCTGGAGGGGGCCTCTGATTGTAGCACGCCATGGATCAGGCCCTGGGGAGCTCTGCTCAGGAGTGCTACCTTGGAGATGCCCTTAATGGCTCTCCCTGACTGTTTTACTGTCACCAGGAGTGTTTGCAGACCCCTGGGAAAAATGGTGGGGAGCATGCGTACTCCTTCCCGGGTGGACTTCTCGCCACCCAGAGTATGATTTATCCAATGCAAATGCGTATTCTGTTCCTGGCAGGGAGATGGAGCGTACGCAGTCCTACCCACATGGATGGTGTAAGATTGCTCTCCCATAGGATAGCCTCTTTTCTTGATTATGATGATGAGAAAGTGTTTTCATTTAAAGAGGAAAATGCTTGAATGGTTTTCTCATCCCTCGCCCCTCCTCTTGGCAAGCAAACACACTGTTGGGGCACTGGGTTTATCACAGGCCAAAGGGGGAATTCTCTCAGGAGCCTCTTGTTGAAATGTTGGCAACACATCACTGAGCAGTTCTAAAGACTTCAGGAAGCCCCAAATTTCTCTGAATTTTCCCACCACCAGCCTTGAATGTAAGTTGTCTCTTTGGCCTTGCAGACTTTGAGAGAACATCAAGGAATGCGCTTGCAGCCGCTGCAGTGTGCCCATCTACCCAGGGTCAGCCCCTTGGGATGGGAGCGAAAGCTGGTCGGAGTACGAAACCACCCACACGCTAATCTTTTGTTTCCCTTAGTTATTTTTCCTTCACTTTTTTCCTCTTAAAATACATTAAACAAAAGAAATAATTTGCCAGAATCTTTTCTGGGAGAGTGAACTGGAGCAGCCGTGGTTCCTTTGCTCTATACAGGCGCTCAGATCCTTCAAAAGCCTCTGTCCAGCTGTCTTGCTCTGTGCCGTGGTCTGACTTTCTTCAGCTTTTGTGTGTTGCTGCTACAGTGTAAAATCAGGGGGAATTAATTTGCCTCCATTTACACTTGAGCATCTTGGGGCAAATTAATTCTCCTACTACCATGTACTTACAGAGAGGCGTGCAGGATCGTTGGGGGAGGCGGGGGAGTAAAGGCAGATTCCTTTTTTGTCTGGAAATCAAACACAGTCTGACCAAAGTCTCCTTTCCTCTCTCATTTTTTTCTTTTTTTTCCCTCCTTATTTTATCTTTTCTATTTTTACGTAGGTGCTGAAGTTAAGTATTTACCAAATATAATTTCAAATGACAGTTTAACTTACAATTTTAACCAAAACTGTAATAGAAAATATTTTCTCTACATTGTTAAAATGCAACTTGATTCCTGCTCAGCTCCCCCCAGTCTGTAAACAAGAACGAGTACTTGCTGTTGATGTGTAGAATATTTTTTTTTTAAATCACAGAATGGATTAAGAATTAAACTAGAAACAAGATGAGGAAAAAACCCTCAGAGCTGTAATCAAACATCCATTCCAACAGCTGAAACATGTTATTACATCTTTCAGCTGATTTATCGTACCCAAAGAGATTTCATAATCATTCTCAGTATTAAAACAAGGGGAATAGAGGCACATTTCAATAACAATGATTGTTGTTTGGAGAATGCCAATCATGTCTAGGAGTGTTATTTACATCAGACAATATGTAGATATTGTGCCTCCAAGCCTGTTCCTGTTCGTTTTTGTTCTGTGACTTACACAAATGAATGCTAAGAAATGTTGACAACGAGGTTCAATAGCTAAACACAATAAGGAGGGTCCTGCTGACTTCCTTTGGGGAGGGGAGAAATCTTTACCACGTAAGTAATGCAATCTGATGTAGAGATAAATGCTACTCTAAATGTCTGAGCTCTCTTTGGTATGGAAGGTGGGGAGAAATTGAATCCTGTGCTAATTTTCATTTGTATTTGCACATTAGCTATACCTAATTTGAAAATAGTTAAAAGGCAGGAATGAGAAAACCAGATGTGAAGCAGTCAAATGTATTGCAGAGAAGCAGGCTTCACTTTGTGCTATTTTCTAACATGCAGTTTTATTTTTGCTGGTGTCTGTCACAAATCCTAAAATACCATTACAGAGTTAGCAGATGGCTCCCAAGTATTCATACCTGATAAAGTCTCCTGGGTGATCAAGCACTGAAAAATCAATATATTTTTCAACTTTCAATGGCTAGCTATTCAGTTTCATTACATCTCGCTATTCCTCCATGGCTACTGTGATATGGACACTTACTTCACCATTGCATTAAGCTCTAATCTCCGGGCTGGCTGATACAGGCGGTTAATGAATAGCTGGAGTACCACCTCGGTATGCTTCACAATTCTTCTGATCTCAGTAGGATGTTTCAAGTACTGTGATCTTGTGTTTGGTAACACCCCACTTCTTCCCCCTCTTCTTTTTCCACACGTGCACAGACACCCCTCTCCAGCTGTCACCTTGCCGAGCTCTGAAAGGAAAATTCAGTAAATACACATTTTAGCAGAAATATTTTGCTGTGACATTTGACTTTTTAAAATAAATAATATCAGTAAGTCTCAGCAAGTCTGATCCATGCCCCCGGGTGACCATATGAGTCACATTCTTAAATCTATCATTTTCAATAAAGCCAAAACTAGAGCTAGGTTTTTAAAATGTCCCATTTTGTCTCCAGATTATCTACATCCCCCATGAAATATCTGTGCTCTCTGATTGACTGTTCGTGCTTTCTTTAAATCATGTTTCTTTCCCTTTCTTCTAACTTAAACTCATATTATGGGAAAGTTACTTGCAGTAAATAACAAAGCATGCGTCAGCTTTTTAATTATTACAAGTACCTAATTATTGGTCTTTGCCACAGGCTTTGGCCTTGCTTAGGGGCTTGACTTCTCACAGGGGGCATCTCTTTATATTCCAATTTGCATGAAAAAATCAGTGTAAGTGAAATGTTAGTGAATGCTTAAAGCGCGTGCGTGCACATGTACATCCTCAGAAACGGGAGTGTCCCATAGATTTTAATTTTCCTTTAGTATTAAAGGTTTCGCTGAATTTTGCTATTGCAGTCGTTTTGAGGTGGCAGTGGTGGTTTACTGCCATTGTTTTAAAAACGAGGCAAAGTCCAGTGACACAGACCAGGCTTATTTTACACGCGCCAAGGCACCATGACATTGGCAAGCCTGGGGCATGCAGAAAAGCTATTTAGTCTGATTAAGGCATATCTTAAATTTCAAACATAGGCCTTGATTCAATCCAAAGTGCAGGAGACGAGAACCTGTTTGCCTGGAGCGGAAGCGTGGCTATAAACAACACGAGTATTTCCTCTGGGCTGCACAAAGAGCAGGAGCGAGGCTTCGTGTGCACCATGCCTGGGTACGGAGGAGGTCGCTACTAATTCACGACAGCCCCTTCCTTCTATCACCAGTGCTTGGGCCCGGCACTCCTCAGGTGGTCGGTACCGTCCCCACCTCCCCTAGCAGCAGGGGATCGAGTAGCTCTGGAGGAGAGGCCTGCGGACTCCGTGGGCAGTGCTCACACCACCTGCGGCACTGCCGGGCCCTGCTCCGCGCTGCAGCCCTCGCGTCACCCTGCTGCGCGGCTGGGCTCGCACTGGTGGAAGGCCCAGCTAAAAAAGCTTTTGTACGATGATTAATTGACCTTAACAAGTTTAAGGATGCTTATTTGCACACAGTTATGAAGTGTTGCAATATGTCACAAATGAGAGCGGCTTCTATTATAAACATAATGGCATAAACAGTGAAAGCTGGTTATATTTCCTTAAAAGTTCATTGCAGGGAAATAGGGAAGCTTGAGAAGCTAAACAAATCCAGGCAATAATGGAAATGTAGCATGAAATTACTTCTGTAAACAACAGCCATTCATTATTTGAACATTTTTCATAAGAGAGTAAGCAGACGAGTGTTGATGTTAAAGGGTGTGTGTGGAGGGGGAGGTGGAAGTGAGGGAGATTATGAATTTCAAAAGAAATCTTCCAGGGTTATGCAGACAGACAGACATCTGTTCAAAAAATAAATATGTAAAGCACTGATTGATCCCTGAATATTAACAATCAATGCCATTTTCTTCATTAACTTCTGAGTGGAACACAAAGAAAGGTATATTTGATTTAAGAGGAAAGGGAGGGAGCACTATTTAATGTTGATTTGGTGTAGTGAATAACCCCGGAGAGAAATGTAAATACCAGGCTGCAATAACATGACAGCACACTAATCATATTTACAAACTATATTAAATCTGTCCATTGTGCTTGCCTGGCTGCGGATTGGTTCGATTGTAATTGTCATTGTAACCAGTGCTGGCTTATGGGAGAATTTAACTGCAGTGATATAAGGTGAGTGCTAGGCTTATTATTACTTTATTATTACCCGGTTTATGTTTATTAAAACAATTTGTCATGCAGAACAGGAATGGGAGAATGGGAACATTAAATCGTGCTGTACTCAACCTGAAGAAATGAGTTACAATAAAATTAATGGCAGGCAGGCCACAGCTGACACTTGTAGCCGTGTGGAGCAGCTACACACTGGTTCGTTTCATTTGCTGATCGTTTCTTGTTAGGGTCACGCCATTAAACTTACATATTGAGAACTACTGAAAATCTGAAGCAATGAAGGTAAAGTTTATGAAGCAAAAGTGGCTTTTTTTTTTTTCCGCTGCTAATGCATTCCTTTCAATTATTACAGAAATCAGGAATGCAGATTGAAAGTTTAAATCATACTGAGTTATTAAAGACGTGTGTTGGAGTGAATGTCCTTCAATTTCACAGAGGCTTAGAGAGCTGAGAAAGAGCTGAGTTTAGGCTAAAGTGAGACCATTCTCTAAAGGCTTTGAGCAAAGAGAACAGCGAGAATAGTGGTCATGAAAGGTCTCATAACAAGTTTAATAAAAGCTGCTTTATTTTCTTTCCCCGAAACTCAAGGGGTCTTTATTTGATATCTTCAAATTTATTTCAGCCCAAATCTTCATTATTTTAAAGTAGAGGCAGGAGGTGATGACCATGGGAATAGCATTGAGCCTCTTGGAATTCAGCAAAGAGGCACAGTGACATAACCCCCTCTCGTGACACAATTACGGAAGAAATTAAAAGTGTCAGGCTCTATGTACTTTAGCTGCATAGAAGAAATCTGGCCTCCTGATGAAACATCTTTGTACATGAAAAAGTAATACCCTGCCCTTGTTTCCCATTATACAACAATGTTAAGGAGTCTTCTGGGGTGATTATTAGGGATTTGGTGAAGCACAATAAATGCTGAAGATTAAATCTGAGCACTAGCAATTAGTACTGGGGGAGGGAGAGTGCTTCTTTTCTTTCTTTTTTTAAAAGTATTTATTAATGAAGCTATTTAAAGAAAACTGAGCCAACTGCTGAAGTTGGGAAATGTGAACCTTTCATTTCTAGCAGTTTTATACTTGTGCAAGACCCACAAAGTCCGTGGGGTTATTCTTGATTTATACCAGTGTGAGCAAGTAGAAGATCAGGCTGGCTCTGTGGGATTTTTTTTTTCTCGTTTTCCTTTTTTAAACTAAGATAGTTTTCTTTAAAGTCTTGGAGAAAGCCTTCAAAGAAGGGGATTTAGCCACGTGTTCTGTACCTGTGTCCCCAATCTCAAGGGCTGGACCAAACGTCCAAGAGCTCAGCATCCAAACACTTCACACAGAAAACTGGAAAACAGAAACACAGAAAACTGGAATGGAAGCTGAACTCTCTGGAAAATCCAGTTTGATGAAGCGAGTGAAGATATTTCAAAGATCTTGTTTTAGAAAACTGTTATTCCTTTTGGTTATCCAGTAAGGTGAATGGCAGATGTTTCTTTCAGAAGTAATTTCACATTCAGTTGCAGTGGTGAAGCCACTGTGATTGCAAAGGCCACTCCAAACCTGAGAAAAACCCGTGTAAAAAAAAAAAAAAAATCCCTGTATTTACTTAGTACTCCTTCACAAGCCAATCACCCCCTTGAAATAATAGCCACTCCTCTGAAAGCAACAGAAGCTTTCCTTGTGAAT
The DNA here is from genome assembly GCF_009769625.2 of Cygnus olor. Classification (NCBI taxonomy): domain Eukaryota; kingdom Metazoa; phylum Chordata; class Aves; order Anseriformes; family Anatidae; genus Cygnus; species Cygnus olor. The sequence goes on along the minus strand of NC_049173.1, from coordinate 63,191,863 downwards.
ATAAAAGGAGAGACCAAAGGCCTTGTCTCAAAGATTATTTTCCCTGGTGAAGTTTAATGCAGTAAGCATAATCCACTGCCGTGGCAAGCACTCATGGTGGACCCATGTCTTGGAGCCCTCATGACCCATGGGTGGTTCATATCTGCGTTTTTGGTGCCGTGCTTTGGCTGCAAAGAATAGAAAAGTGTTTTAGAGAAACAGGGCAGTCACTGAGGGAATCGTTCTTTCTGTGACTGCCAGCTCAGTGGCTGGCAGGGATGAAATGATGATATGAGGAGGGAAAGGTTTGGGGGTTTGCATGGTCCAGGTATGGACAGGCTCTGGTGGTAGGTGCAGTGGAAACACAGCAGGCTCCCATATATTTCTGGCTTCGAGTGCTTTTCTGTGCCATCTTTTACATCCATTTGAAAGATAAAAAATTTTTATTAAAACATGTTGACCTCCATGGCTTGCTAAATAGGCTTTTAAATGTTACAGCAGAGCTCTGACCCAGCATTTTTAAAAGCAGGATTTTAATGTAATCTTCCATCTTCATTTGTGTTTTTGTAACACTCAGTAAACTTGGGGGGGAAACCAGTCAGTCCTTTATTCCCTTATGTGTAAAACTCATGAACTCTAAGTAACACATACACTGTGTCTCGCTGAATTGCAGTCCTTATTATATGTGCAAACATCCCTTTGACATGAAGGACAAGGATAGAGTATAGAATTTTGAGTCGTATTTATCACTTGGATTATTAATAATAATAACATTTGGCATTTTTATAGCACTTTACATTTTCAAAATGCTGCATAAACATTAACTAAATGGTAGTTAAGTGTGCATAAATGATATTCAGAGCCATTACCCTCTACCATGCTAACGCAGTCACTGTGGGTCTGCACTGAAATGTGTGTACTGCTGCTTGTTGGAAAATCTTTACTGCTCTTGTGAAGTATCAGCTTTCCTGGAAGAACTGGAGTGACCATTTTTCATTGTGTTTCGCATGCACCCGAAGGCTTTTGTCCATATTATGGATTAATGGTCTGCAAAATTTCAGTTTATTGGGGAAAAAGAAATTGTTGATTTTACTTACAGGAGCATAAAAACAAATAAAAATAAAGGGCTCAGAAACCAAAACACTACTCTCTTTTAGAATCACATTTTAGTTTGATTCTTACCACAGCCATGCATTTTATGCTCTGTTTCCTGGCTGTGGGGCCCACTCTGCTGCACCCTACCCGTTTGGAGGCCGGGTGCTCGCAGGGCTGCTCACCCAGGGCCCAGGCTGACCCTTCCGAGCCATCTGCTGCACTCGTGAGCACATCAGTGTTGCCAGCCAAAGGGCTGCTCGATGTCCATCGACCAGGGGAAGCAGAAGGGGCATTTTAGGAACCATTGTTTTGCAGTGTCACGAGACTTCTCACACATAGCTCTTAAAGAAAATATCTGTACTTGCCTGATGTTTGTCCCCCACCCCCAGTTTGCAGTGTACTTTTCTGTAACCACTCTAGTTTGTAGTGCAGAAATACTTCTTTTTCTTGCCTAGGTGCCTTTCTGCCATCTCAGTAAAACTGTGTGTGTAGACAGTTTTAGAAGCACCTTGTACCCTTGTTTGCATCCAAAAGCAATTTACTGTGTCCCCCCACCGAAGGGGAGCGGAAGTCATGGGAAATGTCAAAGAGCAGTTTTCATGCTTTCTTTCATGCTTTTTTTTTTCATGCTATTTCATGATTGCATCAGTGTAATCCAGAAGCAAGTGAATAATTCCACTGTCACTTAATTAAAAGTTTTAAGACTTTATGTCTTTGACCTTGTTCTTTAGTTGAACACATAAAAGCAAAATGGTTTGCTGCCTTAATCTTGCTTCGTGCCATTGCCCTCCGATGAGAGAATCCTCCTGGTACCTGTGATTTGTCATTGGAGCGAAGGGAAGGGCTACGCACACTACTTGCTCCTATCTTCCACGGTGAGTCTATCTTGACAAAGTTTCTCTTGCTATCTTTAGTTCTTCTCCCTGGGGCATCTAGCACATCAGGACAAGAGGGATCTCAGCCCCACAGCTTCATTTTGGACCTGTTAACTGTAACTACTGATGTCGTTTACAAGGATAAACCCTTAAAGCCAGGCCAAGGTAGACAAAGAAAGAACACCGGAGTAATTCCCTTTGGACAGCAGAGATTGGTGTTCAAGTTATTGAAAATCTGTGTAACTCATTTTCTCTTTTGTCATACTTAAAAAATCCATGAAGTTTGGCTGAGTGCAAACAATAAGCTTTTATTGTTGCTGCCCTTCTTCATAAATGTGTAATCTTCTGGGACCATCAGAAAAGCTTTGGTACAACAAATTAAAAGTCTCTAAACTTCCCTGTGTCTCCTTGGACATTTTGTAGACCTGCAAATATCAAGCAGTAATCAATATAATGCTGCTCTAATACTTTCAGGCAAACTAGCAGCTCCTGAGCAGAGAGCAGCACTCTACTGGCGAGGGATGGCTCCTGCCTGGGGGGTCACAGAGGAGCGGCACCCATCAGTGGCACGTGCGCTGCAGAACCTGGTGTACAAACAGCACGGCCAGCTGGGTGCAGCTTGGTGTGCTGGTTAGCAAGGCTTGCAAATGCACTTTCTGTCCCATCATTGGCTCCCATATTTAGCGGCAGTGTTTGTAAGATGTGCCTGAATTCTTGCTGTTTTGCAGGTCGCTGTGTTTTGTAATCTCCTGTTTCTTTTGCGTGTGTCTGCGTGTACACGTTTCCCTAACAAGCCAATTATATTATAGCCAACAGGGTGACTTGGAAATTCTCTCTTTTCATTGTTTTAGCTTAGTAAGCTAGTTTAACACTACTATCTTTGTATAGCCTTCATTTTCTCTCTGAGAGAATTATATTATTTTTCTTTGGGGTAAGGCACAAGGTATTGAATTACAGAACGTTGGCTCTTTAATACCTTGTCAGTGGAACAACCTTGTCAGTTTAAAGGCTTCAGCAAAGAATATTCAGCGTGGGCCAGCAAGGGTAAAAATCAAGGCTGTACTTTTTTGTCTCGTCAGTAAGGAGTAAACATTCGCTTTCTCTCCTCAACTTAGTGCCTATTACAACTGAGGCAAAAACTGCCGTTGTGCCCACTGGTAACCAGCAGCTTGGCATGGGGTGGGCTGGGTGAGGCCTTAGCATTCGCTGCCACCACCCAGCTCTTTTCTCGTTATTGCAGCCATCACCGCTCCCTGGGGAGCTGGGAATGGATTCCCGCCGCTGCTCATGCAAAATGGATGCATGCAATAACTCAGGCGTGCAGTGTTACTGATTGGGTGCGCAGTGGTGCTAATGAAGCACCTAAAGGTGCTGCGAGCCCAGCCAGACCAGGGTGTCGCCAATTCTGAGCACATTTTCGGCTGTGGGAATGGCTTGTGCAAACTGCCCCCATGTGCTGCTGTGCAAGCCACTCCCGGTGTACAGCCGGAGTCTTTGCAGCTCTGGGTGCTCGCTCTGGGCGAGGTGCAGCATGCTGGTGTCTGCTCACTCGTGGGGCCAAACGGCCCAGTCCTTTGCTGGGATGCTGGAAAAATGGAAGGAAGTTTTGTCTGCAAAAAAATGCCCCTTACCTTCCACTCTATTTCTAACAGCTTATTTTTGTAGTAAGGAGTGCTCTTTTTTCTAGTATGGCCTGTTCCAGTGCCCATTTACATCAGTGTTAAAGCTCACCACTGACCTCCTGGCCTCTGGATCAGGCCCATAGTCTCCTTATCTTCTTCCATATTACTGGCACACCTTTACCTTAGGTCTTGATTTCTGTGGAGCTCTTTAGGTCAAGCTCTATCTCACTGATGTGCTCAGGCTTAAATTGATTCAGAGAGAAACTGACTGTTCTTCTAAAGAAGTGGTCATTTTTCTTAAGCGGCTTCTATTTTTAGGTAAGGCTCCTTGTGCCAGCGGGCAGCGTTGGTGTCTGGCAGGTCGGGGTTACAGTGTGCTTCATGACAAAAGCCCTTCAGCTCCAGACTCATACCCCAGGGCTCCCCGCTGCTTCCACCAGCAGGTCGGTGACAGCACAGCACACGTTTGTTGGAAAAACTTAAGGGTTTTTCACTTAAAATCGAGAAGCTGTGGAACTCATTGCTCATGGCAAAGTTAGAATGTGATTTGCTTTTTCTGAAAGCCAGGAGTTTCTCTGAGGTCAGGGAAGGTGTTGTGGTTTAGCCCGGCTGGCAGCCAAACACCACACAGCCGTTCGCTCACCCTCCCCCCTCCCTCTCCGGGATGGGGGAGAGAAACGGGAAAGTGAAGTCTGTGAGTTGAGATAAAGACAGTTTATTAAGACAGGGAAAAGAATAACAATAATAATAATAATAATAATAGTATTAATAGTAATAATGTGTACGAAATAAGTGATGCACAATGCAATTGCTCACCACCCGCTGACTGATGCCCAGCCTATCCCCGAGCAGCCGGCCCCCCCACCCCGGCTAGCCACCCCTATATATTGTTCAGCATGACGTCAAATGGTATGGAATACCCCTTTGGTCAGTTTGGGTCAGCTGTCCTGGGTCTGTCCCCTCCCAGCTCCTGCTGCACCCCCAGCCTGCTCGCTAGCAGGACAGAGAGAGGCTGAAAAGTCCTTGGCTTGGTGTAAGCACTGCTCTACAACAATTAAAACATCAGCATGTTATCAGCGCTCTTCTCATTCTGATCCAAAACATAGCACCCTGCCAGCTACTAGGAGGAAAATTAACTCTGTCCTAACTGAAACCAGGACAGAGGGTTAAACAGCTGTATTCACAATTATATTTAAGAAAAGCAGTATCTTGTTCTTCGGCCAAAACCCAGTGGACATTATGGGGGGGCTAAGGAGTGTCTGCTCTGAGCCAGGAGTTCTGTAACTGTCCACGGCAACATTTTGTGTAAATTCCTCTGAAACATCTGCTACAGGCCATTGGCAGAGAAAAGATACCTACCTGTACCCTGAGTGACAGTTCCTTTGTTTTTTAGTCGCTTATTAAATTAGCCTGTATGAAGCGTCATCAAAGCAGTAAAGTGTCCACCAGTAAGTAATACCAGTGACAGATTTATGTGGGTAGCTGACCTTCTTGTGAGATGGAGTTGTAGCTCACAGTGCCTGCACGATACCAGTGCGGTTAGGCTGTTCTGTTGGCAGTGCCATCACTTGATTATTCTGTGAGAAATTTCAGAAATACAGTTGCTTTATGAGCCCGACTTCTATGATGATAAATTTCCAAAAGCAAAAATGTGAATTTAAATTATTCGTATTCATGTGAGCGTGGTAGAGATTTTTGGAATCGCTGCAGCAAGTTATGGATGATGCATGAAATGAAAAAATCCCTGCCCAGTGCACAAGGAATACAGAAAGGGTTGTGCAGCCAGCACTGTGCTGTGCTGCGCTATGGGATGTGCGCTCTCTAGGGAGAGATATTTGTATTTTTGAAAGGCACCCAGCCATCAGCCTACGCACGAAAGCAAACAAAGGACAAAATGAGAGAAAACGTACAAATACCCACCACCACCCAGAAGCGTCCCCAGCATAAGGCCGGTGCTGTTTCCTGCAGCTGGCTCTCCAGCAGGGCAGAGCTGCATGAATCCTGCACGCGTGGGGCAGGTTCTCCTTCCCGGGCAGAGATGCCGGCCCAGACTTTCAGCTGACATAAAGACCCACTGAAGCCAATTCTAGCTACTCGCGTCTTTGTGGAGCAAAAAGGGAGTGGGGCCAACTCTGCCGAGCATTGGCCTCCTGCGTCCTTCCCCAGCCCACCAGGTACCGCTGGCACGTCCCTTTGCTCAAAACGCCCTCTTGCTTCTCAGCAGGTGTGGTGGCAGCTGGTGGTGGCCAGGGTTGGCCTCGTGGCCGGGAAAGTGCCTGCTGGGGGCCTCCCCGCCGGCCGGGCCCTGCTCCAGCAGGCCTCTGCGCGATGTCGCCCAAGCTGACCTTGAGGAGCCCCTGGCACCTCTGCTCCCTGGTGGACCCGCTGCACTCCCTCCAGCTTGTTTGCAGCTGCTTTTGTAACCGTGCCCTGTGATCCACTCTCCCTGTTCTTTTTGCCACAATGCCTCCAGACAAGTAGAAAAAAATCCATCTGGGATAATGTGATCGCATCTGAAGCACCCCATGTGTGACAGGATCTCATTTGCTTCTTGTCTGAAGCTGACCATAAAAACTGTGGGCATTGAGGAAAAAAACTGTCTGAAAAAATACTTGCAGGTATTTTTTTCTGGATGTACGTCTGTTGTTAGGATCTGCCTAGTCTTCTTGTCTGCAGGAAAGTAGAGTGATTGTTTTTCTGGGACTGCACTTTGCATTACAGTCTTCCAGTTCTGAATCTTGTGCTTCTTCAAGCCCTTATTTAAGTGATTGTATTCTTAACTTAAAGAGATGCAATTTGCAAGTGCTGAGAATTCTCTAACTTCATCTTCCAGGAAAGTCCAAATGTAACGTCCTTTCTAACTGTCTAACAAAATCTTCTGCATGTGCATGTATTTTTGGCTGAATACTAGAATGCGTCTCAGCATGATGTATCTTTAATTCTAATGTTAAATATCTCATTAGGTTATTTAATATCTATTGTATTGTGTTTATTTGATAAGTTTGACAGCATTTTGAAACACCTGTATTTTCCTTTTCAGACAGACAATATATGGGCTTTCCCATCCCACGCATCAAATAACGCTTAGGTTTTGATTTTGGTGCCGGGTGCTTGGTATGAATGCTGTGTGTTTGCTCTGTGTTCCTGCACTTCAGTGACTGTTTTCAGAACATGCTAATTAGTTTCTAATGTTGCAATGCAATTTGTTGGAAACATCCTGCTGTGTAAATACATAAAGACATTTGACCAGAATCTCTGTTTTATCACGACCTTTCCCTTCACTATACCTTTGCTTTTCCAGTATTCTGTTTATCAGCATGCTTTGTTCTGTTGTTTTGTTTTTCTTTTACCTCCACCTCATACACATTGCTTAGGAAGACCCATCTAGTAAAGGGATAAGCACTGCTCTCTTATCCTCTGCTGGATGCAGGAGGAGTGCTTCCACACGTACTGCACGCTGATCTGATCATTTTTCAGGGAAGAATAAAAAGGTTAGACAAACCTCACTTGTTTTTTGATGGGCATTAATGGAAATATTACCCTAGTCTCCCAGTCCCAAAGTCCAGGTTTCTCCATATCCTGAAGACTACCACTGAGATTTTAATAAATATTAAAAACTCAATGAGCGCTAGAAACCTGAAAGGTGTGGAGTTGGGATAGCAAGCAGAGATACATGTATTATGTTCATAATTACCTGCACCTCATCCTCTTACTGTTTTCTTTTAGGAATTTTTTTATTTTATTTTATTTTATTTTATTTTATTTTATTTTATTTTATCTAATTCTACAAATATCCAGGCCCATCCCCTCCACTTTGCTTTGACCAGGCTTGTATCTCACAAAGGGTTCTGTCTGCCTTAGCCCACCTGTTCAAGCCCGTCTGATCTCTGTGATCAAGTGCATTTCTCTGTTTAATGGTGTCATCTGGCAATTGGTTTATAGCATCTTCTGGGACAGCGTGTGGTACTGTGGGCATATTGCCCCATATGAAAGGTTTCTGTATCTGCTAAAGAGCTTTAGGTCAAAAGCAGCATCCCCTACCTGCTACATAGGGTTCTGCCGAACTGCCAGCTTTAGACTTGTAACTGGAGACCCGTTTTGCTCTTGGCGTTGGATGGTGACATTTCCTACGAGTGTCTGCTCCCTTGGGTGTTCCCTGGGGAAGGCAGCCTGCTGGGTGCAGGTGCATCACGGACAGGGAGGGCTGCCTGTGCCATTGGGGCTGGGAGGAGCGGGCCCAGCCCCTGGGGCCGGTGGCACCGCGCACGGCTCCTACCCCGCAGAGCTGGCTGCACCGTGCCTCCAGAGCCATCAGCTCAGCTTGGCTCCTTGCAGGGGTGTTTGCAGTTGCTATATGGCAGGCACAGACTCTGACTGTACCCTCCACACTTGCCCTGTAGTGGCCAGGTCCTACCAACCTCCTGTCTCACGTCCAGAGGTGAGGTGTTCAGCTGGCTTCGTTTGCCTCACATGTACTGACAGGCCTGGCATGCTGGTACCAGTTGTGTGATGCCAGGCGGGGCTTTATCGCATGGCACGGCCAGCGTGTGGTGGCACTGGGGCTGCTGCACCTTGTCACAGGGGAGTCTTCCTCATGCAGGGCCCTCCTGTGAAAGCCACCTGTCCTCTCCTCAGCACTGCTCGGAGCAGAGGCGTGGGCCCAGTGCTGATGGTTGCCGAGCAGCCCTGCCAGGTGTCTCCTGCCACAGCACAATGAGCTGGTGCTACTGGGGGGCTGCAGTGCCGTTGGTCCTGCCCGTAAGCCTGTCCCTGGGGTCATTCACACCTCTGCCAGATAGCTGCTTCCTTAAAAAGAGAGGAGTCATCCTCTGGAAGTGGTTTGCACCCACTTTGTGCAAGAGCAAATCACCGATGCCTCTGCCCACTGTGGGTGCATCAGCATGGTGTGCACCGGCAGCGTTCTTACAATGCTTGGAGCTCCTGGGGATCGGGTAGGAGAACAGCCATCTCGTAGTGACTTGTTGGTATAGGCCTATGCAAACTCAGTGCATGAAAATAGTTAATTAGAAAATCTCCAGTTACCAACTGAATTTATTTTGCAAAAAAAGTTACATTTGTTATTCTCAGTGAGAAGAAAAAAAATAAGCAATTCAAATCATTTTGAAGTTCCATTCTTTCATTCATTAGGAGACTTAGCTTGCAAAATCCTAATTAAAAAGAACATTTTGAGTTAATGAAAATGTTCTAATTTTTTACCTTATTAAGTTAGTTAATTTTTTTTCCGGAGCATTCAGCAAGAAGAGGTCTTCTTAACGGCTTTGTTCATGTTTATATTCTTTGATTGCAAAATTTGTGAGACAAAAGAGAGCTAAACTCATTCTGTGGTGCCCTCCAGTTAACTGTTCGGTTGAAAAATGACCTTCATAACTAAGTCCCTTGCCTTTTCATCGATATCAAAGAGTTACAACTCTAACCTACAGTTGAGGAAGTGGCTTCAGTCTGGTAAACCATCAGAAATTGCATGAGCACCCTGTGGAGTGTAGATATTTATAGATATCTAGGAGGAGTACAGATAACTGAATAATTTGAATCTGAATTCTGAAATAGCCTAGGGCTTTTCTGCTGGCTTTCAAGTCCAGCATCTACTTGCATGACATTTAGTCATTAAAAGCTGAAGTTTATTTCAGTACCTAATAATTCTGCATCAGACACAATAATACTGCAAGCTGGAGATCACAGAAGCTGCATTTAGGACACTACTATGGTACAACACCTAGAAAGACAGCACTTTCCAGGGGTTTTAAAAATAGCTGTACTATATATGAGGTTATGTTAACTGTGAAGCATATTCATTTATGCAGTCTCAAGATCCAATGCAGAATTCTCGGCTGGTGTAAATCCAGGTAGCTGTAAGTCAGCTGTGTTGAGCTGAGATTCTCACAGGGAATGTGCCTCTGAAGGAATTTCACACCTTTGGTTTCATTACTTGCATTTGGCCACTGATGCAGCTCTAGTGGGGTGGATTCTAACATTTAAAATCTCTCCATAGGCAGAAATTACTGTTAAAGTCTTTCAATTCTTATAGAAGTACAGATCAAGGACATAAAAATATTTTGTAGTTGCTCCAAGCACTGGAAAAATACCTATTAAAGAAATATTTATTAAAGAATCAAGGAATCGTAGAAATTTGTAGGTTGGAAGGGACCTCCAGAGGTCATCCAGTCCTTCCTTCTGCTCTGAGCATGTCTGGTTAGAGCAGGTTGCTCAGGGCTGTTTCCAGTCGGGCTTCCGTCTCCAAGGACAGAGACTCCATAGCCTCTCCACACACTCTGTACCAGAATTGTCCACCCTTGAGCTAAAAAAGCTTTTCCTGATACCTAATTGCATCTTCCCAAGTTGTAACTTGTGTCCACTGCATATTGTCTCATCACTGTGCACCTCCAAGAAGAGTCTGACCACGTGTTCTTTGTACCTTCTTAGTAGGTAGCACTAGGTAGCAGTAATGTCTCTCCTTCACTTCCTCTTCTTTAGACTGAGCAAACCCAGTTCCTTCAGCTGGACACCATGCTCCAGATACAGCCTTATCAGCGCTGAAAGAGGGGGAATCACCACTTCCCTCGACCTACTGGCCATGCCCTTGCAAATGCAGCCCATTTTGCAGCTGGCTGCCCTGGCCGTAAGCATAGCCCTGTGTGCAGCTGGCCGCCCTGGCTGCAGGGGACACTGCTGCCTTGGTGCTCAGCGTGTCCTGCACCAGCCCTCCGGCTGCTTTTCTGCAAAGCTGCTTTCCATCCTGTTGGCCCCCAGCCTGTGGGCTTACTCCATCCCAGCTGCAGAAATGCTTGGGGTTTCGGCGTTGATTTCAGGAACACTGTATTCTCTACTTTTAACTAATTAGCGGCTGTTGTTAGAAGTGCTTATACTAAAGAGAGGTGAAAAGCCTTCTTCCACCCTTTGTGTTATTGTTGATGATTTGCTAGTATTTAAAGTGAGCATCTTTCAGCAGTACTTTCTGCTTATTATTTTCTTTCTCCTGATACTTTAGCAGTCAACTCTCACCCACACAAGTGCTTGTAAAAACTAAGTGCTGAGCTGGCATGCTCAAATGTTCAAACAGGACATGCACATCAAACTGTGGGTCCAAGCAATGCTGTGTTATGTGTGCAGCTGCTCACAGCTAACACTCACAGATCAGACTTCAGATACAAAGTGCCAAGAAAGCAGCGGAGACTCTTCACCATCCACCTATGTAGGGAAAGAATTGCACTATAAAATTGAGACTCATTTAAACTAATGATCAAATCTAAGGAAGTGGCAATCTGTATGCAGACATTCCACAAGCAGAAAAAGAAGCTGAATTCACCCAGTGAATTATTTGCTGCCAATTATTCTCAGCTTTAATACTCGGCTTTAAATATTTAGTTAGATCCACTTTCAGCCTAGGATTTCAGTTTTCATTTAACATCATGAGTGACTATATATATGTATGTATATATGACATGTTATTTTCATTACATCTCCTTTGAATACACTTGAATAGTAGCATGAATTGCCTGTCTCCATTTTTGTTAGATTTTTGGACAAGGTGTAAGCCTTTTCTCAGTGGATTTTGGTAGTTGTCTAAGTACCTCTTTGATCTGAAAGTGACCCTGCCGTGTTGAAATGTGGACTTGGCTAACTTCATGGCAGGACTCTTGGAGAATTACAAGATGGCTGTAAAGATGCACTAACCCTTTTCAGGACCTAAATTAAGCTTTAAATCAAAGCTAACTAGAATGCCACCAAAGCTTTTCCATTAAGACTGGCTTACACACCCTTGCACTGTGATGCACAGAAAACATCATAAATTTTGGACCTGGACTGAAACCCTGAAGCTCTGTCTTTACTTTCAAAGTTCATGAAATGCTTCTTCACCACCAGCGAGCAATCCAGTGTTTGTGTGAATTGGTTTTTGAGTGTGAAGGCAGATGCTGACCCAGAAGGCAGTTGGCACTAGGCAATTATCACCAGAAACTGAATCTCAGCTCTAGTCCATTGTTTTAGTTAGCAGTGTGCAAGAAGTGCTGTGCCACCATTTTAAGGCAAAAAAAGATGCAAGCATTCGAGGGGTCATTTTCTGTTAGAATAAGCCCTGCTTTGTCACTGATACATACAGAGTTCTGCTGTTTGAGTACAGGCCATCACCACCTGCTTCTTTGTATAATGAGCTATGCTGGAAAGCAAAGATTTTGTGGCTTACAAACCATATGGAAGAAACATTTTTTTTTCTGTTTACCTATCCCATTACATTCCAATGAAGGCACTGGTGGGAAGCAACACAAGCAATAAGGTAAGACATTTCTCTCCTGAAAATAAGACTTGCTTGGTCATAAATGAGTACTTGAGGAGGGTATGAGAAGGCAGGTACAACTGTTAGCAGCCTGGGGCAGTGTCTGCACATGATCTTTGGCACCAGATCGCCGGGGCTGTTTAGAGTAAAACCGGACAAGGAGCTGAGAAAAGAGCCTGAGCTGGTGTTGGCAGTGGGTTCAGGAAGGCCCTGTAACAGCTTGGCAGGGATGGACAGGGTGGTTGACCTGAGCTCCCTGCTCTCAGAGGGCAGGAGGGCCTGACTCATTTGGGAACAGGCCTATCGATAACTGCTGGAACTAAGCTGTGGTGCAGAATTTCCTGGAGCTCTATGCATTTCTGTTCAGAAAGTGTGGGTATTATAACATCATTGTGAAATACTATGATGAAATAGTCCACCGCACCGCCAATGTTCAGCTTTAAAGCTAGGGCAGGAGAGGAAAGAATTGCTAACGCTCCAAGGAGCAGCTTGTCAGCTTGAAGGCCTCGCATGTGCCAGCTGGATTCAAGTTCAGGTCTGGATTTGATCCACCAGTGAAACATCATCCTCTAAAAGCTACTGGCTGAAGGTAGCAGACCTCTGGAGCCCTAGGGGGTTGATCGGAAAGTTGACTCTCTCTTAACTGTATGCTCATGTATGTGGCAGTTATGAAAACGCGTCAGATTTCCAGCTTTTCAATTTTAAAAAGTCCTTGAGAAAAGCACTGGCCAAATAGTTGCAATTTCCCCTCCCCTTTGCCATCCCTTCAGTGAAATGGAAACATTTCCACCGATTTAAATGGACTCTAGGGTTCTAATCTTGTCTTGGCTTTGCCAGGGCCAATGTTTTGCCCCCTGTGGCTCTTGCATTTAGTGGAATGTTTAAGAGTAGAAGAATCTGACAGTTTAATAGAAAAGCTGAGGGAATCCATAAATTTTCTGAAAAGGCTGGGGTCAGTTCCTATGTGATGACAGTTCTGGACTGAAGCAGACTTCTGCTTTCCAGCTGGTGGGAGAGGATTTCCATTGAAGACACACAGTTCAAAATCCATTACTCTGTCCCTAACGTAATACAGAAGTGTGGCTCAGCAGCAGGCTGGTTTCTGAGCTAGGGAACAGAGCAGCAGTGTTTCCCTGGAACCCGCAAGGCAGCAAGAGCGCATTTTCGGTGGCCGCCAGAAGACTACTTAAACAGCAGACTCTGAAATGGATCTCCCCTTTCCACCCCCACGTCTCCACTCTGCTCATATAAATATTTAAATAATTATTTTTTAGAGTTATGGGAAAGCTCTATCAATTGCTGCTATCAGAATCTGTTCTATTAGCTGAGCAACTTTCTACCATTATAGCAGCTTTTCACCACTTTCTATTTCATTAGCATTCATTTTCTTTAGACATATGACACACTACCCACTGGAAATTTAGGCATCTGGGAACATAAAGCTAAAAGCTGAGGTTTGCTTCAGTGCTTGCAGCCCACAGAATTTTATTACCTAACCTACCTTTACCTAAATCACAGAAAAATGACAAACCTTTTGATGCATGTAAAAAAAACCCTGAAACAGAGTTAAACTGCAAGCTTGACTGATGCAAACTGACATAAAGCATCACAATGGCACACATCAGAGACAGATGTTTTCTCCAACTCTAGTTTGGTTGCATTTTTGCAGAGTGCACTACTGATTCGTTAAACTTACTGCTTGTAAAAAGATTTGGGTCTGGAGTTCAAACTCAAATCTCCATGAGTAATTGGCGAGCTGATGGTATTATTCTCACAGGTGGAAATGGGTAATGCAAATTTTAGAAGCAGCACATCTGTTCTTTCAGCTAATCGGATATGAGTTCTACAGGAATGACCACAGTAGCAACCTCAGTGTCATAACTGGAGGGACACAAATCAACAGCACTGTGGATGCTGATGTCGAGGAATTTGAAAATCCAAGCTGCAGATTCCTACGTACCTGGCTGATGCTGGCTTCTGCTGACAAAAAGTCAGCTACAGGATCCCAGAGCCCAAAAGGTCATGAGCTGAATGACTACAGTAGAAGGCAGTCCCAGGCTCACTTCCAGAGAGTATAAAAAAGAAAAGAGCTTGGTGTGTTTTGGGTAGAAACAGGTCCTAGCAGAAGTGAGATGCATTAATTTAGCTAAGTATTTCACCTGGTTGTTGCTTCCCAGGCAAGACGTTCCTGAGAGGAAGCGATGTCTCAGGCTAAGGCATTATTTGTATTCTGGGGGTGAATTGCATGGATTGCTTTTGTTTGCGTTGTTTGTTTGAGGTTTTACTGGGCTAGGAACCATCCAAACACATAGCACAAGAAAATCACAAACGTCTGTCTTGTTACTTAGGTTAGACAAGGGATGAGAAGAAACACAGCAGAATGATTGACCTCAAATCATTGCTAGTGAGGTTGAGATCCGAAGTCTGCCAGCTAGATGGGTGAAACGCCTGGTCCCTGAAACCATGCTGCTCCCGTAGCTGAGCTGTATAGACATCCCCTGTGGGCAGTTGTCAGCTCCTTTGTTTATATTTCTCTTGCAAAAAGCCAGATGGGAAACAAAAGTAGAGTTTGGACTGCTTCATATTCACCTTAAATCTTCTGTTTGCTTTGTGACATGTTACAGGCTGTCGGGAGGGTTACATTTGTCAATTGTGTACCCTGGACATTCCCTCTCATACACGGATAGAAACCGCATAGCCTGAACTTAAACACTTCAGAAACCCTCTGAGATTTCGGTAATAGGATATGCTTTGCTTTTCACATCTTGTCCTGGTGAAATACATGGAAATTCAGAATGCCTTGCCTGATACCAGCTCCTTAGGACAGCTACAGCTGAAAGCCAACCACCACCTGTATGTAAAACAAGCCTACACAAAGCTGTTGAACCAAAAGCTGGCACTTTGGGCAGTTTGGCATTATTTTAATACACCTGGAGTGATACCCCAGGAATTATGCAAATTATAACCCATTTTTGGTTATCTAACAAATTTTATATCTATTCCTTAGAACTTCATACATAACATATTTACAGACATGCATGTACACACATCCACAGGAAATGCTGGCACCATGTTGCACAGTGTTTTGTCACTTGTCCATAGTTCGTTATGTATACTTATCTCAAAATATATTTGTAATTAAAATCTATGAAATTAGTTCTTCCTCGATAGTTATACGCTTCGGCATTTGGAATATAGTATCTTTCTCACTAAATAAATACGAATTTTGGGAAGAGTTCTTCCAAACTGTTGAAAAAAGTTTGTTTATTCAGAAATCTATCCCATATCAGTTCTAGAAAAGTTGACCTACTAACTATGTGTTAGAGCACCTCTGGCAGGACCTATGTGATTTTTATTCCAGTGAAGCTGAGAAAGGACCTTCAGTTTTAGTACACAAGTATTGAGAAGTGTCAGACAGTTGTCCAAGAAAAACTCAGAGAATTTCGTTTTTAGCTTTCAGAATTACTGTTTTCCTTTTTACTGTTTTCTTACATGACCCATTTGGGTGACTTATTTCAGTTCACAAACAAAACGGTGGCTACTATGAGCAAGTCTTCTGTGCTCCATGGGAGCACACTGCATCTTTTATCCAGCTCCACCAGGGCTGCCCAGCACTTCATACAGAGAGCTCTAAGTTGCTAAAACTCTGTGAATACTAATGGATGAATTATCTGGTGCTATTCTTAGCATTCTGGTAGAAATGTGAGCCCATTTCCTGTTTAGTTTTGCGTGGTCTATTGAAGGAAAAAGTATCCTGTGGTTCTTTTTGTCTTAATTGCAACTTATCAGAGGACTGGCATCTTTTTTTCTGCAGATGCTCAAGCTGTCACTTGCTGTATGCAAATGTATCAGTATCTTGTTTCAGGTAAGTAGCCTTAGACCCAGTGGATTGAACTTAAATGGCATTAGAACTTCTTGTTCAGCAGACTACGTCAGACACTTAAATATATTCAGAAAAGCAGAGAAGCTTTAGCAAGTGATAAAATGAAGCTTGCACTCCTGTAGCAAGAAACCTTCCTGAAGTGGGCCTGATAAATTATCTTTTCATGTGTTGTTGTACCCTTGTGTCAAACCTTGAATTTTGCACACAGTGTTACATCATTTCCAGGATAAGAAGATGACTTCTTAATCTCCTTTTAATTCTGTATCTGGAAAATGGCTTTATTAACCTCTAGCTACTAAGCAATAATATATCTGATGTGCTCTGTGGTCCTGCTTACTTTCTGTTGCTCTCCTGGAAAAGCGTGATAACCTCTGAAGAAACTCAATGTATAGACAGACCAATGGAAGACCAGTTTTAACTATTAATCTAATAGTTTTCAGACACCTGTATTTAAATAACTGCTTCTGCTCTGTTCCTCATAAGTTAGTTCAAACACGGTATGTGATATTAAAAAAATGCAGATACCTTTATCAAAATTTCCATCTACAAGGATACTCCCCATCCAGACAGCTGTCTTTCTCCCAACTCTGAACACCATGGCCGTTCACATCTGTAGAACATGAGCATATAGCACAATGGGTAAATATTATTCAAGAGAAGGAAACATAAATTCGCTTACAAGAAGCTGTGGGAGGGTGTCCTGTTACATAATGACCATGGCTTTCCCAGTACTGAAAAACTCAAATGGCGGAGAAATTCAATGGCAGTGTGGTCATAGTAATGCCCACTGGAAAATAAGAGCCCTGACAATACCTACACAGTAAACTGGGCAAGATTAAGCAAGGGCAAGTGAGTTTTTTACAGCTCAGGAGAAATTTTGTGGAGTCATAGTGGTCAGCTCTCTAAAAATAGTGACTTACTGTTTAACAGCAGCTGGAAAGCCAGGAGAATTTTACAAATTATTAGGCAAAAAGTAGAAAACAGACGAGAAAACTTCACTTATTCCACTGTCCAAATTGGTGGCATGCCCGTGTTCTGGGTGCTGTCTGTAGCTCTCATCACCCACCTCTAAGGGACAGAAGCAGACTGAGAGGAGTGCATGTGGCCATGCACGCTGCCTCCTCCTTATTTCAGACAGGTCCATACGGACACGTCTGGAGAACTGTTGCCCAACAGTGTCTGCAAACTGCTGCTCTGAAGTCCTGGGAGGTGCCTGCAGTCAGCAGCTCGACAGCAGCCTACTTCTGCGTGTGAGTGGCACCGGGCTGTTCGTGAGGACTGCCTTCTGCTTCCTCAGGGTCTCCCACTGTGCTGCGGCGGAGGGCACAACTCCCCTCCCTGCAAGAACCCCGTGAGAAATGGAGGGCCACAGCCTCCCACAGACACAAAATACCTTCCACCAGTTGCTCCTGGAGAGACAGTGGCAGTGCCTGTGAATGCTGGAGGGCCAGCAGATGACCCTGGATCAGCTGAGAACTTCTGAGCAGGCCCAAGGCTCCATCTCCCTAGGGAGCCGTACTCTCATTTAATTTCCTAACCCTCTGTTTTGAGCAGTTATAGAGAGAGAGCAGAAAAGGCTGCACGATTGTTTAAAGGTACTTGGTCTGGATGCAAGGTCTGGCTCAGGAAGTGTTTAAATTTTTGGTTTTGAGTAGCTGAGATGGTGTAACATAATTCTCATATTCTTTCCTAAGAGCTAGCCACTACGAGAGAGGAGATACTGTGTTAATTGGATTTGCTGTTTGATCTAGCATGGCAGTTTTTTTTGCTTTTAGCAACAAAGGAAGAATCAGCTTCTTAGATTTCTAGTGCATGTTTATACAGACCGCTGACATTTTCTTCATCATCTGCTGTCTCATGATTTTGTTTCAAAAGAAGGGTAGGGCCGTGGTTACAGATACACTGGAATCCAAACATCTGGGATCTCTCAGAAGGTTTACGATGCCGTGTGGTGGTGTGCGGCTTTGCTTCAGTCACCTGTGTCTCAACCCAGTTCCCCAGTAAGGAGGTGGGAATCTCCTCTGTGATAGAAAGAAGGCTAGTTCTGTGGCTTGCTTCAAAAAGGGGGTGTTACTCCACTGATCTCAAATGGATTAAATCTGCAGTCCCAAGCTGAGGAATGGTAGCTCATAAACTCTTTGCAGTGATGTTATGAGGCTTGATTAATTGAAAAGAATTAATGGAAAGGAATTTAAATGGAAGAAGAGAAGTAAATGCAAATATTATGATTGTGTGGAAGAATCTTTCAGTTCAGTGTTGAGCTAAATGGCTCTGAAATGAATTCATGCTCCTGAAAAAAACTGAAGGGTTAAAATGACCTAATTCAACATCAACTAATACACTTCAATATGCATTAAAGCAGGTAGATTATTTTTTAAACAGTACTATCCAGCTAAGTGATGCACTTGTGCTCTATGATAGACTGGTTAAAGCTGTAAATGTCATTGTTAAAATGAGTATCTTTAACAGCTAATATCTATTAAAATGAAGCACTTAGGCACCAGAAAAGACAGTTTTAAACTGTTAGGTCCCTAAATTATTTTTGTACAATCAAAACGAGACTCTTAGGGATTAGGTGGCACAATGGGTTAATGCATTACTCTTCTGGTTGGAAGATTTACTATCATGTCCTGCTTAAAAATACAAGGGAGATGAGACTTCTGTTCTTCAGGTGATCCAGCATATGCGTTTCTAAAATATATTTTAATAGGATTGACTGTGATTTGCAAGAGAAGTAGTTGCCTGCTGCTATCATGCTTTGAGGAGGGCTAGGTTAGGACATGATTTCACAGTCTGGATCGTTCCCTTGATGAGCTGACGAAATAAACCATCCATTTTTGTAGCTCCGTTTTCTTCTAATGACACCTCATTAAAGCTACAGCAAGACCTGTAAATGGTTAAACTCAGGAGGTGAGAATGAGGCTTTTTTTCAAGGTCATGTAGTCAAAAATGAGGAGCAGGTAGGTGCCCACCTGCACAGGTAGGTGCAGAGGGACAGCGAACCATATAGAGGCATGTTACATTATTTGCATTGAAACCATCCAATTGGCTTTTTGGGTTGTGTTTGCTGTAGCTCACCTGAAATTTTTGGTCTGGCTGGATGCAGTGGAATATTTTTTTCTGTTTGGTGAAGACCCAAAATCCCTTGGTGCCCAAAATGTAATAGCTGCGATGCCACTGCTGATCTATTCTTTATTTGATTCTCCATGTTTACACTTGCAGAAAATATGAAATTTGAAAGCAGCTGCTGGTTTTATTCTTCTTCCATGCTGGTGATGCAGCCTTCTGAGTAAGCTGTTCTCCTCACTTCTGCTGCAGGTGTAATTTCCAAAGCAGACAGCCCCTTTCTCAGGCCATTCTTACCCTTAATTCCTCTTTTCATGCCCCTGCTTAGATGTAGTGTGTCACTAGTGAATGCATCCCAGCTGCTTGCTCCTGTTTATTTTGTTCCTGGCATTTGAGAATTGCACTCCCAGGTAAGGGCCTCTCAGCTTCTGAGTTGATTGTGAGTAGAGGGCAGACCATAGCACGTGGTGAGGGGATGTGTGGGGGGGTGGCATCCTGAAAGGGCCTGACGAACAATCTGCCATTTCAAACTCAGTTCCTGAGCTCTTCTTGGGACAGGATGTCAGCGTGCAGTTACTGGATCTTCTGGTTCTTCAAACACCATCCATTTACCTGAAAAACCAAGACAAAACTTTGTTTGTTTCTTCTACAGTATTAAATGTCAGTAGGTGAGGTAGGCGGTCCCGAGTGTTTGCTCTCCCACATCAATAGGAGTGAATACTTCATATATCTATTTCCTTCTCTTTTAACTTCTTGGTTCGTGAAGCCCCAAAAAGCCTAAAAGCCTATCCTGAGAAACTGCTAACAGGTTTAGGGAAAGTTTCACAGTCCCTTTTTATACATGGATTGGTAATAAATCCGTAAACTATTCAATGGACATGATGCCATACATTGTCTCAGCACAGCTTTTTTTTTTTTTTTTTCTCTGAAACCTTCCCTTTTTGGTGTTTATGTCAGGCTACTGCCATTTTGTCTTTCAGTTCAGATGGAGGGTGTTACACAAAAAAGTTGCTCTGCTTCATCTCCATGAAGAATTCTTTGTTTTTGTGAAGTTGAAGTAAAAGTGAGACAAGCAGAAGAGTACTCGTTTTGTTGAGCAGAACCTTAGCAAAGCGTGAATGCCAGCAGGCAAATGGTGTTGTGCATTTTCCAGCAGCAGCTCCCTCTGTCTTTCTCTCAACACTGCATGTGTGTTTGTGTGCACACATGCTAAGAGAGATTATTCTCACTTTGGCATGAAGTGATCCAGAATTTTCTTTTGTGCCTTCTCTCCCGCAGGATTGTGTGTTGCTGCCAGCAACCTGATAAGTAGATAGCATCTAGACAAGCAGCATCCGATTGTGGAGACTAATAGCAGTAATCTCCCAAGCAGTAGCAAGGTTTAGCAATAGCAAGGTAACTGAAGTTTGTTGGAACTCTTGTTTTCCATAAAAATCTCAGTCACAACCTTTTTGAGCATTGTGTGTGAGATGGCGGATAACTGCCTGCTTTGCTGTTCTCCGCCAAGGGCTGGTGCAGTGTTTCGGCCGTTCTTGGAATATCGCTCTGCAGAACCAGTGAGTCCATCCTTTTGCACTTAATCTCCATAGGAAAAGCTATACAGCCATATGTAAAACAGGAAATTCCTGCCACAGAACCATTAAATGTGTTCATAATTCTCATGGGTTGATTTTTAGATGAAATATCAGTTATGTGGTTACTATTTCCCAGTGAAAATGAATGTTTTCAGCAAAATATGACAAAGGAGGGGGGCAGCAGATAGAGCTGTTGCCCTTTTTCCTGGCAGGGTGAAGCGGGAGTGTAAAGTGTATCGGGTTGCGGCTTTGCAACACGCAAGAAGACGAGTCTGTTTGCAGAACTGGGTGTAACTGTCAGCACAGCAGTGGGACTTGTGGGTATCTTCATACAGATGAACACAGTGACAGTGTATTAGACTAATTTAAATTGTAAGAATAAATTATTTCCCTATAAATACCACATCAAATGATACATTTAGACACCACTTGGCAGTATTTTAAAGCTCTGAGTCAGTGGCAGCCCACATCTCAGTTTCTTTTAAGCACCCATTTTAGTATGTTCAGGCTAAGTTTCCTGGCTAATATAAAATTATTTGTATTTCATATTTGTAATTGATGCTTTTAATTACTCTTCATATACTTTAATAGTTTTCATATAGAAAACTGCTTTCTATGCAGTAAGCCGAAACTCCAATCTGCAGCAAAACTTGCTTGAGTCAGGTTTTTGCCAGGCTCTGTGTACCAGCCCCAAGTACTAAATTATGTTGGCACCGTTACAGTAATCAAGGGAATAATTGTGAAGGCAAAGTTTGTTGTAAGGAAACCAAATTAGGAGGGGAAAAGAACATCGTTTAAGAGAAATATTTAGTATGAACTAATCTTTTTGGTCTTTGTCCTCCTGCAGTAATGACTGTTTAACCATGCAGTATAATTATTTAAAACATGCTGTAGTTTATCCTGTGCAGATTAGAATCCTGCTTTATTAGAACGCTAAAAGGCCGCTCTTCAAAGGATAAGCAAATTAAAGTTCTGTCTTGCTGTTTACAATGCCAGGGTCAGATCGCTGATATCTACCAGCTTTAATGCGAAGCAGCCACAAACCCCATTTAGGTAGTCAGTTAAACACTTAATGGCTATTTAAATCGATGGGGGTCTGCTCGTTGCCTCTCGTGGTTGCTCACCGGCCCGTGGCAGCGTCAGGTATTTCCTCTGCTCCAGCTCACGGCAGATGCTGGCAAACTCCCCTTGGGCCTTCAACAGGAACGGGGCTGGTCCTGCTGAAGCACCGCAGCACGGGGCGAGTGTCCCGACATTTTTTCTGGAATGGCATCTCTCGTGGGAGTTCAGGTTGCTTCATACCTTCCACATGGTGATGAGGCTAACCCTGCTCTCCAGAAACAGCAGAATTGAAAGCTGATAGCATCTGAGCGCTCTGGAGGGGCTTGACCAGCTGGAACCTGTGGATATTTGTGCGTGACTCATCTTTGGTTTCTGCCTCTGCCATGAAGGTTCCGCTCGTCTCCGATTCCCTGGCATATCGTAGGTCTTCCTCCCTCTCCTTACTGCTACCGTGTCAGCAAACAGCTTCAACACACCTATTTAAGAGACAACAAGATTCAAAAAGTGTGTTCTTCCAATGCAGCCAGGACTAACCTTAGCTCCTGATGGTGTGAGTGTAACAATCCCACCCCAGGGGCCCTTCAGGCTTCCTCTCGTGGCATTTCTGCCAGCTTCAGTGGTCTGTAAGAGCTGGGAGGCTTTGGGGCACATCGCAGTGCTGAGCCTCCCTGGATTTTGTCCTGGGGGCTGTGCTGGAGGCTGGGGAAGGGTCCTGCAGCTCCAAGTCTGGGAAACAAGAGGTTTCGTGAGAGCTTTGGCTTGAACATGTAAATAAATAAAAGTGCCCAAGGAGATCAGAGGACCGAAAATAAGGGAAGACAACTGTTGTGTTATTGTTATTTTTAAATATAATAATTTTAAAGGCAATTTCATGATTTCCATGGAGTCGGAGTGGCTATTTTGGACCATATGTGGTTGGTAATGCTGTTTTGGAAAATCCACAAGTATTCAGATGATTGTGTGGATCCATTTCAGTTATTTTGGGGAAAAAAAAATTAAAAAGAAAAAAAAAATCAACCCTGCCTGCTTAGGCTTTTTCACAATATTCATATTACCTCTTAATCTTTGCCAGGCCAAATATACAATGAAAATGGCCTTTGTTTTTGTATTGCAATGCTTATGCTTCCTGTCCAATCCAAAGAAGTACAGGAAAATAAACAAACAAAAAAAGGATCAAATTTAAATGCACAGCATGCTTGCAGCTTTGGGTCTGTTTTCTCTGTGTTGCACTTCTAAATGTAAAAAGCATGCTTCCCGCCCAGACGGGGGTATAGCCAAGAGGGGAACCAAAATGGGGATACTCTGCTTTCTATCTCTTGCACAGATTTTATTGCGTGTTTGTTCTTTCATTGTTGTTTTCTTTAGTCTAAAATAAAGATAAACTAGACAGAAAGCAAAGTGGCCAGGCGCCACTGCACAATTATAATTAATTCACTGTTAATGTTTCAGACATTGTTACAGCATACATTGGAATTGCCGGGGCGGGGTGAGATTAGTTGGAGCTATTCGTGTACATACTACAGGAGAGTCACATTAAATACATACTCTAATTAATGTTTTCAGAATGAACACCAGAGGCAATAGTATGACTTACCACTCAGAGTAAAGGTGGTTTGTACTTCTGCTTCCCAAGTTTGTGCTGTGCTCTCACCTCCAAAGGTAGGGATTTGAGCACGCACTGTGCCAGGGCCTCATGGAACAAATGCACGCAGCCCATTCACAAACTGTACTTCACCACGTCCTACACTCATCTTAGAAAGGAGGGTGTGACTAAGACTAAGTCTGAATGTCTGCAGACTTAGCAAAGTTCATTATCAGATCTGGACTCCAGAAGCTTGAAAAATGGAAGGCTTCATTTTGTCAAGAGCAGTAGGGTTCAAGAACCCAAAAGTCCAAGTTCTGCAGTTTCAAGCAGAAGTGTAGAAAGGAAACCTGGTCGCTGCCCAGAAACTTGGAAAGAGCCAGGATATATTAAATCCAAGAACACTTAATGTAAAGAAGAGGTCTCAGTCCATAGACTATTTAAGTGGCTGGAGGAATGAAGTTGGTTTTGTACCTCCAAAAATATCTCTATTCATTATTTTCCTGCTGCCAGTATTTCCTGTGGGGAGAGGGAAGCTGTGAAAACTCTGATCAAATATGTAATGATATGTGCTATTACAAACCTTTTTAATTTTAACTAAGTCTTCTTGTGAGTATTGAGTCAGATTTTTCAGCTTGAGCCTCTAGTACTATATGTTTTGCCCGTGTGTCTCTCCAGTACTGTATATTTAAGCTGTGTGTCTGAGGTGTAAGATAGCCCTTTGTATGTTCAGTCCAAGGCTGCCTGAAAGTGTGCCTCTGCTGGCTAGGTTTTATCAATGAGATGCTGAGCTGCTTAGTGAGAAGGAAGTGATCAATGTGTAATTGAAACTCCTTTAAGCTGAGTTTTTAGGAGAATTTATAACCTGCAGAAATGTTCTCATCACAAATCCTTTTTTGTCTTTTTTTTTTTTTTTTTTTTTATAATCGCCTTTAAGGAATGACCTGACTGCCATCAATGAAAGGAGGAAGATTTGGGTTTTAAAGCCACGCACAGAGGTTCATGCATTTCAACATTTTTATTTTTTTGGCAGGGGCGCAAGGAGGGGCAGGACAGGCAGCTATTAAATATATTTCACACTGTATCATCATTTATGTGAGGTGACACAATCCACATTAAGTTTCGGGTGAATCCTGGTCTGCTGCAGAGCACTATTAGAGTACTTATTACTACTTCATTTTTGATCGTGGATGTAACCTGCATACCCTAATTTATGGCCATCTGGTCTGCAGACAAGAACAGCCCATATGATCGAGCTGCAGCTTCCCTAGATCATCTAATACATCCATGCTGTGACTTAAAGAAGATGACACAGCCGTACTCAGGAAAAACCCTTGAGCACCTCTAAGGGTACTTTCAGAAGAGGGGGGCTAACCTTACGCAGCTCCTTGCTCAGTGTACCCAGCAGGACTAGTCATTGTATCTGTTTATTCATTGGTGTTTGTTAACGGTAACTTTCATTTCATTTAGGATTTGATTTGTTTACGAACTAATAAATATGATTTATAAAAAATGCCTGTGGTTCACTAATTACTGCACATATGGCGTTTTCATTTTGTAAAACTGGCATTTGCTTTCTATTACGATTATGTCTCCGTTCACCAGTGCTAATTAGTTTGATTAGACAGATAACTTTAACCATTATTAGGACTAGATTATGGGAACTTTATATGCAGGGGAATGCAGGGAAAAAGGGTACATCACCAGTGAAGGCAGGTCACCAGTACAGAGTTTGCTCCCCATTAAATATTTTAAAATTACTTTTTTTGTTTTGTTTTGTTTTGCACATAGAAGAACTGAGTGAGGCAGTCACATTTAGCTACTTAAAAAAATCCAATTAAACACAGTTGTTTAGCATGAATTTGTTAATCAGAGTTAATCTTTCCAATGAATGCATAATTTGGAATTTGTGTCTAAAATGTTCATTTAAGAATGAGCATATTACAGACAAAATAAAAAATAAAATGAGATTCTCCTCCTTGGAAGTGGCTATCAATGGGGAGAAATATTGACTGTTTTGTGTTGATCCTCCTGCATGCTGAGGGACAGAAGTGAAATTGGATAAAGACTAAGAAATGCCATATGAAAACCAATGCTACCTGGGGTGAGCTGTTTTTCCCAAGAGTCTCTGAAAATAGTTGAATAGTGTCATCCGAAACTCTTCAGAAAGAAAAAAAAAAAAAAAAAGAAAAAAAGAAAAACTCCTATCTATTATCCATTTTAGGATAAAAATAGTTATCCAAGGCACCAGAAGTCTGATATTATTTGTTCAAATGAATTCTCTGTCCTAAAAAAGAGGCACTTTTTCTTTCCCAATACTTTAGAAATATACTTAGAATGTGACCCTTTGGAAGTAGTCCCTGAACAGTGTCGGGTTTGATTTCATCCTTTCCCTCAGAAAGAAGAGTAACTGATACCCAAATTAAGTAGCTGTGGGTACTTGTTTCATTAAGGTGGCCACTCTTTTGATTTTGGCCGATCGCCTGTATTCCTCCAATTTCTATATACTTGTGCAGTTGGGTTTGAGAGGCCAGATGGTGCCCTGCTCTGGATGCACAGTCCTACTGCAGGCTTCTGGGTCTCCTTGCAGTGCTTCTGTGGCAATATCATTTGTGAGTGGCCTTTCTATCTTTCTGCTTTCTCTCAAAGCAGTTTATAAGGGAAGGGAAAAGTTCTTTCCTGTCTAAAAAGAATTGTGGGAATATTATAAAAGACATAAAACTACTATTGGAGGGCAAACATGCAGAGAAGAGTAAACTAGATTGTTGCAGTATTTACTCTCTCTTTGGTTCTTCTGGAGGATGCCTTCTGCCAGGCCTTTCAAAGGAAACCTGAGACAATTTAAATGTCAAAGTCTCAGATTTTAACATGCATCATTATTGTTGGAGGCATTATGCTCCAGGAAAAGTTTCAAAATTGCAGTACTGTGTCTTAGGTGAATGTGAGCAGGATGGCCACGTTCGGAGATGGCAGAAATTGGCAGAGGTTCCTTACGTTAGTGTGATTACCCTGCTTTACACCAACTGGAAGTCTGGCCCTGGAGAATGAATATTTATGCCGTGCCAGGGAGGTTTGAATGCCACCCCCCCCCTTATTTTTTTTAAATGAGAATGAATAAAGAAAGGGCTGGGATATGCTCTGTGCTGATGAACCCAAAGCCAAATATGACCTCCCCTTGACCTTTTATGCATTTAAGTTGAAAAAGGCCATTCTGATACATTCCACTGGAGCTTAAAATGCCTATATTTCAATTCCAAAGGTCAAGCTCTCTTCTCAGTATACTGTATGACCTAGCCTTTGTCTCCAGCCCATTGATGTTGCCTGACTATGTTTCTTATAACCCAATGGCTGTTTACTGTTTTTCTGGCTAATGTAAGTGAAAGAGATAATTGAAATGATTTTGAGCTGTGTGTCAGTTCTGATTCTGATTATGTCTCCTGTGCTCAGTGCAGCTTTAGTGGCTCCAAACTCATTAAGTATCCAGGAAATTTTAGATTACTGTGTTAACTATATCTTAATTAATGTATTTATCTTAAATTCCACTGAAGCCCTTTTGAAGTTTTCTTTTATCACTCTGTGTATCTCTAATATCGCTAAATTAAGTCATTTTTTCTTCAACCTTTCTGTTTTCTTTGCCTTTGGAGGTTTTATTGTTTTTGTTTTGTTCTGAAAGGCCTAAAGTCAAAGGGAATGATTTTCAGGAAATGATGCTTTGTGCATGTTTACAAGCAAATCCCTACATCTTCAGTGGATTTTAGCACAGCTGCCTTTGAGTGAAGGGGCAGGGACCGGCACTTCATTTTCCAATCTGCATAAAGCTTTGTATTGGTGGAGCTATGTCAATTCACAGCAGTGACACTCCGGTCCAAAATAAAAAGGTGGTCAGATTGTTCTTGTTGCTAGTGGGGTACATGTCTTCTTACCTTCCTCTGGGCTTGAAATAGCCATGGTGCTGGGTGGTTCCCAAAAAGAGAATAAATGCGGTCCTGTCAAACAGGCTGGCAGGTCTTGAGTGTAATTTCTCTAGGTAGAATCACAAGGTAATCATTGTCTCTATAATCTCTCCAATTACTTTATAGAATAATATCTGATATAGAATAAAATCTATTTTAGCAGACTATTTTTACCCTCTCCTTCTCTTGAAGTTGAAATCAAACACACAGGAGTCTTTAAACACTTTGGTAAAGCTGGCAGAATGCTCCCAAATAATAATATAACCGATCACAAGTCTGGAAAGGATCTTATTATGGTCATAGTGTCATTTCTCTTGATTAACACAGCTCACTCAATCATTGCTGATGAGTAATTTACTAAGGGCCATAACCTGACACCCTGTTCCTGGTGAGATGTGCCTTACTGCACAGTCCTCGATAAACCTGGACCAGGAGATGTTCGTGTCCCACCCCTTGGCCATGTTTAGGTTCCCTCCAGTGATCAAATGAGAGGGAGCCCAGCCCAACTGGAAAGATAAGACAGCCTCCTTCCAGTGTGAGGAGAACTGATAAGGAGCTGGTCGATACATGATCCTCTTCAGTGGGCAGCAAGACCCACAGTTTTACTGTGGGGTGTCCCCTCCTTTTCTCCTGCTAAAACTCAAAATTTCTGTAGTGGAAACAGTATAGCACTGCAATTATATGGCAGAAGCCAAACTGGAAAACATACTTATATATATATATACATGTATATATATATAACAAAGACAAAGCAGTATATTTTTTCACTAATTTCACCCTCGGAAGGGGCGCCTGGTTTTGGTGATAATTTCTACAAGGTGGCACATAGCCAGCATACCAATTCTAGCCAGCGTCAGTGATACCTGGCAAAGGTAAGGGCAACTGCAATCACAGGGAAGTGTCAGGCAACTTTAGGAGCTGGTGATGCTACCAACTGCAGTTAGTACAAATGGCTGCTATGCTCCTGATCTTGGAGAAGCACAGCTATACACAACAGCTGATGTAAATAGGTGAATTCTGTTAAAACCAGCACACCTGCAATTACATACACCAACAGAGTGCTTGGATGCCAACAGTCTTTAGTAGTCTTCTTTGCTTTCAGCTATGAGATAAAAAATGACTCGTCTTACATTTGGAATTGCTGAGTAGGATGTAAGGGATTCTTTGTAATCACAATTTATCACCAGAACTCAGTGTAAGTGTCACCAAATCAATTGTGTGTCCAGCTCTCGATGTCTCCATCGCTGTTCTTTCACATGAAGCATGCACCTCTCAGTTCTGCATTCCCTGCTCGGCCACTGGAGCTCCAGAAGTTCCTGATGATAGCAAGCAGCCTGAGCTGACTTTCTGAGAACTTTCCATCCGTTATATTTCAGGTACTTCGCAGGTACCTTGGACTCTTCTGCTGGGACTGTGACTCAGCCTGCTTCAGCTTTCCTGAAACTGATTGAAGACAATGTAAGTGCTGATCATCTCTTTTCTTTGTTATGATGAGATGAATTTACTTTGTATTTTGGCAGAAACATAATCATAAGCACCACTGGAAGCTTGGTGGGAAATGGGTTAACCGTTTCTCTTACTGTTGTTGCTCTGTGTAGATATTTGGTATAGAAACCAGGTTAAACAAAACAAAGGTTTATTTCCCACCGTCACCACCTCCTGATTCCCATTAATTGTGAAAGAAAGAGGTTTGATGACTGAGTTAATGGATGAGTCAGGGAAGGAGTAAGTATTTCTTGGCCTTTGGATGAAGCAAGCTACTTTTTTGAACTTTGCCTTGGGCTTGTCTAAAGGAAGCTACTATGTGTTTTAGTCATTGTTTAATTGAGGGGAGTTGGTTTACTTCTGTTATATTTTTCCCTTAAAAAGGCAAAATATTCCTTGGATTTACTTGTTATTACTTTACAGTAGCAGCCATAGTGTGAGACTTTTATCCCAGTCAGAAAGTAAGTTTATGAAAGGGATTATGTGATGTTAAGCCTGCAATACCCAGGTTGGACTCAGAGATCCCAAACTGGTTTTGAACAGTGAAGTCCAGCCCCCACTCCTACATCTTTGAGAAAGAGGAGCTCAAAAGGCAGGGACAGACAGTTGGGTGTGGTAGTGCAACATGAGAGACAGAATAAAATACTTTATGAATACAATTACTTTCTCTATAAGCAATATGGCAAAAGTGGGGCAAACCAAGTTGCACATAAAGGTAAAAATATAGATAGCAATGTAGTTAAGCATCAACGTGAGGATGTAGTGTCCTTTCCTCTGAACAACCTGTAACAGGAAAGTTGATAATATCTGGGAGGTTAGCAAGTCTTTTGCTTGTCTCTTATACTCTTATTCTGTGTATTATTTTTCCTCTCCTTCTTTGAAGTTATTTGACAAGCAATTTTCATTTTGCTGTTCACAAATTGTGTCATGTACACTGAGTCACGGGCTTGTGTTTTTAGAAGGGTTATCAGTCACAGCCATCCTCATGCAGCAGTGTATGATTAGCTATGTTTTTCTGTAAAGTATTAATTTAACCAATGTTTGGACACAGTGAATAAAGAATCCTCAGTGACAGCATGCCAACTGACAGGCAGATACTGGGTGGTAACCTCTAGACCTTGTCCAGGGCTATGCCAGTCACGAGGAGTCTGGGGGCAAAGAAACCCCCCATACCAGAGACCCTCAGGCACTGATGTGCATGGGAATAAGTCTGTAGTCCTTAGTGAGACCAGTCCAGTCGTCCCAGAAACCTGTTGCAGGCATTCCCATCACGCACTGTCAGCCTGGGCTCTCCTCTGCAGGAACACACTTCCATCTGCTTTGGGGGGCAGTAAAATGCCCAGTTTGTGGGCATCCAAGGGCTTCACATGTGTACCTACAGTGGTGAGGGCTGCCAAAAACCAGGCCAGGAGAGGTGGGTGCCTGGGTGCCTCAGGGAGCCGTGACAGCCCTACCAGACCGTGCTGCCTTTGTCTTCCGCTGCCACTCTGGTACCTGTAGTTTGCCTTGGTAATCGACCAATACAAGCTGAAAAAGTGGTGTCAGCCTAAGCTGTGAATTGACCTGCTTTTGTCAGTTTGTCACAGTTTTATTGCTACTTTAGCACAGTGCATGCAAGTTAAAGCCCGGCACTTCTGGCACCCAGAGAGAAGCCTGGTGGGCTGATGTCCTCGGAGCAGTTTGCAATTGCAGAGGGGTTCCCTTTGTTCCTAGCCAGCTAGCCCAAACACAGATTTTCATCCCAGCCAAAAGAGCAGCCTGCAGGCATGCGGCTGTGGTGTTTTCCCACATCTCCAGTAATATCTGGAATTCATTTGCAGTGGTGCTCAATAAGATTTCCTGAAAATGAGATCAAAATTGTGTCCCTTCCTAAAGGTGACTGTATTAGACACATCTCTTTGTAAATGTTGAGTTTATTACAGGAACGATAAGGCTGGGGTCTTTAAATCAAGACATTTTGAATGTAGGAGACAAAGAATAAGAGAGAACTTTGTGGCCTTTTATGAAAGACTCATCTGAAAAACTAATTTAGCTTCCTGCACAGCAGCAAATGTATCATACAGTTCACCCCAAAACTAGCTGTATGAATGTGTGTTTATACCTCCTATTTATACCAAGGTTTCAAAATAAGCTTTTTGAACAAGCTGTGATATTTTATTTGGTTTCCTTAAGCTAAGAGTATTGCAATGTCAGACTCTGTTTTCTTAATTGATTGTAACTTTTGCCATCCTCATATCGCAAAGCTTATGATGAATGAATGCTATGTTGCCCAGTGCCTTAGCAGCTTGTCCCAAAATTTGGCTTAGAGTGCCTTTCTCATATCTTTGTTTCTCACACAAATATCTTTACTGTTGCTTCTGATAAATGAATAATTTCCAGCAGCTCAGGATGCTTGAAAATAGTCATGATCCAGCCAGCGTGACTGGGTGACCCTACAAATAGCAAACATCTGAATGTGGCCCGGCATGTATAAACAACCCTCCAATAATAACTTGGTGTGTGCAGTCCAGCAGGTGGGAACAATCCTATAGCTGCATAGCTAAATAAGCTGTTGAGTGTGTGATGGAAGCAGCAGATTTGAATGACTTCAGTTTTCTTAGTTTTACATGTGCAAATACCAGTTGTTTTTGTTTTTTTCTTTTTTATTTTTATTGAGTAAATACCATTCCCTAGATTTGCAGACCTGTGTTATTTTTCATCAACAGCATCCAATCTGTTGCTAATTCTGGAACCTGTCCCTTTCTCTGCAGCTCTGCTCCCAGCTCTTAGCCATGCCTAAGTCCTCTTGCACCTTACTGCTCCTCCAGCAGCTCGGCCCGCATGATGAAGTCTGTTCATAAGGAATAGCCTCCACCCCCGAGTATCCTGAGCAAGCCCTAGTTATTATCAGCTTTCCTCTTGGAAAGAGGTAAAGTAAAGCTCAGAGTGTGAGAGAGACTAAAAATGAAGAAATGTTATTGTTATTTCTGAATGGTATTTCCATATGGTCAGGAAGCAGAAAGATGGTCAGGTTATGTAATTGACTTTGCAAAAAAAAAAACTTCTTGAGCTGGTAAATTAAGGTGGAAATGGGGGAAAATAAAAGCTTTTAGGTTCAAAAATGAATGTGACGTTAATTTGATGGCAGGACGGGCGGAAGCAGGGTGAGCTGGCGCAGGGCAGTCGCGGTGGCAGGGCTCGCAATGCCGGGAGCAGCAGAACGGGGGCAGGCACCCCGGGGGGGTTGGGGTTACCTTCCCATTTCAGTTCTAACCTGGCCCGTGGTCATTCCCCACAGTGATTTCCTTCACGTTCGCTGCGCTGTCATCTGTCTGGTAGTGTTTGAATTTCTTTGGCAACCTTAAGCAGAGATTTAATTGTGCAACAGCTCGTTTCCAAAAGTGTGACGTTTGGCCAGAGGGCTGCTGTCCCTGGGGGTGTCGTGCTCCTGGGATGCCGTGCCTGGAACCACCCTTCCTGCAGGACTTCCCCAGCCTCCTTGCTGAGCCACGGTCTCTGAAAGAACGTGTGTCAAATGGTGGCTGAGAATTAAAACAAAATCCTTAGTGTCTCTGTAAGCCTCGTCTGAATGAATGCACTAGTCTGCGCCATAAAGGCCACTGAGGAGTCCTTGCATGCAACCTGGCCATTGCATTTGAGGCTGTCCCCTGCTCATAGCAAATCTTTAGTTTCAGCTGCAGGGAAAATACTCCACAAATCTCTAGATTCCCCTCCTTCCACCCCCACTTGCACCAGGTTGAGTATTTAAGCCACCTTTCCTTTTATTTCTGTTTGTCTGTCTGTCTATCTGTCTGTCTCTCTAAAAATAAAAAGCAGGATCTATCCAGTCAAATGCAGTGAAACAAGAAAATGCTCAGATATTTTAATACCCCAGAGCTACCCTTGGCAGATAAAATGACGAAAATGAAATTTAAAGCACATCTGATTTACCTGTTGTTTGTGTGACTCAAATACCTATGTTTAATTTTGTCTATGGATTGGAAAAAGTTAATTTCAAGCCTTGTTTCTCTTGCTAGCAGCAACAACCTTTTAAACTGAGTATTACTGGTGAACCATATAGAGCTGGTTAAAAAAAATGCTTTTCAGTTCCACCATGCAGTTGTTCGGACGACAATTATGGCAG
The DNA here is from genome assembly GCF_009769625.2 of Cygnus olor. Taxonomy (NCBI): domain Eukaryota; kingdom Metazoa; phylum Chordata; class Aves; order Anseriformes; family Anatidae; genus Cygnus; species Cygnus olor. The sequence continues at coordinate 63,159,274 of NC_049173.1, read as the reverse complement.
CTGAAGTTTAATCATAGTGTTTGATAGCTCATTTTCTCAATGTCAACACGAGGCACTGTTAAAAAAATGAATTCTTTCATTTGATAAGCTGGCTCCAGAGCACTGGGCTCATTCAATAGGAAAACTCTTTCACAGGGCTGCAGCATGCATGGTTTTTCTGTTCCCTTTTTCTTCCCCTTTTTTTTTTTTTTTTCCTGAAAGCCACCCAAGAAGAGATTAATCACGAGGGGGAAACTCAGCTTCACCCTCTAGCTGCAGGTCGCAATTTTTATTTGTATGGAATTGGCTTTTGGAAAGCTGAAGGCTGCCTGAGGGCAGGGACCTGATATAAGAAGAACCTGAGAATGAAGCAGCAGGGATTGATTAGCCTACTTCATATCCCACACTCCATAAGCACACTCCAACCGCAATCTAACACACCGCTGAGCTGAATAGACAAGAGAAATTGGATTCCTTCCTAATATTTAACCTTCAAGTCAGCTCTAACAGTTGTTGATATGTTGTTCTACCAGCAAGTAACAGTAGCTTTTTTATTCCAGCACCCACCCACACACATATATATACAATTTTATAAGTTATATGCTATATATTTACATATTTTCCATTTTCAATCTGTTTCAGAGCATGGTTTATCTAATCCATTTCAGTAAAAGTTTCAGGGAAGAACAAACTGACCAAACAATTATGCATAAAATTGGAGTGAGAGAAGGGAGGAAAGGAGAAATAAAAAGTAGAAAAAACTCATTGTCTGTTTCATGCCTTTCAAGGTCTTTTTCACACAGCCGTTTTTCTTTTACCTGTAATTTTCCCAGTTCATTAATTGTAGGAATCGTCTGGTTCGTATCTAGTGATATGGATGCTGCCGGCTCTCATGTGGTAGAGGCTTTATTTCAGATTTTTATACGTAAGCCAGAGGTGCGTTTTTGGAACGGTTGGGCTTTCACTGGAGTTTGCTAGACCTGGCACTTCTAAACTACAAAGCTGCAGGTGCTGGGAGGCTCCTGGCCTCCCCTGGCCACTGGGAGGCTGGCACTTGGCCTCGCCGCATGTCCCCACGGCCCGGCCACTGGGAGCGGCCTAGGCTTCCGAGCCCCCGTGCGGTCTGGGCAGCTGCCCACTCTGCCTCTGTCCCAGCAGGCTCCCCGGGGGGCTCTCCAAGGAGCAGTTCTCTGTGGATTCCTGGTCTGGGGAAAGTTCACGTTTCCGACTCGTCATTTATGTTTGGAATGAGTAAGAAATGGGAGCTGGAGATTTTCCTCAAAATGATCGCTTTGATTCAGGCTTAGCTGCACTTTTGTCCTCTCTGAGCAACTGAGGTACCTCACAGCAAGTTCTGGGATTGCCTCTAGCTCTGAAACATGGGTTCCCTTTAGTTCATCTGCTACCCCAAAGCCAGGTGCACGCCCCTCACCACCTCATCCAGCCTCGCTCCCGCTTGGATTTCTCCATATGGATCCAAAGTCTTGTCCTGGCACAAAACATTGCAGTGCAGAAATTACACCATCCAGAAAGGTGCCTGCTTCTGTGCAGAGCAGTGGCACAGCCATGGCCCTGTGTGCAGTGGGGCTGTGCCAGGGGCTGCAGGGGTACAAAAGGGCAGCTGAGGTTAAACCCGGCCCCTGGGAGTGAGCTGAGCCCTTTCCTGCAGCACCCACGGGATCTGTCTGCACAGCATGGTTGGGCTGCCCCGAGGTGCCCGGCACAGGTGGGAAGCTTTGGCCAGGCCGTCCTTTCGTGTTTCTGTGGTGAGAGAGGGCACTGAGTGCTTCTGCCCTCTTTGCAGAAAGCACCGCTGAGAAATAATTGTGAAGCCTTACACAACACGCTGTGTAAGTGGCTTAGATCTTCTGGAATTGGGCAATATCATTCTGCAACTAGTAATGAAAAAAGGTTGCCTTAATATATACAGTCTATTGGGAGAATAAGCTGCTGAAACAGCTCCTGCTGCAAGCAAAGTGAAATTTTCATGTAAACATCTTCAAATATTTTTATGACCCATCAGTTTGAGTTTTATAAGTCAATATATGAGTGAATACACAAAGTTTCTCTCTTTGTTTGCATATCTTGCCTCTGCTGAGTTTTAAATGTTCATGCTATGTGGACAAAATCCAACTCTACATCTGTTTATGGCATATGTAGGCAGCACCATCTCCAAGATTTTTTTTTTTCATGTCTTGTTGAGCTCAGTAGCTTTGGGAAAAGGAACTCGCAAGACCTGAGCTTGCTTCACTGTGCCCTCATTCTGACAGCTGGTTCCCCAGAGCAGCTTGGGATCCTCTGGATCTGGATTTTATGCTCAAGTAGGAGAGAAATGAAACTCAACTAGCCCTACCTAAGCAAGCAGACTGACAGACACCTCTCCCACAGGTGCACGCCCGGATGGTAAATATGTCCATGCCCTTCTGACCACAATGATGTGACTCCAATCTGTGGATCTGGAGATTTTAACTCACAGAATAAAGACACATCCTGGAAAAAAAATAGTTAAAAAGTGCACCAGTGAGGCCTATTGATGAACATAGTTGGCATTAATGAGTCTCCTAGTTCTCCACTAACTTCTTGGGGAATCCTGGAGAAATCTACAAACACAGGCCAGCCTTTCCTTCAGCATGATTTCAGCATTTAGTCCACCAAATCCATGGATCTGTTATCCCACATGTCTACACCAGGTGTCTTGTCTCTACAATTTGAGCTGCTGCTTTAATAGACAATTTTACACCTATTTCTTGTACCCCTGGTGCAGACATAATGGAGCTATTACACAGGGCCAGACTTTGTTCACTAATTTGATTATTTCTGTTACTGATTAGGGAAGAAAAGGAGTGCAGGAAAGATAAAATGTTTTTTATTCTAAAATACTTGCATGACAACATTTGACAAGTGACAGAGCACTCCAGCCTTCACGATGGGAAATAGAGATTTAGCAGCCTCAAAAAATTTATGGGAGCAAGCTGATTTTGATCAAGATGTTTGAGAAATAATGCTAATGTTTCCTTCTGATAAAGTTGAAGTCTTTCATGGGATGGAACGGCTTCAGTTGAAAGGAAGTGCTGGAACTATGTCCTAAAAAGTGACTTTGGTATAGTCAGGCAGATATTTTCATTTGCTGGAATTTTTGCCCAGCATGAAATTTTGGACCATTCTGGTGCGGGACTTTCCTGAGGAATTAGAGCTGTGGCCTTTGATGTGCCCCAACACCATGGGTTGTGGTGCACAGGGGCACTGGTGGCAATAAGCAAAGCAATTCCCTTTCCTCTACGTTGGAAGAAGCTTTTCTGTCACATAGGCTTTTTAAACGCACTCGGTCCATGTGTATGTGTGTGTACGTACACATTTTATATGTCGCTGAGCCTCCGTGTTGATTCTGCACATTCACAACAGTCTGCTGCTGCTAATGACTCCCTGTGCTGTGTTAGCGATACCAGCCAACTAATTCGGGATTTGTCCCCTGTGAGCGTGCATACCTGATGGCGAGTACATAAGACTGCAGGTTATAAAAAAGCCATTTTATTAAGCTGAAATATAAATATGCATTTGTGTGGTGATCCCAGCATATTCTTGGTTGCTGGTCATTGGAAAGACCGAGTGCTGCGGAGGGCAGGAGGAATGGAGCTCCTCCGATGTGCTTGAAAGACAGCACTTTGTACATCTCCCCCACATGACATGTAGCAAGGTGCTGGCTGCAGGTTATGTAGCTCGTGCTCTGGCTCAGTATTTCTAACAACTTAATGAATCCTATGACAAATGTAACTAGCGTTTCAGTAATGCAAGGTTCAAGTTTGTGTTCAAAGGGAGCGAGGCCCTCAAAGGGATGTAGCTCCTGCTAGGCTACATGCTGTAAAGCCTCAGCTGAGGCCCTGCCTTTACCTAGGAGTTTACAGCCCAAACAGATTTTTACAAATGAGGAACCGAGGCAAACCACTCAGGAAATGCCATGCCCAGATTGCATGGAGGCTGTGTGACAGACAGAAAATGTGTGGTGCTATCTTCCTGTCCAAAAGTTGGGTTACTTCCCTGACCTTACTGTTGCGGAAACCTTGTGGGAGGTGAGTAGCCTTCCAGGAGTGGGATGCCAGACTATTTCTTTTTCCCAAACTAAATTTGCCCGTGCCTCTAGAAGCTCGCCAGTAATCAGGAAACAGTGCTTTCTGAGGAGACGAGATGCTTCTCGTGTGGCAGAGTTGCAGATGGAGTGTGAGAGCAGAGAGCGGCTGGGGAAGCTCTGTCCTGCACCGAGCCCCTTTTGGCTACCACCGGTCCCTGGTGTCATCACCCCCAAGTGCCACTTGAAGCCCACTGTCACTGCTGGTAGAAGACACAGGGAAACTCGTGTTCACAGTACTGCTGGAGTTAAGCACAGGTAGTGGTCTTTCTGAAAAAGAGTTAGGAAAGCAGGATCTGGTTGAAATTACCTTGGGAACAAATAAGTGAATGCAAGTAGAAGGGAGATGAAAAATACACAAGAAATAAAGTAATGGCAGTTAGATGAATTGATAAAAATGCCAGGTTAGGCTGAAGTGAGCCTTATCTGAAGCCACATCCTAATTGTGTTGGCCCTAATCTCATCAACAGCCAGACCCTAATGCTGGCAGCATCCCCACAGTGTGGCAGAACCTTGTTGGACACAGGCTACAGCCTGGCCAGAGCAGCCTCTCTGCTAGTAATAACATGCTCTACAAGATAATCCAGTCCTTCTGAGAAGCTTAATTTATGATTTTGTAAAAATTGCCACTCTCTTCTGGGTGTGAAACTAACTTGAGAGGATTTAAGTTGAGTGTTAGTAATGCCACTTCTGTGGCAAAGCCATAACCACGTCGAGAAATAGAAATAGGAAATAGTGAGGAAAATTCTGTGTAAAGCAGGAGAATTCTTCAGGTACACTGGTAAAAGCATGTTTTATTGGACATGATTATTTTTCTGTGCTGTTTACTCAATCACAGTATCATCTCCATCCCCCTTTTCCTCATCTCTGCAGCCCCTGTTCCTTCACATGCTCAATAGAACTAGGTATATATGTATTCACCATGACCCAAAAAGTAAATTTTAGTCAGCTGCATCGATTTGTTGTTGTTCAATGCATTATACCAAATTTCAGATGCAGCGAACAACCAGTATACCAACTTCAGCAAACAGGGCTTTTGTTCAGTCACGTTTCTGTCGTTCATGTGCCCTCCTGGCTGGCGCAATGACAGCCTTTTTGCTACAAACCTTACCAAAGAATGCAACTTGTCCTCATTGTTCTTGCCTTACACCCACTGCTTCCTTCTGGCATTTCTGTTCTGTGCCTGGTTTTCCACCTCTCGGTGGAATCGTTCCTTCAAAGGCTCCACTTCCTTATAAGATCCTTTTCTCTTCTCCATCCATATAGTTGTCCACATAGGATTCCCCCTCTCTCTTACTTACTTTTAATTACTCATCTCTTCATTTCTTGGTTCCTCTTAGTTTTTTTCCTACTCTTTTAGCACCTACATCATCCTGCATGCTCTCTGTCCTTTTCGTACAAACATGTCTCAAAGATGATGCACAGTACTTGACCTACAGCATCTTTATTTAATTTGAATTCAACAGTTCTTTCTAATAAAAGCAACCTCAAAATGTTTTCTGCTTTTTTCACACCATTTTTGTGTGTTCCCTTGCCAAGACGCATCTCTTTGACTGCCCCTATTTCTTTACACCTCCTTCCAATCAAATTAGTACAATTTTCCCCGTGAAATTACCAGCTTCTCTGTGTCCACTCATTCCCCCAGAACACTGGTTACTGATGACATCTGCAAGTAAACTATGCTAGACTATAGGACATATATTTTATCAGACACACCTATTAGACTGTATTCCTTTGCATGTTATTCTTAAAAATGTAACCCCATTCTGCTTAAGAGGTCTTTAGAAGCTGTGCCAAATAATGACTACATTAATTACAGTTGCATGTCTGCACTTTGAAGAAAATGCTGTTTCTACTGTGACACTGTTTTCATCCACTCTGATGGTTTTTTATTCCCTGGGAAAGTAAAAGATCAGAATGCTTCTATTAACCTGTTTCTCCTGAATGCTTGAGTAGTTAAATTTTAGGTCACTACATTGATTCACAAGGCAACAAGTAAATTCCTTGGTTGGTAGGTATCTGCCAGTTGACTAGGCTTTATCCATTTCCATCCTGCGCCTGCAGCAGCATAATATTTCCATTGCAGTCAGCTTATGGGTGCAAATGATCACATCTGCATCTTGATTTATTCCTCACTAGTTGGAAATATGCAGTGTCAAGTATTCAGTGAATTTTGCTAGGTCCTAATGAGGATTCAGTATATCATGATTTTCTTCAGCTTCAGTCTTGTAGAAAAGTTTTTCTGCATATCTGTCTTTTCAAATCAAAAAAGATATAGTGTGCTGGTACATAGTATATTTTACATCCAATAAAGTTTCAGGCTATGCTGAAGAAGAAAAGAAGAACTGTGTGGTTCAGCCTCACCACTAATACCGCTGCGGTATTGAGGAGAAGTAGAAAGAGGTGGTTGGGCGATTGAGGACTAACCCCTGGGCCTGGCTGAGTCTCAGGTCAGAAGATGGCAAGAGGGATTTTTAAGGCCTTTAAACTCTCTTGAACCAGATGATCAGTAAAAAATAAAGGGTCAATAGCAGAGTTTAGGGCTCCAAAAGGCTGTTCTGAATTGCTCAATATACAACAACCTATATGTTCAAGTGGTTTGCAGGTCCAGTGTTGCTAGAACATACTGTTTTCTTCCCCAAATCCTTTCCTTTCTGACTTAGGTGCATGGGAGAGGACGTGAATAGCACCCTTTTATGGCACTGAAAGGCTCTGTCTAGAGTGATAGGAACTGCAGCAGTCTTCATGGATAATGTGGATTTTTTTGTGATGGCAGAGTGTCCCTGGCCAAATTATTCACTCGTCCAGGCATTCGTCAGTTCAGGGGCTCAGAACTGGTCCTGCTGCTTGCTTAAGAGTGAGGTGCCAAGAGGTGCAGTAGCTGTTATGAAAAGATATCCTCTCAGTCACTTAGTTAAAGTCAGATTGTCACCAAGTTAAAATTCTGATATTGCTGTCCATCATACTAAAACGCGATAATAGTTCCCGTAAAGTTAGTAATCCTCGTGCTTATGCAGTGTTATGTAGTAATACTCCTGACCAGCGTAAGCATGATTTGGTTATTATGTAGAAGAGTTATAATAAGAAATATGACTGCAAAAGCAAAGCAGTCAGTTGAAATTGGTCTATAATTAAATGCTTAGAAAATTCTGTGCTTAGCTCATTTTAAAATCAAGTGCTTCTTTGTAGCAATTTCCTTTCTTTAATTACAATTTCCTGTCTAGTTTGACATTTACAATGCAATCTTGGGGGACATGTTTGTGATTTATTATTCTTGCTCCTATCAGGATATCACTCGGCAGAAATGAGTTTATAAAATAAGAGCTCAAATTATTATGGCCTTTGACCAATAAAGCTGGCTCATAATTTCAGGCCTGAGAAAAGATTAACATTTTTGACAATCAAACGCAGAATAACCAGTGGGGGACAATTTTGAAAACTATTTCAATTTTCTGAAACATTGTACATTTTTAATAAGGAATATATAACTGTGTGTATATCGGAGCACAGACTTAAGAGTAGAAAGAGCAACAGTGAATTGTAAAGCAAACCTGAAAGGAAGACTTTAACATCTAACATTGTTTGGCCTCCTCTGAATGAAATTGAAACTGCTAAATCAACATTACTTGAAAGTTACCTAATGAAAGAGATACAAAAGCTCAGATAAGTTCACAGCAATGCATTCTCCCTTTTTTCAGCATTTCTGTCTCTATGGGCTAATTCGTCAATTCATCCAGAGGAGCTAGAGGAAATGTTTTGTTTAGTTTTCAAATCTTACTGAACAAATTTAATTCTTTATTATTACTTGTCTGTTGGGGTCTTTCATTTAGAGAAACAGATGCCCCTGCTAAACTGCATATTGCATATTCCATCCTGCTGTCACTGCTTTTCCAGTGACTTTCTTTGTCCCCGATTCAGGAAAATGTCATTGTTCAGGACAACACAGAAGTCAAAATGAATTCTCCATGACTTCTGCACATGTTCAAAGTTAAATGTGAACTTGTATGTAACACAAAATAGGCTTCCTGCCTTGTGTTTTTGCGGAGTGGGTTCTTAAAACCTCTATCCAAAGTGGTAGGTGTGTTTTTAGTGTAAATTTGATGTAATGTCAAAATGGATGGCCTATAAAATTAGATTGAAGGAGAGAGAAATGGTATTGGCAGGGAAGAAAATCTGTATCTTTGGAGATTTTTAAAACAGCTCGTGTACACGTTGCTGAGAAGTGCAAATGCTTAGCACCTCTCAAAGTCAGGCTGCTTTTATTTAGATGCCAGCATATAGAGTTAAGTGCTTATTTTTATGTGCTGTGAATTAAAATCATTATTTTAAAGAATCTGTCCTCCCTCATGCCCAAGGAGATGAGAAAACATGGTATTTGTTACTTCATTTTTGTAAGGCGAAAGCGAGGAATGGTGGCACAGCTCTGACCCCAAATAGTTCCATGTTAGTGACAGGACTAGGGGTCCTGCCACCACATTTCAGAGCTGCTGGTCCCCAGCTCGGCTGCCTGGACCATGTTCCTGAGTCACAAACACACATGATTTCTTTCTCTGCCCTTCCAAAGCAATGCTCTCAGAGCCAGTGGTGTTCCATTGGATGCATTTTACTTGAGTGGCAGGTTAAAGTAGGTGCATGAGCATCTCTCTCCAGGGCACCTGTCTCTGGTTTAATGCAATACTCATTGTGGGGAAGAAGTAATACGGAAATTGGATGCACCCAAGAAGGGATGGTGATGAGCATCTGCACTGCTGCCTGGTGCAGGGGCTGCGTACGACCCTGCTGGAAGCCTGCAGGCATGAGGGCCTGCCATCTCCCTGGGGATAAAAGACAGCAGGTGGGCGTGCCTTTTAAAATATGGAACTCGGTGGGGAGAAGGGGAAGTGCAAGTCTATGGAAATGCAGTTATTGGCTCAGAAAAATGTCTGAGTAGTACTTAGAAGGAACATGGTGTCTGGAGTCAATAGTTACTAAAGAGGAGGGGATGAAAGTTGAGCAAGTAATGAGACCAACGTATCTTCATCATCCAGTGTCGAAACCAATTTGAGTTTTGATGGCTGGATATATGCTTGCCTTTGGACTGTAACCATTAACAGTGACTAGAGAGCCATTTTCTGCAACTTCTTCCATTTCTGAATTATTTTTCTTACAAAGTTACCTTTGGAGGGAGAAGTGCTTATTAACCTGTCATCTCTGCAGCTTGATCTTAAGACAGAAAATAATCAAGAATGCCATTATTGTCTAGTCTAGGAAGGCTTGCGTTATGAAGCAAAATATTTTCTAGCTATGAAAAAGCTTTATGCAAATTGTAATACTGCAGAGTTTACATAGGATCTGCACACGCCGGTATAAAAATCCACCAAAACTCTCTGTTCAGAGTTGGAGCTACAACAGGCCATGCTCTGTCACCCCTCAGGAGATGCTGGCTGAGAGGCTGGTACAGGCAGGTCAGTCCAGAGGCTTCAGCTTTTCTAAACTTCTAGAAAAGAAGGTCCCCCTGAGGAGGATCCAGTTCAGAAATCCACGGTGTGATCTTATTTGGCTTGAATTCCTAAATGGAAAGGATAAAGCCGCCTTTCCAAAGTCTTCTCCCTTTACTTTGAGGATTATGACGTACTCTTTAATTCTGGGCTGACCGAGCTCCCAGACAGAAAGAAAAACACGGTTAGGAGATGAGGATCCTTTGCTGATGTGAATCAGCAGAGCTTCACCGGTGTCAGTGTAATGCTGCTAGTTTATACATGCTGATTACTTGGCCCTTAAAACAGCAAGGTTTTCCTGGAGTTGTGTGTTTTGACTCTCTTGAATTTTTCAGTCCACATATGGATAATATATATGTGTATTACTTGCACACAAATGTTTTGGTCTCCGGACAGAAACAGTCATTAGGGTGCTGGCAGAATTTCCCTGTGAGAATGTTACTCTCTGAAAGGTCATACCAGTTACTCTTTCAGCCACAGCCAGTGACAAATCCAGCAGCCTAACTTTGCTCAGGAACATGCCATAAACAAAGGGAAAGAAGGAAAACCATTTTGTTGAATGAGAGTTCCCACTTGGCATTGTCACTGTAATGAGCCTGCCATAGATTTATGTGTAATAATTCTGTTGTCCTTCACCACCACTAGCAGTTCTGTGGTCGTAGCAGTCTTCTATTTGACTTCATTGCAGTTGTAGTTTTCCTGGTAAAGTGAAAAATGAATATTTGTAGGCTTCTCTTCCATTCCTACCAATTGCCTTTTATGTAGTATCTAGAGTTTCTCCTGCAGAAAAAGAAATGGTACAAATATCTCAAGTATCGATTCCTTTTTGGTATCAATGTTCCTTTGTCTGTGGACAACAAATGAAAAAACAGTCTGGTGGGAAAACAGGCATTCTGCTGTTGTATTAAGGGATGCCTGTACTGCCTTCAGCAACCGTGATGTATTAGGAGAACAAGATTTTCAACATGAGGTATGTTAAAAATCCTCTCCTAAGTTCTTTATTTAGGTACTTACTTGTAAGCAGCCTCATTTCCAAGAATGCCAAGCAATCAGCACTCCTCCCTGTTTTCACACAGACCTTTGGGATTAGAGCTCCTCTCCCAAGCAGTACTTGTAAATTCATATGGAGGCATTGATCTGCATGATCTGCAGGCATTGGGCTTTGTGTTCTTCACAGTGAAACTAGTCACATGGGCCTGGAGAAAACATCGACTAGTTTTAACACCTGAAGAGAATCACAGAATCACAGAATCGTCTAGGTTGGAAGAGACCTCCAAGATCACCTAGTCCAACCTCTGTCCTAACACCAACAAGACCTCCACTAAACCATATTACTAAGGACTACATCTAAACGTCTTTTAAAGACCTCCAGGGATGGCGACTCAACCACTTCCTTGGGCAGCCCATTCCAATGCCTAACAACCCTTTCAGTAAAGAAGTTCTTCCTAATATCCAACCTAAACCTCCCCTGGTACAACTTTAGCCCATTCCCCCTCGTCCTGCCACCAGGCATGTGGGAGAATAGACCAACCCCCACCTCGCTACAGCCTCCTTTAAGGTACCTATAGAGAGCGATGAGGCCTCCCCTGAGCCTCCTCTTCTCCAGGCTGAACAACCCCAGCTCCCTCAGCCGCTCCTCGTAAGATTTGTTCTCCAGACCCCACACCAGCCTCGTCGCCCTTCTCTGGACTCTCTCGAGCACCTCCATGTCCTTCTTGTAGGGAGGGGCCCAAAACTGAACACAGTACTCGAGGTGCGGCCTCACCAGAGCCGAGTACAGGGGGACAATCACCTCCCTAGACCTGCTGGCCACGCTGCTTCTTATACAAGCCAGGATGCTGTTGGCCTTCTTGGCCACCTGAGCACACTGCTGGCTCATATTCAGCTGCCTATCAACCAGTATTCCCAGGTCCTTCTCTGCCAGGCAGCTTTCCAACCACTCATCTCCCAGCCTGTAGCGCTGCTTGGGGTTGTTGCGCCCCAGGTGCAGGACCCGGCACTTGGCCTTGTTGAACTTCATACAGTTGACCTCAGCCCATCGCTCCAGCCTATCCAGATCCTCCTGCAGAGCCTTCCTTCCCTCGAGCAGATCGACACGTGCACCTAACTTGGTGTCATCTGCAAACTTACTGAGGGTACACTCGATCCCCTTGTCCAGGTCATCGATAAAGATATTAAAGAGGACTGGCCCCAGCACTGAGCCCTGGGGGAATCAAAGTGTTATCAACCATTACACTCCATGTCTTTTGGGTGTGAGCTCAAACACAGAGATGGCCTTTTTTTTCCCATGGATCACACATGAAGTGTATCTCATCTGACTCTCTTTGAAATCCATGGGAGTCCTGTCATTAAGTCAACAGTAAGCCCATGATTTATTATTTGTAACATATTTCTTATTTGTTCAACCCCAGCACTGTTTTGAGTGTTTTCTGGGTAAGCACGAAGTTCAAGATTCCAGTCCCGGCGTGTTTTCTGTGGATAAAATTTATGTGGCTCACGATATACGCCAGTTGGATTCAGAAGGAGGCCCAGCATCCCAGCTCCTGCATTTCGACTCTGCTCAGCAATGAACAAATGCAGGGAAGAGATTGGTGTGCAGCAAACTGCAGCATGACCAGCCTGTGAATTTTTGCACGTGTTTTGCTATTTCCATAATGTTTGTTTGGATTTCACATACTGCCTAGGCAAAATTAATTGCCTGCACATTTTTGAAAATTTAGTCCAATGATCTCTTTTTCTATTTCCTGGCCTATGTATGCATTTGGCTGCCAAAAATAACTCCGAGAGACACGTTACATGGAAGCTGGGATTATCCATGGAAAGTAATAGTAGTACTCTCATGCACGAAGAATGAGCAGGCTGCCGATTGTAATATGTTTAAAGGGTCAAGAGAAATCTATAAGTGGTCAAGAAATAAGACAAACATTGGCCACCAGTCTGATGGGAAAAGCAACATCCATTAAGTCCATTAAATTTAACATTGAAATCAATGTTTAAACCACAAGAAGTAATTAGTGTAATTCATATTACAGACCTTTGGATTTTGAAACCAGGTTTAATTATATTGAAAAATGACAGCTTCATTTTCCCTCTATGAGTAGGTTACTACCATGTTCCCAATACTTTTATTAGGGCTGGGTGCCGATATCAGGTTTTTAATGACACTAAGCAAAGCAGTATTTCAGCCATTTGAGGAACAATAAATCAGTTTAGATTCTTTTTGAATGGAGACAACACAGATCAAGTGGCTTTTAAATCATTTTCCTTTAACATTGTGCAGTAGAGCTGCTCACTTGAAACAGCAGCCCATGGAAAAAAAAAAAAAAAGTTTTAGAGTGATATTTGGATTCTCTGGCTCACTTTCCCTGCATCAATGGACAATTCATGAGCTACTGCTAAGCTCTGGAAAGGTATCTCTATAATCCTTTGCCAATACAAACTCCACACAACTTTTACAAGGTCTTTCATTAGTGGTCTCAGATTTGAAGGAAGATCAAGTGATACTGTATCTTCTGAACTTAAAACCTTTCAGTGTTGTGGAAGGTGTTGACAAGGATAGTAAATGTGGCCATGAGGATGCAAACACAGAATGTTAATTTTCAGAGTATTTTCATTGCCAGCTCTGAAGAAGGTGAAATGTTTATCTTAATTCTGTCATTTCGATGTGTTTCCACACTCTTTAGGTGTCTCTTCTTTCTTGAACCACATTCCTTTGCTTCTTCTGTTTAACTGGGTATCTTTTCTGTACAGGCTATTTTTTTCAAAATCTATTAGTAAGGCTCCTGGAAAAATAGTGAAAAATAGGCTTATCTTTCAGCTTCCATTAATGTAAAAATACTATGCAGGTATGCAAATAATTAATGTTAAAATTAGTACCCCCCTGCTCTGAGACTGTTCCTGGTTCTACCTTGTATTTGGGGTGGAGGAGGGAGTTTCAAGTTACTGAGCAATGGGCCTCCTTCCCCAGAAATAGGAATGTAAATTCTAAGCCTGAATTCATAGCAGAGTGTACTGAAAATGTGAATATGCCTTAGTTCTGCTTCTGTGCTGGGCAGCCCAAAGGTTCTGATACAGGAGTGAGCGACTGAAGGTTGTGTAGAAAACTGTCATGGGGTGGATAACTAAAGGTGTTCATCTAGGTGAGAAAAGTGGTGTGTGGTCATTCGTTTAACTGACAACAAGTAGAACCCGCTGAGTTTAGGTAGCTTTAAATTGTTGTACACATGTTGTACAAATGTGATAGAAACCCCCCAGCTTCTCCCTAAAGCAGAGAAAATAAATTTCAAGCAATACGTGATACCTCCTCAGCCACCATCAGGCCTTGGATCTCACTGCTCCCCTCCTGCTGTAGGGGCCCAGGGAGCCTCCATTTACCTTTGCAGTCAGTGTGATATTTACAGGCTTGTCTTCGCCTGGGTGCCGGTCAGGGATGTGGTGGAGCAGCAAGACCCCAGGAGAGTGCTCTGTCAGGTCTTTGGAAGCCAAAGATGAAGCTGCTGGGGATCAACCCAGGAAATATAATAGGTATTAGTGCAAAGAAGAGTGATGAACCATACACAGGAATGGTGCCATGCATGGCATTCAGCAAGCCATAGTGATGTGGAAGACAAAGGAAACTAATGGAACAGTAGAAAGAGGGAGGGACAGGGTTTTATTTGAATGATGGGATCATTTTATCAACTTTTTGGCTAAAAAACTTGTTTAAACTGGTAGGGCAGAAAACATAGCTGTGACAGAACATCTCTGGATAGCTCTGTGCCAATGAGTGGCTGTAATGAAACCAGCAATCCTCCATGCCACTCAGGAGGATTTTGCTGACCGTGAGGATTATGAATGTGGGTACAAGATTTCTTTACAGGGCATGGGAAAAAGTCTGTCTGCAGAAAGAAAGACAGGAGAAGATTCCAGACCTGTGCAGAGATTCCCAGGATAGATCACTCTTCGGGCATGTTGATACCATATAGCATGGGTAAATGTATGCTCATCCTGCCCATGCTATTCACTGAAAAAAAAATCCTTCTCAGGAGGGATTATTAGCCCAGGCTTGGTGCCAGCGCAGTCACATGGCTTCTGTCAGCTTGGAGTGTGGGCAGAGCTTGCTCGTGGCTGTTTCCAATATGTGGTATAAACATACCCAAAGAGCAATAGCAGGTGGTAGCAGAGGAGGGGGATAGAAAGGAAGGCTTAGAACAAAAGATGTTAAGCTTCGTTTGGGATACGATGAGCCAAATTCATCATCAGTGTAACGCCCTGAAGTCAGTGGAGTTTCAATAATAAAATTAGTCCAAAGAATCATATCCCTCCCTGGCACTTTATGCAATGCCTTTGATCTCACGAGGTATATGTCATGACAACATCTTGCCTGTTGAACTCACAACATGATGCCTCCAGGGTGAAACATTGGAAAAAAAACACACGACGGCCCCAGGAAGTCATGAGCTAAGTTTTAAATGTACGTTTCAGTCTGAAATGCTGGCAGAGAGTTTTCCTTTCTTCCTGCATATTTGCCCCAAATGCTAACGATATAATGAAATCTTTGGCCACACATTCATCGCTCAAAATGGGATTAATTTCTTTCTGTTTGGCTAGTACAAATAACTGCACATGAAGAGTTTATGCAATTAGCAGAGGGGGTTATTTTGTCTTGGCAATGGTTTTGTCTGGAGCAATGGAAGAAACTGAGGTAACATGAATATTGTATTTAGCTTTCTCCATCCACAGAAGTAAAGCCAGTGTTTCATTTGGCACTCTCTACTTATTAAAGTGTTCTTCTGCATTGCTTCCCAGCTTCAGCTCTGCAACTCCCGAGCAGGCTAAAACCAGTCCCTCTCACCTCAATCCTTCCTTAAAAAATAAAAAGCCAACACAAAACCCAGACATACAAACCTGATATCCCCAATAAGAAGTACATTCCTCTCTCTTTTTCATTATTTAGCAAATGCACTTAGAAGTTATATTGGTTAAACCAGATCCTCAGCTGGTTTAAGTTTACCTAGCCTGAGTGAGTTCAGTAAAGTTTTCTCAATTTACAGCAGCTGAGAATTTGGCCCTCATTATTAAAGGGTTTAAATGTTATAAGATCAGCTAGCCTTTGGGACTGTGCTCTATTTCAGTGATGGAGATTAGTGGCCTGGAAGGCTGAAGTAGCTGACCATTGCAGGTGATAAATTGCAAGGACTGGGCGCTCAGGGCTCTCTCTGCTAAGAAGCTGCAGTTCAGAAGGGCTTTTACTCTTTGGGCTACTGAAAAACACAATTTTGGTGATGATCCCTGTGAAGCAGGAGCTATCTTAGTTTTCTGTCTTGTTCTGTGGTAAGGAAGGGATGTTGCAGGTGGTGGCTGTGCTGTATGGCAGGTTTCTAGGCATCATAGCCCACGCCTATGGAAACAGAGCCATGCTCAGCCCATGGCAAGGTAGCTTCCACGAGGCCGGAGCTCCTATGGGAGTCGGGATTACACAGGGCCGTCCCTGCTTGTGTGCCTTACTGCTAATTGCTGAACCTGGTGCACAGTCTCAGCAAAACTGGTTGAAGGAGAGGTCTCAGAGTTATTTAGCACCTGCAATTGCGTGGCCAATGTGGAGTCACAGAAAACTGGAGGCAAAATCCATCTCCCCCTTGCTGAGACATGGAACAGCCATTATCCCTGCTGCTGGGTCATAGCCAGCTGCCTGCTAAGTACAGGCAGGTAAACAGGTAGATAGCTAAACCAGCTACTCTATGTGCTGTCTTCTCTCCAGCCAGCAAAAGAAAGAAACCAGGCAATCTGGAAGGAGCTGGAGTGTTCTGTGACTGCAGAGGCCAGGGACTGAGCTAGGGGCACTGTGGTGGAGCACGAGGGACCTACAAAGGGGGCTTTATGCGAGATCTGCTCTTTGAGCAACAGCTCTTCGGAGCTGAGGAAGCTAAAGGCCGCATATGTGTCTGGTCCCACATAAGTTAAAAAAGCTTTTTAGTTGCCATTTTTGTTTCTATTTTACTCTTTATAAACTGCCTGATTATCAGGCAACTTGAGCAGATTACTGGCCTTTAAAAAAGCACTGGGAGCAACAGAACAAATTAGTTGTAATATATTGGACAAAAGTAGTCGCTCTTTTCTGCTCTTGAAATTTCTCTGAGCAGATCAGAATTTGGTTTTATGTTGGCTTTCTGTTCAACCATTTTTCTCAAATTTTTTCATGTATTTTTCAACTTCACAGGGAAGCAATTTGATGCAAACAGCCCGTGCTCAGTATTCGTGATTTGGGCTGCGTGGCCTTACCCTGATTGATCAGATGAATTACAGCTTTGGATGAGCAAGAAAGCAAGTGCATCTGGCACAGATATCGCCCCTGAATTTCCATTTTTTTCCTCACCAACACCCACTATATATGAGACTTCAAAGTGCATTTTGCACAGTTCATTATTATTCTAATTTTCATTGGACCTGTGCATCTCAAACAAGACAGGGTCCCATATCCTACATAATTAATGTACAGACACCTAACGAGATGCAGTCCTTTTCCCTTTGAGTTTACAACTGAGACAGGTAAGAGAGAACAAGGAAGTGGAAGCATGAAGGGGTAAAAGGACTTGGTCAAGGTCACATCTGTGTTAGTAAAACTTGATCACTCAAACGTTCATGGCAAGTAAATATGAAAGGAGAGCAGTCGGCCAAAGTAAATTCACTTTAAAACCTGAATGAATATAATCAATACTATTCACCCACTGTGTCCCAGATGCCTGAATCAATTTGATAACAAACAGTTTGTTCACTTTTTTTTAGTTATTTGTAAAGATGTGACTTGATTGCCAGTGTGCCTAATTCCAGACATATGCCAAATCCCTAATGACAATGGAGCTGCACTACTGCATGCCAGGACTGAGGCAGAGACTCAGCTCCTCCCTGCTAGACTTTCCCCAGAAGATCCGCAGTCAGATCCCCGTTCGACTATCAGACAAACAGATGCGCTGCTTCATGGATTCACTTCCTACTTGGTGCAAACACATAGCAGTGGCTTGGTTCCTGAGCCACAGTTGTGGTCCCATGTCTCAGCACAGGCCATGGCCATGCTGCACGTAGTGCGCAGCCAGCGGCATGCAGGTGCTTGCTGGGGCTCATTTATGCTGTGGCACACCTGGGACTGCTTCCCCCTTTTAGGAGAGGTCTGGCACTGCCAGAGAGAAGTGGGAGAAGTGACCTGGCTGAGGAAACGGGCAGGTGCCCATCGAGGCCTTTCTTTCTAAGCCCCTGCAGCAGCAGCACTTGCTCCCTGCTGTTGCCTTGAGACACGGCTGGGACCTGTCACCTCAGTGGTCTCTCAGCCCCCCTGCTGTCCGGTAGTTCCGGTGAGCTGTAGGTACCTGGGGCCAGCTGCCTGTGCTCCACCAGACCCTTTGCTTCCCCAGCAGTGCACTCCTTTTGAGCTGCAGCTAGTCCTTCTCCCAGGAGCTGCCTTCATTAGCTGAGCACCTGCTGGAGGAGGCTGTAAGAGGGCCGAGCCCAGCAGGAACTGCCTGGGCACCATCGTTAGCTACCTGTGGAAACCACAAGAGGGGTGCTGCTGATCTGTCATCCCTGGTGTCCGCTGAGGTTTGTCAGCAATCAGGCAGTTGGGACAAGCACAGAAAGCATCTACAGAGAAATGGGCACAGATTTGCTGTGACAGACACTGCCACAGCCATCCTGCAGGTGGGACTTGCTCTAGCAGACGCTATACTGAGGGGCTTAAATGCAAATGACTCTATCAGCAATTGCATTGTACCCTCAGCTGATCTTGATATCAATTGAGTACAGGTACCTCAAAAAACAGTGGGGCCTCTTTGGGTGATACGACATGCTCTATGGAATCTTTCCTTTTTTTTTTTTTCCTTAAAAAAATGCTCTATATTACCTTTGGGTAATTTGTGTATTTTTCTAGTCTTTTTTTCATTTATTGTTTTTGGGGGTACATTTGTCTTTGAGAGAGCAAGTTCTGCCTATAGTTTGGATGAAGTTTTCTAAGTGAGTAGTCTATTTCAGTTGTTCTGTCCTAAATCAAGAAATTGAAGCTGGAATTTGAAGATATTTTGGAGTATGGAGTATCTGGGGGACAAATACCCCTTCCTGCAAGTTATCTGCCCTGAAGTTAATTAGCTGAGTGCTGCAGAAGTCTCCAGGGAATATAATGTTGTGAATTCATGATTGTAGAGCATTTGGTTCAAAATATTAGACGTCAGATATATCCTATGCTGTTCGTCACTATCTGCAGAAGAGCTGTTTACTAGGTCTTTGCAAATTCCTTTCCCTTTGCCCATCTTGCTAGGTCTACATCAATTCTGTAGTGTTGTATTCCACCCTCTTTGAAAATTGAGTCACCCTGTCAGTGATTCATGTGGAAAATAGCAACACGTGCATTTCTTTCTCTTTTGGATGGCTTGCTCAGGTAAATGACTACCCTTCTCAGAAAGCAAACCAAACCATGAAGGTTTTAGCTAATGCTATTACAGAAGAGGGATGTTTGTGGTACTGAAACTCCTGAGAAAGAGCATGGTGTTGCCTCAATTGTAGACACATGCTGCGTTACGTATTTGACTTGCACAGATATCTTTTTAATTGAAAGATCTAAGACAACTATTTCTTTTTGTGCTCTTCCTTCTGCTCTGTGAAGGACATGAATAGACTATTCCTTGCTTTGTTCACATATATAACTACTGCTGCTATTACTGTTTCCTGTAAGAAACCATAGAATTGCATTTTGAATAATTACCAAGTAATTAAAGAAAATAGGTTATAAAATACTGTCACTATAAGTGTCTTCCAAGTTAAACACGTACAGCCATAAAATACTAAGGGAAACTAGATCAATCTATTGAAGATACATACACATGAAAGTTCTTTGTAAGTCACAGGAATTTATAAAAACTTGCTGCATATTAGAGAGCTCTGAGCTGTGTGGCCTTGTCCTACTTGTGCAAATGTGACAAGATCATGTTCAAGTTACTGGCACAACTGAATCTCTACATAAAAGAGTAAAACTTGGTCTTAAAGCTGAAGTAAAGACACAGGACCTTGTCTCCTTCAAATGGCATCCTCCCAGGAAATGCACAAAAATCAATATATTATAGTAGCTTATGATCTCATTTCAGTGATTCAACGCAACAAAATTTCAATTACAACATCTCATCTTTCTGTGTCTGCTGACTTTTCTCTCTGAACAGTAGTACTAGGTTTGGAGTTTTTTTTTTTTTTTACTTTCTCCTTAGGAAGTTGTCAGGGAAGGCAGCCTGTCCTGAGGAGAACATATGGTGTGTTAAACTATTAGAGATTAACAAAGGTTGAGAAATTCATGAATGCCATGGACTCTATAGCACTAGTCTGGGGAACTGAAAAACCTATGGCATATTGAGCTGGCTAGTCTAGCCCCTAGGGCCTACAGGGGATTGTTTCCTAACATAGATGTCCTGCATTTTTGTCTAGTGTAGTTTAACTTGATTTTTCACAGAATAAAGGTTGTACCTTTCCTGTAAAATTACCTTATAAGCTACCTTATACAGGAAGTGTAGATGGCTTATACTTCCCAGTCATATCAATTTTATATCTGTCTGAATGGGGTTATTGCTTTGGCCCCCAGAATATGTTATGCTTATTTACATTTGGGTCAAGCACTGATCATTGCCTCCTTATGGTTTCATTGCGGAAAGAAGGTGGTGGCAGTGAGCAGATAAATTACAAAAGACACGCTTCATCTGCATGATCTCTGGTCTCACTTCTGCCCTTAGGTATAGTGCAATAGTTCAAGTTTATAGCCTTGTGGATAAAGAAAAAAAAATCCTTATGTTGTTGAAAAGTGAAAATGTCCATAAACAGCATTATTGACAATTATTACAGTTGTGTCACCAATGACCAAGGCTCATTGTGCTAAGTGCTATACGGATGTCTTTAAGAGGGCTTCCCTGCTATGAACAGCAATATTTTTGCTAGAAGTAGAAGGTCTTGTTAGTCCCATGACCCTCTTTGCTGTATTTCACAGCTTGAATAGCACATGGGCATTCATGCCTTAGTAGAGGTAAGAACAACCCAGCTTTAAAAACAGGCCCATTTTTGTCATGGTTGTGCTACTCTGTATCTTCTGTCTCTGCCACATTCAGAAATTTGCTATCTTGATTGCCGGGCAGTTTGCCGTGCTCCTGACTACATTTTCAAAAAGTACCCACCTGAAGAAAATGGAGCAAATGAACCTGAACAGATCCGAAGAAAACACTGAGGTTGTCTTATATAAAAAAAAAAAAAAAAAAAATAGTTGGATCTGGAGCTTTTCATCTTTTAGGCTAAGTACAGGGTCAGATTATTCTGTGAATGGCTTATGTAGAAGGCACTACTGCAATGCTGGAATCGAGAGATGTCTATAATTGTATTCTAATTAGAAAACCAAGTTGTTTACTCTTTCTGCAGTTTTAGTTCAGGGATACAGAAAGCCCCCAACCAGCACATGGCTCTTTGAATACCTAAGGGCAAAAGGCCCTATAAACATTCTAGAAAAATGATGCTCTGAAGGCCTGAAAGATCAGATGTACTTTTTATCCCTGAGTTTTTCACTGGAGCATATTTTCTCCCCTTCCTTTCTTATATGGCAGCTGTTACCTATTAAAACTACTTCTGTCTTTAGTTTGGATAAAAACATCACCCGTGCCTTGATGCCTTCATGGTCCAGGACCCCTTTCCAGAAATGCTACAGCCCCACCAATTATTTTATTGTGTTGATGTATCCTCTTTTTTTTTTTTTTCCTTCTCCCTTTGATCGACACTTATCTCACAGCAGCCTCCATATTTTTTTTTGATGCATCCTCTTAGAAATGGGAGTTGATAAATACAGCAACGGTAAGGAAGGTGAGCAAGGAGTCAGTGGAGTGCTAGTCCGTGCTCCTTCCCTTTACAGGAAGAACCTGACGAATATGTGCAAATTAAAGCAGCTCTTAATGGTCTTTCTTATTAGTTGTTGTTTACTTCTGGAGAGCTAGGGAAGATCACCTGTTAGCTCCCATAGTAAGATGTTAGTATCATGTGGTTAGGCACAAATTCAGAATGTCTGAATTTGCATCTTGCTCTTTTTGGTGGATTAAGTGCGTGGAGTGGTAAAGTCTGGGTTTAAAAATGAAGAGTCTGGATGAGCTTTCTGGCTCTAGAGCAGGTTTTCTGTGTGCCCTTGGGTGAATCAGTTGCTTTGTCTCTTCAGCTCCCTCTCAGCCGGACTGATGTAATATTACATGACTAATATAGGTGTTGAGAAAATAAATTAATGGATGTCTGTGAAGCATGCAGATCACTGATGCAAGGATCGATACTTCTGAGAGCCACCAGCAGCAAGCTTGCTGAGGAAAGAGGTTGGCTTGCCAGGCTGAGAGTGGGAAAACTGTCCAAGAAGTGGACAGGGGGCTGGTAAAAGGAAGTGGGAGAGAGCTTGGAAAAAGTGAATTGGGGCTGATGTAACAAAAGGCATTCATAAGCTGTTATGTAAATTGCAAAGAAATCTGAAGTTTGGATGTTCCCTTTGAATCTGGAGACTCACAGTTCTCAAATAATCCCATCAAAGTTGAGTAGGAGAAGCCGAAAAGAAGGCCTCCTGAAAGTCACTCAGGCGCACAGAAAAATATACACACATATATCGACATTAAATAAGCCATGAAAAATGCACACAAATAATCCAATGAAAAGCTGCATTATACTCTCTCCTGTATGAATTATAGTACATATACAATAATTGCAATGAGTTCTGCTAGGAAATGTGTGAGAATGGAAGTGCCTATTCAGATTGGAAGCCACAAAGAGTAACCTCTAATAACAAGTGGATCCTAGCATTTATTGAAATAAGTAAAATAGGAAAAGGAACAGAGGGAATGAATCACATAAAGAGGAGAAAATTTTGAACCCATGCTGGCCCAGAAGAAGTGTCAGAAAGAAAGAACTCCTTCAAGTAAAAACACTCCTAAATTAGACCTTTGTCTGACCAATTCAATAAGAAAGGAACAGGGAATAAGGAAAGTCATTCAAATGTATTCATCAAGTTGCCAGAGAAATGCTTATTAAAGAAACCCTCATCTTGATCCTTTTTGGGGGGGAGGAGGGAAAAGGAGAAGGAAGGGAAAGACTTTTTTTTTTTGTTTAACATTAATTCTTTAGAGGCATTCTTCCTATTATTCCTTCTATTTTGACTTGCCGCATTTGAAAAATATGTTGTCTTTTAAATAGATTTATTCCTTTTAACAGCATTTGACATCTTTTGTCAGAAGTTCCTTCATTTTTCCAGTTTATTTCTTTAACATGTATTTGTTTAAGTGGCTTCCACTGTATTAATTGATGTGTTTGTGTCTGTTCAGAGCAAATGCATTCTCCTCACAGGGATTTTAACAGGCATTTGTTTAAGTGGGTTTTGCTTTTCTGTGTCTATTTCTGCTTGTTTTTCTGGTAGAGAAGGAGACATTACTAACATGCAGCCGACATAATGAGTCCCATTAACTCCTAATTCAGCTTGCTTTTTGACCACCTCTCTTTTGATGACTGTACTTTTCTTGACTGCAAAGTTTGGGGAATAGGAAAACTGTTCGCTCTGCTGGATTTTAATACATGTTTACATCCTTCTTTGCAGAACAGCACCACCTCTCAATTAATGTTACTCCCAGCCTTAAAGGAACACTTAGTGATAAATAAATGTGAGTTGTGCATTGGAGAAGTGTGGTGCAAACCAGAATTTTTACAAAGGCTGCCGAACACTTAGAGACTAAGCAGCATTTGTGTTCTAATATTTTAAAGCCTTTCCATTGATCTCCTGTTAACTGAGAAGCAAGAATTAACCTCAATGACAGTGCTAGTAGCTCTGCAGTCTATTTTGGCCTGTTCTTTAAGTAAAAAGAGCAACCTAGATGAGAATTTTGTGCTTCACTGGATATTGAAAGATGAGGCAATAAACTGCTAAACTTGAGTAATCACACACTCCCAGAGGAATGCCTCAAATGGGGTTGGTCAAAAACCTTGAAATTCTAGCCTTCTGCACACTGCCTGGGCTTTAACATTTGATGAGAGTCATTATAGTGGGGGACTGAATACAAGTGTCTTCTGATTACAGACCTTCCATTAAAAGTTCCCACCAGTGTGCCTTTCCATAGAGAAGCGTCAATGGGATTAAAATCTCAATTCACCCCAGTCAATTCTCCAGTAACACGATTTCATTAGAGGCAGGCAGGGAGGAAAATGGACTAGAAAGCACTGAAACAGCTGGTGTATAAATTATAAAGTGTACTTTCTACTAAGTGAACACACCTTCCGCTCAGCCACATTACTAATTAATGTGTAGGGTAGCCGATTTTATGTAAATTGTATTCTTCCTCTCTCCTGTGCTTTGGTTAACAACAGGTTCTTCTAAATCTTGGAAAAAGAAAGATTATGCAAAGCTATCATCATATGAAAATAGCGTATTAACATACCGCCTGTGAACTGTATCCAATCAGTTCCTTTTCACTGGCGTGTGTACAAAACAATTAAAATCAAATTTATATTGCACTTCTTTAATATATTCTGGCATTAATATAATCAACGAACAAGTGTTAAAAAGTCTTACAGGCCTATTCTGCTTTAAAATGATATGTTTGTTTGCAGGGTTAGCGGATATTTTCAGCTGCTTTTAAAGGCCACCAAAATAGAAAAGTTCTAGCTGTACGCCTGT
Organism: Cygnus olor; assembly: GCF_009769625.2. NCBI lineage: Eukaryota > Metazoa > Chordata > Aves > Anseriformes > Anatidae > Cygnus > Cygnus olor. The sequence goes on along the minus strand of NC_049173.1, from coordinate 63,135,018 downwards.
GACTCTGGCCGCGAGGGGTTCATGGGGAGTCTGTCTCATTTTAATGGCAGCCTGGTGTGTTTATTTTTTATGCGATGTCTTTACTCCAGGAATCTGTCAGCTGTTCTCCGTGTTACCTGCAGCATATTTGTTTTTAATTATTGGATGTTGCTGAATAATTACTCATAAAGGTTATGAGAGTGCCGAGTTGCGGGGCTGACCGCAGGCTGGTTGTGCTGCCAGCTGTGCCCGCGGCAGCAAGCGCGGGCTGTCTGCACGCCTGCACCGCCGCACCCGCAGCCTGATGGTGCCTCACATGCTCTTGGCCCGTCCTGAGGTCCCAGGATCCACACTCTGAGGTTACGTTTTCCATGTCTGTTTTCCTTGCTGCTCCTGGTGTGCTCTCATGTGAGATCAGATAGCAAGGACCAAGGTATTTTGTCACTGCTCTCGGTGGAGCAGGCTCAGAGATCTCCAAAACCGGTAAACTGGTGGAAGGGAGTAAACCACTTTTGTCAGTCATGGAATCATAGGACTGGGAAGTCTAGCAAGAGGTTATTTGTCCTGTCTCCAGCCATACCTCCAGGAAGAGTCTCCATTCAAGCACCTCCACCAGCAGGCACTCCACACATCCTCAGGCAGGCTTTCTCAGAGCTTCTCCAGCGTGCCTGTTTCTGAAGGCCTAACCCGAATCTCTGGCTGCAGATAAGCCCCTTTCTTGTCCTGTGTGTAAGGGCGCAGAAGAGATTACTCTCTTCCTTTACTTCTCCTCGCCTTTCGCATGTTTTGAGACCCTCCTCTCCCCCAGACACACACGCAAATAGATGAGCACTAGTGCACAGCCGAGGAGAGTCCTGAAACTACACCAATCCTCAGATGGTTTCTTCCGTCCCCTGGCAGTGTGGACCCTGGCTACAAAGGCCCATCCCTCTGAGGAGACCAGAAGAGAACACATTTCCTAGGAGGAATACAGTGAGATTCTTATACCAGTTCTGAGCCTTTTCCTAAATCAAAGCTACACTTTATGCCTAGAGGTAATTGAAAATATGGACATTGCATGCAGGCTTGCTTGAGCAGCGTCGTCTTGCTGAGTCCAAATGTCTTACAGCCCTGTGACCTACTCTTGCTTTGCAAGGGGAATTCTTTTTCTTTAACTTTGTGTTGAATCCTATGATTTTGTAAGGGCAAGTGTCTGTGAATGTTCCCTCCTTGAGCATTGCACTTGTACAGAATAAATTTCTGTGGTGCTCTTCTGGATGTGGGAAATGTGCTGCTGAAGTCGGTAAGCATGCCACTAGGGTATGGGCCACAGAATGGAGTCCATAAAATCTGTTCTGCAGCCTATGGATTCTTTGCAGTAGGGGCAGTGAAGTTGTGACAGAGGTGGTTTGTCCACTGAAACTAAGCTGAGACCATAAGTTCACTTCACTTTGGACCAGAGGATAGTAATAAACCATGGATGAAATGTCAGTGCTTTTCCATTAAGTGACCCCACGTCATCTTTATTTACGACTTCCTAACAATGGACTTAGCCAGATGGCCTACATGATTGGCATAATTCCATTTTGAAACTGCAGATTTGAATTCTTGAAAGTATAAATGGCTGTGCATTTAAATATTCACTCTGTCAGGAGAGGAACTGTAGGATACCTCTAGGTTATGGTGTGTGCAATTGGAAACAAGGCACCTGGAAAAGCACAGGCTGGGAATTTGGTACCGAAATTCATTACCAAAAATGGATTTTTAGACTTGCACCATTTTTTTTTCCTCCACAGCCCTTGGCAGCAAACCTGTCAAGTGAAGTGGGGGGAAATTCAGAGGAGAGAAACAAATGTTTAGATTCATTGCTAAATACTTTCTTTCAGCCCCACACTTCCCACTAGCTGATTCTCGGTGCCACCAAGCCAAGGAGCTGACTGATGTCGTACCTCGTACTAAGCACTAGGTCAGCCGTGCTGCAACTTGTTACTCTCTGATGGTGTTGATAGCATAAGTGGAATCTGCAAACTGGCCCTCAGCCATGAGAATGAGGACAGGATCATCTGCAGTAGTTTATAGGAAGAGAGGATGTGCAGATTCTCCCTTTGGTGGCAGTGGTGAAAGCCCATTAACTGCAGCCACTTTAGTGTCAGTAAGAACTGTGTGTAGCCAAGGAGGTCGCTATGCGGAACCACAAATTACAGTAGTTATCTTCTCTGATTGCTCAGCACTTGAGGCAAATGTTCTCTATCTCACTCCCTTCAGCTCTAAATCACTGTAAGACCCTTCTCCGCTGCCTGACGGACAGCTTGGTGCCACTCTCTCCAGCTCTGTCAGGACGTGATAGTGCTGTCCCAGTCATGGTACTCTGCCTGCCTGTTAAAGGAACGAGGATGGATGCAGTGTATCAGTGCCCAGGTTTGCCTTTCCACATACAGTATTGGAACGAATGCTCTGTTGTCCTTTCAGAAATACTCTGGCTATGAAACCAACAGGGTCAGTCAGAGTACCAGAAAGGACAAGCTGATCATGTTTCTGGCACTGGTGGCAAAAGTTCTACAGATCTGAAGGGTGAACAGAAAATAATCTCAGGAATGTGTGAAGAGGATCCCTCAAATGGCTTAACGTGGTTTAACAACGACTTGTTTGGTTGTTTGCTGTGGTGCTTTTTTTGGAGGGGACGTGTGTATGGAAAAATAAGCCGTAGTTATGATTTTCTGGGCAGCTTAAAACATAGTTAGAGGAGAAAAGCTTATTTTTCTTTGTGTGGTGCTATCAGGAAGGCTGTAAACTAATGAATAGGTTCCTCAGTGATTCTGGGATTGCGTTTCTATTCAGTCAAGGAGATTCTTGTGTTCTTGTAATTTTTACAAGTTATTTTTATGATATTCTGTTGTTGTTGTTACTGTATTATTTGTATCAGTGCTTGCCTAATTCTTGGAAATTGTCCTGTTTGTCTCCAGTAGGTAATGCATAAGGCACAAAATGGAAAATAAGTCTGTAAAGTTTGTTAGGATTTAAAATGTGAGGGTTTTTTTTTTTTTTCTGTGATGAGGAAAATGAAAAGGACAGTTGTAGTAACATTTTCGTTATCTGAGTTGAATATCTACATTATCTAGGACCTGTAATATCTCTAGCATGATGGAAAACATCAAAAGAATGGGATTAGAAGACACATGAAGAATGAAACTCATTCCTAAATAGAGACGCAGAGAGGATAACCAATCACAGCAAAACCAAACTGAAATGGTTGAGGTTGTCTGGCTTTAGGGGATGTTTAGTTTCCTAGCACAAATTGCCTGTAATAGATTTTAATTTCTGTGTGTTCTGTAATTATTTTTGTTTCATTGTAACTGTGAAATGGAGTGTTTTGCTTCTGCTGTTATCAGGTCACTCCTGAAAATAAAGTATATCTCAGAGAATTACAATGTTATTATTATTCAAAAGCTACATGTTTGGGCAATTATGTAAACATTGTCTTCCTGTCAGTCAATAAAACCTTTCCCGGAATACCTGGGACCCTTGAATTAATTAGACTTGTCATCTCCTCCTTTGAATGCCAACTTGCAAGTGGGCCACCTCAGTTCCCTCCCTGTCCAAAGGGCTCCACCACTGTCCACCAAGGTCACCTTGCTACTCGGCTGTCCATCTGCGTGGTGTTCTGCAATGAGCAGTATTGCTTCTCTAATTACTGGGTGCAAGCTTATATATGTACAAGTCTGCAAACTTTGTATGTGCTATAACAAAAATAAACCAAGTGACCTGTGTGCCGTTGCAAAGGTGGGAAGTCTACCGTGAGCAGCATCTCTTCCCTGAAGGAGGTGCAGCTTCTGCAGCCTAATCTCAGAGAGATCAGAGGCTGACTTCTCATTTCTGTTGTGGCTGGAAGTTCAGGAGCACAGTTTATAAGAAAGTAGCTGGGGAAAAAAGCCCTGGCAAAAAAAAAAAAAAAAAGTAATGATACTAGATTTAAACAAGACTTTTTTTTTTTTTTTTTTTCCCTCCATAAGTACTCTTAATAGGAATAAATGGTTTCTCTTTTCAGATCTGTATATTTCTGTAGAAATATACCGCTGGGAAAAGGCAGCAAAAATTCTGGAAACCATGTTTACATCCTACACTGAAGACTTACTTCAGAAGAAGAAAAGACACAGAATTTTGTGCTGGCTCTCATTGTAAAGGTGAGTGTTGTCCTACATACACACTGATGAGAGCAAAGCTAAATGATACATAAATTTAATTGCAGAAGTGAACCAAAGTTACATCAGCCAAAGCCTCTCCAGTTTTTTGGAGGTGGAGACATTCTCCTGCTTTGTCTATTCTTGCTTCTTGGTAAACAGGTATGCATAAAAATGGAAGGGGTGGCATTAAAATCTTCTGTCTTTGTGGACCCCTGGCTACACCCTGTGTGTGTGGTACTCAAAAGGGCAAGTGTGTCCCACTGGGAGGAATATTCAGCGTCCTACAAATAGCTTTGAACCAGATGCACATCACACGACCACCCCCGCGAGCCACTGGATCTAGGTACTCTTGCTGGGACAAGTTCATCCACAACTGTATGGGGAGTTGCTTAATTGAGCCTCATTACTCCAATTTCCTACTGACACTGTGCACCCTGTGAGGCGCTGCTCAGGCATGCATCAGGGGCAGGGGGTCGAGCAGCTGCCTTTTCCATAGAAGCAGGAGAGGATGAGCTACAACAGTGCCCTAACCCAGCACTGTTGCCTCTGCAGTTGGTACCATTTACGAGAGCAAGCTGCTAATTTGTCCCCCTTAGACAGGAGGGTGCGCCTGCCTCTGCCACTGCAATCTACTCCTCTACTGCACTTTTTGCCATAGAGGATGGTGTCCTGGTGCACTCCTGACAAACTGACACTGGCAAACCATCCCCAGGTGCTACCTTCACACGTTTTTGGATCCCTGGTGATCCTTATATTTGTGTTCTTTTAAAGAAGGGTGCGTGCTTGGAAGCATCTCAGCTAAAGTCTCCCAAAGAGGAGTATTTCTTCATTTTAAAAGATAACATGAGCCATCTATTTTCTCCTTATTCAGGCTGTGTAACCTGAATCTGGAAGGTCAGTCAAGCATCCCTTCAAAGCCTCCAGCTTCAATTCTGTTTCTTCAAGCACGCAAGCTACAAGCACACAGGTTAGATGTAGCTTCCTTGTTCATCCCTGGTCTGTTGAAGTCCTGAATCCCTGCTGAGAGTTTTGTTTCTATCAGTAATCTTATTTCCTTACAGATATTCTTCCAGTTCTTTTATAGATGTATTATCCTCAGTTTTTGTTGTTAAAGAGGGCCTATCATGGACTTTTGCTCCTGTAGGTATATTTGAAATATCTACCACTTCATGTTGATGTTTCCAGTGTACCCTAAAAGCTGTTAGAGGAGTTAATCACTTTTTGATTTCCATGGGATGGTGGGCAACATGTGAGAGAGAACTTAGCCAGTGATATCCATTATTATCACCCTTCTGAAATTCACCACTGCTGAGTGAAAATGAGCTTTGTGAAGATAATCAATCACCGGTCACCACATGTGTTCCCTCAGTATAACATTAAGGATAAAACTCACCACTTTGAACAGCATCAACACAAAGTCTTGTGTAATACCAATTCTCACTCACTCGGTTCTGTGGGGGAGATGAAAGAGGTATCTGTTTACTGAAGAGGTCTAAAAGGATGCTCTGGCTTTGTGTTTCACCACTCCAAGTGCAAATAATGACTTGTTGGACGACCATCAGGCTAGCCAGGCAAGGACTTTTTGTGCTGCAAGGTGGCATGGAGCTATCACAGCTCTGCACAGAGTCAGATAACTTGTAACACCCAGCATCATAGCAGGACAAATGACAAAAATAAATATCATGGTATTATAAAGAGTTTATTCCTTTGCCGTTATCTTTAGTCAGGTAGTATGCAGTTGATTCATAGAATAAGAAATTATTTCAGGACACCCATTATGCACAAATCTCCTATCATCTCCCCAAAATCCATAGTTAATAGTTATATCCTTGTATATCCAATGTTTTGCAGCCTGGAGTCGAAAGCTGTGAGAGGGCCATGCTCGTGAGCAGAGGTTGTTTGTTTGGCAGCACCTGAGAGCAGAGCTAAGCCGGTCAAGGCATTTCAGTCTGGGCCTGTCTTCTCTGCTTATGTGTATGTAAAGGTGCCCAGGTGATTTTCATGACACAGGTTTTGCAGGGATGCAGTTGCTGCATCCTGTCACTGGAGACTAAGAAGCAGTGGCAGGTCATCACAAAGAGAATTAGCTCATGTATTTTGACAGGTGAAGCTAAATAAGATGAAATAATTTGACAGGAAGTGAAGCCAAAATGCAACAAAGGAATAGACTTGCAGGAATATCAGGTTACCAGAGGGAGAAAAAAATATGAGAATGAGAAATGTATATACAAATAAATAAATAAAGACAGTTAGATATTTTTATAAATCCATTTCAACCTCTACAGTTGGACTAGCTTGGAGTTCTTTGTCTCTTAGCGCATTTGGGAAAGGCGATACTATTAGTGCTTCCACCTCCTAACACAAAGTAAGGGGACTCTTTGTGACTGTTCCTCCCTAAGGGAAGAAAGAGAAATGCTATATAGGACACAAAAGCAACAGTGGATTTCTTAGCATATGGTCTTTAACAGTGTGAGCACAGACAGCTTTTTGCTATAAGGAAACAAGGGAGAGCTTTGCAATTATTATTGTGAAGTGGCTAGAGAATTTTTTGCCACCATGTTGCTGGGAAAAAAAAAAAAAAGTTTATCCAAAATCATAGCAAAGAAATGCCTAATCCTTGTGGGGTCGGGGGGGTGGTGGTGGTAAGGAGTGGGTATCTACACGGGCAGTGAAGAAAGCAATGACAGGGTTTTCTCATTAAAAATGCCAATAACAAAAGTAGAAAAAGCAGCTTGCAAATACAGCTGTACCTGGTCACAGCAGTGAATAGTTGGCCTGCCTTTGAGGATCACTGTTGCAATCCATGGAAACAGTGTGCGGATGCATGGCAGTACCCAGTCCCATTAGATTGTACCAGCCTGCAAGCCTCCAGCCAGACAGCCTGCCATTTAGCGGTACATGTCCCTTGGCTGCGCACAGCAAATGCGGGCCATCTGGAGAGAGCAGGATCCCCCTCCTGTGCCTGGGCAGCGGCAGTGACACTGCTAGAGACTCTGCCAGACCATGAGCTGGGTCCCAGTCAGCTCCAGGAGGGCAGGGGTTACAGCTCAAGAGGCTGCTGTGAGATTTGGCATTGGTACTTTGATATCCAGAGCCCCAGAAGTTCGTCTGAAGAAGCACAGTCCCACATATCAGCGGCACCAAGACATGCAGGAGATGGTCTGTCTGGTCTGAGAGCGGGTAGAAATAGTACGGGTCGCAGAGGCAGCTGTAGAGTTGTTGGGAAAATGAAAAGTGAGCTGAATGTTGTATGTATTCAAGTAGATAAAAGTGTGTCTTTGAGACCTAGGTGGAGAACTTACAATATGAATAGCTTTGTTTTCTTTCAGAGAGTGTTTTTAAATCTGTTTTAGTCTGAAATGACTGTGTATTAAGCACTTTGTTGTTGTTCATGTTGTTTGGACTTTGTTATCGATGTATATGAAAAAATCCACTTGTTACCTACTTTGCTTGGATGAATTGCTATCTGACATTAACAGGAAATGTGGGCAGCATCCTGCAGGAGTCATCCTTTGCTCTAAGTGTGCAGTCTTATTTGTCACTTAAAGATGTTTCTTGCTCTTGGAGTTGCCAAGATCTCTTTCAAATATGAACTGAGTGTGAAGCAATGAAGTAAGAAGGTCCACTTGAGTTTGGAGAGAGTCTAAAATAAGAGCTCTAAGAATTGCAAACTGTTCTATTAGGTCTCATTTCAGGATCTGGACTGCATAAATCTGTGTGTAAGAAACTGCTCAAATGCCCCAGCAGACACTGCCCAAATGCCCAAAAGCCCCAGCAGTCACTGGTGGGAGTTTTTATTTTGGAATTTGCTGTCGTTGGGCCTGGCACCAAATATGGTGGTGTGATGGGAGGTGAGGAGTCCAGTGCCAGGTGCTGTGACACCTTATTGCCTCGCAGCACGGACACGTGGCTCTTCTGCCTGTGCTAACACGGGTGGCCCTGACAGTGCTGCTCCAGCCCCGCTTGTCACACCCTGTCCAGGAGCCCCCTGCAACAGCCTCTCGTTTGGTAGCTTTTCCCAGCAGCACACCTCTAACACAGCACCACAGACTCTGGGATTTGGGAGCTACAGGCCAGTTTGCAAGCAGGGAGAGCTGGGACCTGCAGGAATGTGACGCTGATAGCCAAGGAGCGGGTGCAGGTCAGGAGGGAAGGTGGCCCTAAGCCAGCTGTGCCCTGCGTTACCAAAGCGAAGGCTTGTGGAGATGGGCCACCTCGAGGACACGGTAACAAGCCAGCTTTTACCCACAGTTGACTAAATTTATAGCTTTGAGTGCTATCAAATTTGAGCTATTGTTTGCCAGAGTGTGTAGTAATGGAGAGATGGAAAGAAGGGCATTTCTAGCAGTGAGGATAGACCAACACTGAAAGTGATTTTAAAAATAACATTACTGTGAAATTTGCCTGACACAAACCTTGGTCTCACTCTGATGCAGAGACATGAGGCACTGCGTACCTTCAGGGAAATAAACAACCAACTGCCCTTAAACCCATTCAACATAAAAGGACTGTGCTATTCTTCCCTGAACAACTAGACAATGAAAAAAAAGGATGAGGACATGATAAAGTATTATAAAAATATCCTCTTTCAGGACCTGTTGTCACAGCTTGACTCAGCTATGAGGGAAGTACCCTTGATATTATTTCTGCATTCAAATGCTTCAGACGTTTATCAGAGATATTGATGTGGAATACTTATGAGTCAGGTGCAGAGTCCTACTTACGTAGCCTCCAACTTTAGGCCAACAGCCTTCGCACCTCTGTTCTTGCAATCCAGCCAGCCCAGGCCTTCTTTCTGACTTGTGGCTCCAGCCCACCATTGCATTTGTGTACCTATCAGTAAGCAAAAAGCACAGGAATTTCAGATTTACCCTCATTTCCACTCTGTTATTTAGGGATCATTTTGCATTGTGGCCATCATATCCATTTGAACCGAAAATTAATGGTTAATTTGCAACTGTTCTTGTAAATAAGCCTCTTTTTTACAGAATCATAAATCTTGCTGAGAAATTAAAATGCAAGATAATAAAGATGTATTGGGTCTACATTTTCAGATATTCTAAGTGAGCTTTTGCTATGTGGGAGCCATAGAAACACACAGGCTTTTCTTCCTCACCAGCCGAGCTATTCAGCCGGAAGCTGGGCTGATTTCAAACCAGTTTTTGCCAAAGACTGCTGGTACCTCCAACAGAGATCTGCTGGAAGGTGCAGGCTTAATTATAATGTATCTTCCCTACAGCTGCAGAACACTAATCCTGATTCACCAGAGTCCAGTCTTTGTTTGGTTATGGAAACTATTTTTGGATTTTTCAGAGTTAATCTAACTCTGGTCTAAGACATATGGGGCCATACAGTAGTCTTGGTACACGTTTTGTGCGCTTACGATGCATGCTCAGCACACCTTTTATTTTTGCTGTACCTGCCTAGAAGCCTACCAGCTGGTGAGTTCAGCTCTGCACTACATTTCTGCTTCAACAGGGCACAAGTCCTCTCAAAACACGCACCTGAGTTGTGTCAGGCAGGAAGCAAGGGGATGTTCTTTCAAGGGAAGAGCATTGCATAGACACAGTCACCTTGTATGTCCCTTCCAGTAGCACCATGTCCCATTAGGGACACATTTGGTACCAGTTGCTCTGCAGAGGGCAGTTTCACTTAAGTCTGTGGCTTCAGGGAAAGTTGGACTGGTCCTTTGGTGAAGAGGGAAAGGCAGGTTGTACTGTGTTAGCATGGATCAAACTATTCACTCTTCAGTCATGAAACAGCACCCATCTCTTGTTCAATCTTTAGCCGTTACCTGCAGGCATTCCAGTTTTGAATTGTAAGGTCTGGTGCCCTGAAAGTGTATTTCAACTTTTGGAAAAGACTTAAGACTAAATTAGGCACCACTGTGAAAGGATTTTGTTTTTCCAGAAATCGCTGTGACTCCTGTAACATCCCTAGCTTTACTGCTTAGACAAAAATAGCTTTTTAAAGTTGAGGAACTTCTTGAGACTTGATTTTAACTGAGCTAAGGACAAAAAGAACATTTTTTCTAGAAGTATTTCAGGATTCTTTCCTTGTTCTGTTACCATAATTATTGAGCAAATCAGTGTAATACTATATTTTGTTTAGTGCACTATAGATGTATCACAAGTCTGATTAAAATCTGAAACTAATGGTTTTATATTTGATTTATAATACCATATAAGGACATAATTATCATAAATGAAAAAAAAAAAGATTTAGTCTAAAAGTTCCTCTGGTCAAGCCCAGGGCAAGGGGGCCCTGAATGATTTGGAAATTTTGAATGAAAACAAAAGATAAGTATTTATTATTAAAAATAATAATTCCAGGTCTCCCATAATCTTAGGCACTGTGGTCATTATCAGGAGAAAGAATTTGGGTTTGTTAGTAGCAGAATGCAATATAGATATGATGTCTTACGAAACCACCCTGGAATGATATTAAAAACTTGAAACTTAAGAGCTATTTGCCGGAACAACTTTCTTCCCCTCAATCTGCATTGTAGTTTTCAAACTTAATAAATCTATGAAAAACTTGAAGCCAAGGTAGGAAGCCCTCTTTTGGGGAGACCTAAGTCTTCTTTTGTATTTATATGAGAATCTTTTTACAGTACTTTGCAATATAGAGAGTTTTTTAATTTGTCTAGTACAACCAAGAGGTTGATAGCCCTTTTTCTCCACTCATTTACATTTAGGGATGACTGTGGTTTTAACGAAGCAGAATATTCCAAATACTAATGGATCTTAAATTGCTTATTCTTACCAAGAGGTACTCCAAATAGCACATTTGCCTCAAGTGATATAAAGTGATGAGTTAATTCATGTACTTGTGTCGATTGCTTCAAGATACTGAGAATTAACTGCATTAGTGATACTCTTTTTTTTTTTCTTCACATATGTACAGGAAAGTGCATAGGAATGGAGATCGATTTAACCTCTACTGCACAGAGGAGGGGAGAAATCTGGTCGATGTCCTACAAACCTCATTGAGAAGGTTAGTAAAATCTTTCTGTTTGTGATCTCTTGCTATTGCTTGTGCTGGTGTTTGAGTTACATAAGTTTCTAAACAGAGTAGTCCGTGGCAGCAAAATTTCTGACCACAGTGATAAACCAAGCAAAGTCTGTCTTAAGGGCAAGCCACACCAAGTGGAATTTGAAAACCCCTCATAGTAACCTGCACCAAAGTGGTGCTCAAGTTGCTCCAAAGATTTGGAGCATTTGGACTCCTAAACCTATCTGCTTCACATCCTGGAAAAGCCTGCAAAGTAAGAAAAACATGGGAACAAGTGCACACCCCTGGTATCTCAAACTTCCTTGGAGATCAAGGGCCAGAGCACAGTGTGACTCCCCAGCCTTGGGGTTCTTCTGATGTAGCACAGAGCAACAGGTGGCAGCTGTTAATGTGCTGAATGTGGCTTCCCCCTGTGTCCGGCCATGGAAAACAAAGCGAGTGAGCGGATCCATGCCAAACACTTTGCGAGCATGGAGCTTACACAATTGGGCTCCACCCACATGCCTCACATGGGAATTTTCTCCCTCACCAGCTGGGTTAAGATCACAAGATGGAAAAAGGGGAGGAAAAAAAAAGCACTGGAGTTGTTTTCTTTCCATTGTGGCTCCCAAGCTGAAAGTTCCTTTGCAACAGAATAATAGAATAAAGATGAGAGGGAACACTGCTGATGGCTCGAAATCTGGAACCAAAGTTTATTTTTCCTAAGCAGCCTGAGCTTGAACAGTCTTGTCAGACAATGTCAACAGAGGTGAAAAAAATGACGAAAATCATTGAATCTAGTTGTGCTCAAAAATGAATAAATGCACCAGACAGGGTAAGTATATGGCCATTAAAAATGGCATAACCCTGACTGGAAACTGAATGCCTTCATATGTATTTCTTACTCTCAAAGGCTTATCATGCCAGCTGTATTTTTGAATGAGCTAAGTGTCTACTTGTATGAAATGAATGTGAGCAGGCACACACAAGCTTTCTCATCAGTGTCCACACTCATAGCCGGGCATGTACTGAAGTCTCTCAACTCAGCTTGTTATAGCTATCATGATGCAGAGCCTGAAAATGCCTCTTCTCCGAGACCAGACAAACGCGAACTGACAAGCACTGTGTTTTGCCCTTAAGGCTCCTGTCCATGGTGATGCGTCGTCAGTTATTCTCTGTAAAAATCTCTGCCCCCCACCCCACATGTGCTTGACTCTTTCCTTAGCACTCACCTAATTTGGAACCAGGTACAGTTCATGGGAAGCACTGCACACAAGCACCTCTGTCTTCCTGCTCTGGAGGAAGACGTGTTCGGTAAAAGGCAGGTAGAATTTGAGAGCTCAAGCCCTAGAAGAAAATGGATAAAGAACCACAGCATGTTGGTGCTGCCCTGCGTACCTCACCCGGGAGCCCACGGAGCCTCCATGCCTGTCACCCATGGAAATCAATTTCCTGTTGAATGGCGCCCGTAGACAAGAACTAGATGCTCAAAGTCCCATTGTAGCCTGACACAATGAAAATGAAACCCGGGGACAATACAGATCCTGATGTCTTCACTTGCTTTGATAACAATGACACCAGTAAACAATGGTTGTTTAAGTGCACTTGCATGGTTCTTAAATTAAAAACAAGATAGCCAAGGGCGGTGAGAAGTCGCTAGCATTCCTGAGACTGGCATGCAGAAGGGCCTCTTATTTTCTCCAAGCTGGAAACAAACCCCACACCGTGGGGATGACCATGCTGTGTCTGTAATGCGGTGACAGCTTCCAGGCTCTCAGTTCTGTTGCAATTCCCCGTTCCCCAAACTCTATTTACATAGTCACAAGAGCAGCAGGGCAGGAGGCCGGGGCATTACCACACGCTTGATGCGGACACTGAGACCTGTTCTCTGTGCGTGCTTCAGAAGAGAAAGAAAATGGAGTGCTAAAAAACCTTCTCCCTGCTTTCGTCCTTTCATTTTGCAGAAAAAGAAAAGGCTAAAGGCTCTGCTGGAGTGACTCCATTGACTCCCATGGCTTTCGTGGGCTTCAATTTGCAAAACAGAAGAGAAAACCCTTCCTCCACCCCTCTCCCTTGCAATTCCTGAAAGTGACATCCGTGCAGTGCTGCGGGAAAGATTACACATCTTAGCGTTATTTTTTTTACCCTGCC